>NW_022631092.1:7023807-7030088 GCF_010015895.1 Lontra canadensis
GAGCCAGGTGGTGGGTATTAAGGAGGGCAGGTATTACATGGAGCACTAGGTGAGGTGCAAAAACAATGAATACTGTTATGCTGAAAAGATATTAAAAAAATAATAATTAAAAAAATAAAGAATAACCTGAAATGGGGACCCTACCTTCCTGTGAGAGTGGACTAGAGTGGCCTTGGGTGAGGGAAGACAGTACATGTGGTAGAGTTTAGTTTTCCCGTGGTGTTTTTTATGACTATAAATAAAGTGTGCTAGCTGCTTATCTAGAAATGCCTACTTATAAATGACCTACTTATAAATGAAATGGATGGAGGTTCAGTCATGGCCCTTTGAAGGCAATTTGTTTCCTTGACTCTATAGGTCCATCACTATTATCTCACTCATCCGAGAGGAGTGCTTTCTCTGGGTATGGATACCTTGGGAATACAGCTATAATGTGTACAGCTAAATGCTCTCACTGTGCCTTTTTTAAAAACAAACTTATTGGGATACCTCAGACTGACTGGTGGCTCAGTCAGTTCAGCATCCGACTTGATTTTGGGTCAGGTCATGATCTCAGGGTTGTGGGATCGAACCCAGTATTGGGCTCCGTGCTGGACGTGGAACCTGCTTAAGATTCACCCTCTTCCTCTGCCTCTCCACCCGTCTCTGCCTCTCTCAAAAAAAAAAAAAAAAAAAAAAAAGTAATAGTAATAATAAAATAAAAACTTTTTAAGGAAAATACCATTTTCTGCAGTCTTCTGTATAACGTAATACCTCAAAGGAAAGGTTGAAGAAATAGTCAAGTAGGGTACAAATTCAGTTACCTAGGAGATTCCTTGACTGTTTTTAAGCTCTAGCTATTTAATTTTTCCTCACTTGTCTTTATACCTGAAGGAAGACCTTTATCTTCCTCTTCCTTTGAAGATGCCCCTTTGGCCTTTGGCCTGGTCCCATTCCTCCCTGATACTCCAACAAGGGAGGATAGTTAGCTTTCTGCCAGCTTTCTTTTCTGCCCATGAGTGTTCTTCCCTGTTAGCTTCCCTTTCTTGATAGTCCTCTTCCTGGGCCAACTTTCCTGCTCCATATGCAAGCCCTTGGTTGGTTTACTGCTACATGGTTCTGAAATTGACCCTCTTAAGTTGCATATTGCCCTCTGACTCCATGACTGTTTGATCTTACTGATTTCATACCTCCATTTTACAACTGCTTTTTCTTCTGGATGTTGTACTTTAGTTTAGAATTTAACTTTGTCCATGTTCAAAAATATTTCTGTACTTGTGCAAAAAAAATCTAGCATAAAAACATTAAAGCCCCCTATAACGCCTTTCCTCAGGGAGGGGCAGTTTTTATTTTTATTTTTTACGTTTTCTTTTTTTCTTAATAGGCTCCACACCCAGTGTGGAGCCCAGTGTGGGACCTGAACTCAGGGCCCTGAGATCAAGGCCTGAGCTGAAATCAAGGGTCAGATGCTTAACCAACTGAGCCACCTAGGTATCCCTCTAAAATGTAATATAAAATCTCTGTGAATTATAGGTTAATTTTGTTTATTTTATTAATGAAAATGGATCCTAGATTATTTACAATTTGTCTTTGTGCCTTTTTTAACAACTTGGAGACATAAATTCACATACCATTTAAAGTGTATGATTCCGTGGCTTTTAGCGTATTCAGAATCAATTTTAGAGTATTTTATTACCCAGAAAGAAACTCTGAACCCTTTAACCACCATCCCCAACCTTTCCTCTTTCTCTCCCTAGACAACCACTAACTTGCCATATGTCTCTATAGATTTACCGATTTTGGACATTTCATTAAAATGAGATCATAAAATATTTTGTCCTCTTACATTTAGCATGTTTTCAAGGCTAAATGTTAAAGCATGTATCAATACATCATTTCTTTACATTACCAAATAACATTCCATTGTATGGCTAGATTACTCATCCATTTTTTTCTTACTTTTACATTGAACAAATAACAAATAAATTTTTTTAACAGGTATTTATTTATTTATTAGAGAGAGAGCATGCGCACGCTCAAGTGGTGGGGAGAAGGCAGAGGAATAGGGAGAGACAGACTCCCACCGAACAGGGACCCCCCTCCCCCAGTGCAGGGCTTGATCCCAGGACCTTGGGATCATGACCTGAGCTGAAGGCAGACACTTAACCAAATGAACCACCCAGGTGCCCCTTGAACAAAATATATCTTGAACATTTTGCTGTGTCAGTATATATAATGGACTTTATTCTTTTTTTTAAGTTTACATAGTATTTACATAATTTTTAAAAATTAATATTCTATTTGATACTTGGATTACTTGCAGTTTTTACCTTACTATAAATAAGGCTGTAGTGGATATCAGTGTAACTATGTCTCTGTTAGGGTGGAGTCGTTCTTTAGGATACATTTCTAGGAAACTATTGCAATTTCAAGGGGTATGTATATTTTCTTACTTTAACGTATTGCAAAATTGCCCTAAAATAGTAATACATATTTTTACACTTACTAACTTAGAGTGAGAATACCTGTTTCCTCAATATTGGGTATTTTCCTTGTTTAATCTTTGCCACTCTAATAGGTAGAAAATGAAATCTTGTTTCAGTTTATAGCTCTTCAATTAGGAGTGAGATTGAGCACCCTTATTCATTGACCATTGTATGTCTTCCTCTGTGACCTGGTGTATGAAGTGAAATGTACCGTGGTGGTTAAGAAACCAGTCTATAAACAAACTGAGGGTTGCTGGAGGGGTGGAAGGGGTGGGAGGGATGAGGGGGGCTGGGTGATGGACATTGGGGAGGGTATGTGCTATGGTGAGTGCTATGAATTGTGTAAGACTGATGATTCACAGATCTGTACCCCTGGGGCAAATAATTCATTATATGTTAAGAAAATTAAAATTTAAAAAATAAATATCAACACATGGGGAGAAAGAGGTAACTAGCAATGTACTAGGATTAAGTATTGCTCTTAAGAAAAGAAAAAAAAGAATCCAATCTATAGCCCGACAGTCTCTATTCAAGTCTTGGCTTCACCATTTGCTTCTACTTAAGTTCTTTGTGCCTTAGGATCCTGATCTGTAAAATGGGGATGATAATAATAACAATGCTACCTGATAGGAATTATTCTGAATAAGAAGTGAGATATCCTCCTAAAGTGCTTGGCCCAGTGGCTGGCAAATAGCACATGACAAGCACATAACATAACGAGCTCTTTGTATATTAAAGAAATTTGCCCTTTGATGAAGGTGTAGAAGTACTTTTCCTAGTTTATTTTTATTTTAATATGACTTCCATAGCTGTCAAACAGAAGTTTTTCTATTTTTATGGGATCAAATTTACATTTTCTGATTAATTGTTTGGTTTCTTTGGGCTCGTATTTAAATTTTTTTTCCATCTAGAATTTATTTTAATGTAGAAAGAATGACAGGGATCTAGCTTAATTTTTCCCCCAGGCACATTCTTGACACTTTATGAATCTGTAGTGTGGAATTGGGGCGGTTCAGTTCTCTACTTTCCTCATCAATAGGGATTTTATTCACCTCTTGTTCTTACTGTTCATTTCAGTGTGTTATTCTGCTGTTATTCCAGAAGCCTCATGGGTCTTTTAAAGACTCTCAATGGGTTTAATTCAGAGAGAGTAAAACCAGTTTCTATACAGGTTCTGTTATCAATATGTACTTTTTTCCTGGCAGGTATCCCTTGTATAACTGACTGTGTAATGGCTGAAATTGAGAAACTGGGGCAGAAGTATAGAGTGGCTCTAAGGTAGGAAGGAGCTGGTCTAGGTTGGTATACTCAAGATTCTCGTGATCCTCCTTCATCTGTTGGCTGTCTGAAGATTTCTGGATAATTACTTTAAATAAAAACCATACAAAACTAGTTAACTATTTATGATCAAGAAAGCAAACATTTGGGGCACCTGGGTGGCTCAGTTGATAAGTGTCTACCTTCGGCTCAGGTCATGATCCCAGGGTCCTCGGATCGAGCCCTGCATCAGACTCCCTGCTCAGCAGGAGGCCTGCTTCTCCCTCTCCCACTCCCCCAGCTTGTATTCCCTCTCTCACTCACTCTGTGTCAAATAAATAAATAAAATCTTATAAAAAAAGAAAGAATGAAAGAAAGCAAACATTCGAAGGTTAAAGAATTTGAAGATTTTATTTGAGAGAGAGAGCATGAGCTGGGGTGCAGGGGTGCTATGGGCAGAGGAAGAGAGAGAAGCGGGCTCCCCCTTGAGCAGGAAGCTGGTCAGGCTGTGGAGCTCTATCCCAGGAGCCCCAAATCAGGACCTGAGCCGAAGTCGGACACTTAACTGACTGAGCCACCTAGGCGTCCCTAAGCTGCAGTTTTTTGAATGAAGTTAGTTAGTCCTATTGGTCTTGTAGGCCTCCTTTTAAGTTCCTCTGGATTTTCAATTAGAAAGTGTCTTTTTATTAGCTATCTAGATATCTTTTAGAATCTCATACGTAAAGGAGTCACATTTTGAGTTTTGAGCTTACTCTAGAAGGTTCACTTGAATTAAAAGTAGTGGTTCCCAAAGTATGGTCCATGGACCCCCTAGAAGTCCCAGACACCTTTGTGCAGGGAGCCTAATAAAACTATTATCATAGTAATATGAAGACATTGTCTCTTCACTGTGCTGACATTTATACTGAGGACAGAAGTACTGGTGCCTGAGTCCTGGTGCCCAGTCAGGACAGTGGACCCAAATAATGCTGGTAGACTTTGTATTCTTCACTGCCCCTCACTAGCAGTTAAAAACAACAAAAACAACACAGGGGTGCCTGGCTGGCTCAGTCAGTAGAGCACACAACTTTTGATCTCGGGATTATAAATTTGAGCCCTAAATTGGGTGCAGAGATTACTTAAAAAAATAAAATATTAAAAACAAAAAACCTCACAGAGTCCCTTAAGAATATCCTTGATGAAGCAGTAAAATTTGTTGACTTTGTTAAATCTCAACCCTAGAGTACACATCGCTGTTCCTTGTGATGAAGTGTAAAATACACCTAAAACACTTCTGCCACATCCCAAGAGTGAAGGTTGCCTCAGTGAAAAAAAGCATTTGTGTGCTTGTTTGAATTGTGAGCCAAACCAGCTGCTTTTTCATGGAATGTCATTTTATGTAACTGACAAACACTGATTTTTCAGACTAAATTTGCAGATAGTTTCTCAAAAATTAATGCAGTGCATCTGTTACTTCAGGGAAATTCTTAACTGTATTAGCTGCCAATGATAAAATTCAAGCTTTCAAGTGAAAATTAGAGTTTTGAAAAATCACGAGCTTATCACATTCCCAATACCAAAAGACCTTTCTGTTGAGACCAGTGAAGACACTGAGTATGATTTTTTTTGGTAATTCTGTAATGAAATGTGTTAATACTTGGAAGATTTGTATAATTCAATGAGTTGGCATTTTCCAAATGATCAGTGAATAATATTACAAAATCATGCATGGGTAAAACATTCAATCAAGGTCCAAGATGTACCAGTGAATTTGTGCGTCTCTGTGTGTGTCACCTTTTAAAGGTGTACATTATATGCTATAAAATTGACCAAGTTTAATTATATAATTTGATGGGTTTGGCAAATGTGTATAGTTACAGAACCACTCATAGTCATGAAATAGAACATTTCCAACATTCCAAAAGTGTGATTCCGTTTACATGAAATTCCAGAAAAGACAAAACTGTGCTAATAGAATATAGTGGTTAGCTGAAGCTGAGCGTGGTAAAAGTGGATTAACTGCAAAGGGACACAGGGAACTTTTTGTAGTGACAGAGATGTTTTATATCTCAATTGTGGAGATACGTGACATGGATATCTAAATTTGTCAAAACTCATCAAATTTTGCATGTATTGTCAGTGAATTTTATTATATTTCATTTATACGTAATAAAGCTAGTTTTTTTTTTAAGGCAAAGAAAAATGGAAAAAAAGAAAAATGGAAATCCAGTGTATAAGAATGGTAGCACTGCTTAGCTGAATGGGAAAGTGATAAACTATTAAAATATTATCTTTTGGAGGGGAGAGGGGTCGGGGGTTGGGTGAGCCTGGTGGTGGGTATTGTGGAGGGCACGTATTGCATGGAGCACTGAGTGTGGTGCATAAACAATGAATGCTGGAACACTGAAATGAAATAAAATAAAAATAAAATGGAAAAAAAAATATATAGGGGCACCTGGGTGGCTCAGTGGGTTAGGCCCCTGCCTTCAGCTCAGGTCGTGGTCTCGGGGTCCTGGGATTGAGCCCTACATCGGGCTCTCTGCTCAGCAGGGAGCCTGCTTCTCCCTCTCTCTCTGCCTG
>NW_022631092.1:7030488-7052636 GCF_010015895.1 Lontra canadensis
AATGAAATGGATGGAGGTTCAGTCATGGCCCTTTGAAGGCAATTTGTTTCCTTGACTCTATAGGTCCATCACTATTATCTCACTCATCCGAGAGGAGTGCTTTCTCTGGGTATGGATACCTTGGGAATACAGCTATAATGTGTACAGCTAAATGCTCTCACTGTGCCTTTTTTAAAAACAAACTTATTGGGATACCTCAGACTGACTGGTGGCTCAGTCAGTTCAGCATCCGACTTGATTTTGGGTCAGGTCATGATCTCAGGGTTGTGGGATCGAACCCAGTATTGGGCTCCGTGCTGGACGTGGAACCTGCTTAAGATTCACCCTCTTCCTCTGCCTCTCCACCCGTCTCTGCCTCTCTCAAAAAAAAAAAAAAAAAAAAAAAGTAATAGTAATAATAAAATAAAAACTTTTTAAGGAAAATACCATTTTCTGCAGTCTTCTGTATAACGTAATACCTCAAAGGAAAGGTTGAAGAAATAGTCAAGTAGGGTACAAATTCAGTTACCTAGGAGATTCCTTGACTGTTTTTAAGCTCTAGCTATTTAATTTTTCCTCACTTGTCTTTATACCTGAAGGAAGACCTTTATCTTCCTCTTCCTTTGAAGATGCCCCTTTGGCCTTTGGCCTGGTCCCATTCCTCCCTGATACTCCAACAAGGGAGGATAGTTAGCTTTCTGCCAGCTTTCTTTTCTGCCCATGAGTGTTCTTCCCTGTTAGCTTCCCTTTCTTGATAGTCCTCTTCCTGGGCCAACTTTCCTGCTCCATATGCAAGCCCTTGGTTGGTTTACTGCTACATGGTTCTGAAATTGACCCTCTTAAGTTGCATATTGCCCTCTGACTCCATGACTGTTTGATCTTACTGATTTCATACCTCCATTTTACAACTGCTTTTTCTTCTGGATGTTGTACTTTAGTTTAGAATTTAACTTTGTCCATGTTCAAAAATATTTCTGTACTTGTGCAAAAAAAATCTAGCATAAAAACATTAAAGCCCCCTATAACGCCTTTCCTCAGGGAGGGGCAGTTTTTATTTTTATTTTTTACGTTTTCTTTTTTTCTTAATAGGCTCCACACCCAGTGTGGAGCCCAGTGTGGGACCTGAACTCAGGGCCCTGAGATCAAGGCCTGAGCTGAAATCAAGGGTCAGATGCTTAACCAACTGAGCCACCTAGGTATCCCTCTAAAATGTAATATAAAATCTCTGTGAATTATAGGTTAATTTTGTTTATTTTATTAATGAAAATGGATCCTAGATTATTTACAATTTGTCTTTGTGCCTTTTTTAACAACTTGGGGACATAAATTCACATACCATTTAAAGTGTATGATTCCGTGGCTTTTAGCGTATTCAGAATCAATTTTAGAGTATTTTATTACCCAGAAAGAAACTCTGAACCCTTTAACCACCATCCCCAACCTTTCCTCTTTCTCTCCCTAGACAACCACTAACTTGCCATATGTCTCTATAGATTTACCGATTTTGGACATTTCATTAAAATGAGATCATAAAATATTTTGTCCTCTTACATTTAGCATGTTTTCAAGGCTAAATGTTAAAGCATGTATCAATACATCATTTCTTTACATTACCAAATAACATTCCATTGTATGGCTAGATTACTCATCCATTTTTTTCTTACTTTTACATTGAACAAATAACAAATTTTTTAACGGGTATTTATTTATTTATTAGAGAGAGAGCATGCGCACGCTCAAGTGGTGGGGAGAAGGCAGAGGAATAGGGAGAGACAGACTCCCGCCGAACAGGGACCCCCCCCCCCCCCAGTGCAGGGCTTGATCCCAGGACCTTGGGATCATGACCTGAGCTGAAGGCAGACACTTAACCAAATGAACCACCCAGGTGCCCCTTGAACAAAATATATCTTGAACATTTTGCTGTGTCAGTATATATAATGGACTTTATTCTTTTTTTTAAGTTTACATAGTATTTACATAATTTTTAAAAATTAATATCCTATTTGATACTTGGATTACTTGCATTTTTTACCTTACTATAAATAAGGCTGTAGTGGATATCAGTGTAACTATGTCTCTGTTAGGGTGGAGTCGTTCTTTAGGATACATTTCTAGGAAACTATTGCAATTTCAAGGGGTATGTATATTTTCTTACTTTAACGTATTGCAAAATTGCCCTAAAATAGTAATACATATTTTTACACTTACTAACTTAGAGTGAGAATACCTGTTTCCTCAATATTGGGTATTTTCCTTGTTTAATCTTTGCCACTCTAATAGGTAGAAAATGAAATCTTGTTTCAGTTTATAGCTCTTCAATTAGGAGTGAGATTGAGCACCCTTATTCGTTGACCATTGTATGTCTTCCTCTGTGACCTGGTGTATGAACTGAAATGTACCGTGGTGGTTAAGAAACCAGTCTATAAACAAACTGAGGGTTGCTGGAGGGGTGGAAGGGGTGGGAGGGATGAGGGGGGCTGGGTGATGGACATTGGGGAGGGTATGTGCTATGGTGAGTGCTATGAATTGTGTAAGACTGATGATTCACAGACCTGTACCCCTGGGGCAAATAATTCATTATATGTTAAGAAAATTAAAATTTAAAAAATAAATATCAACACATGGGGAGAAAAAGGTAACTAGCAATGTACTAGGATTAAGTATTGCTCTTAAGAAAAGAAAAAAAAGAATCCAATCTATAGCCTGACAGTCTCTGTTCAAGTCTTGGCTTCACCATTTGCTTCTACTTAAGTTCTTTGTGCCTTAGGATCCTGATCTGTAAAATGGGGATGATAATAATAACAATGCTACCTGATAGGAATTATTCTGAATAAGAAGTGAGATATCCTCCTAAAGTGCTTGGCCCAGTGGCTGGCAAATAGCACATAACAAGCACATAACATAACGAGCTCTTTGTATATTAAAGAAATTTGCCCTTTGATGAAGGTGTAGAAGTACTTTTCCTAGTTTATTTTTATTTTAATATGACTTCCATAGCTGTCAAACAGAAGTTTTCTATTTTTATGGGATCAAATTTACATTTTCTGATTAATTGTTTGGTTTCTTTGGGCTCCTATTTAAATTTTTTTTCCATCTAGAATTTATTTTAATGTAGAAAGAATGACAGGGATCTAGCTTAATTTTTCCCCCAGGCACATTCATGACACTTTATGAATCTGTAGTGTGGAATTGGGGCGGTTCAGTTCTCTACTTTCCTCATCAATAGGGATTTTATTCACCTCTTGTTCTTACTGTTCATTTCAGTGTGTTATTCTGCTGTTATTCCAGAAGCCTCATGGGTCTTTTAAAGACTCTCAATGGGTTTAATTCAGAGAGAGTAAAACCATTTTCTATACAGGTTCTGTTATCAATATGTACTTTTTTCCTGGCAGGTATCCCTTGTATAACTGACTGTGTAATGGCTGAAATTGAGAAACTGGGGCAGAAGTATAGAGTGGCTCTAAGGTAGGAAGGAGCTGGTCTAGGTTGGTATACTCAAGATTCTCGTGATCCTCCATCTGTTGGCTGTCTGAAGATTTCTTGGATAATTACTTTAAATAAAAACCATACAAAACTAGTTAACTATTTATGATCAAGAAAGCAAACATTTGGGGCACCTGGGTGGCTCAGTTGATAAGTGTCTACCTTCGGCTCAGGTCATGATCCCAGGGTCCTGGGATCGAGCCCCGCATCAGACTCCCTGCTCAGCAGGAGGCCTGCTTCTCCCTCTCCCACTCCCCCAGCTTGTATTCCCTCTCTCACTCACTCTGTGTCAAATAAATAAAATCTTTTAAAAAAAGAAAGAACGAAAGAAAGCAAACATTCGAAGGTTAAAGAATTTGAAGATTTTATTTGAGAGAGAGAGCATGAGCTGGGGTGCAGGGGTGCTATGGGCAGAGGAAGAGAGAGAAGCAGGCTCCCCCTTGAGCAGGAAGCTGGTCAGGCTGTGGAGCTCTATCCCAGGAGCCCCAAATCAGGACCTGAGCCGAAGTCAGACACTTAACTGACGGAGCCACCTAGGCATCCCTAAGCTGCAGTTTTTTGAATGAAGTTAGTTAGTCCTATTGGTCTTGTAGGCCTCCTTTTAAGTTCCTCTGGATTTTCAATTAGAAAGTGTCTTTTTATTAGCTATCTAGATATCTTTTAGAATCTCATACGTAAAGGAGTCACATTTTGAGTTTTGAGCTTACTCTAGAAGGTTCACTTGAATTAAAAGTAGTGGTTCCCAAAGTATGGTCCATGGACCCCCTAGAAGTCCCAGACACCTTTGCGCAGGGAGCCTAATAAAACTATTATCATAGTAATACGAAGACATTGTCTCTTCACTGTGCTGACATTTATACGAGGGCAGAAGTACTGGTGCCTGAGTCCTGGTGCCCAGTCAAGACAATGGACCCAAATAATGCTGGTAGACTTTGTATTCTTCACTGCCCCTCACTAGCAGTTAAAAACAACAAAAACAACACAGGGGTGCCTGGCTGGCTCAGTCAGTAGAGCACACAACTTTTGATCTCGGGATTATAAATTTGAGCCCTAAATTGGGTGCAGAGATTACTTAAAAAAATAAAATATTAAAAACAAAAAACCTCACAGAGTCCCTTAAGAATATCCTTGATGAAGCAGTAAAATTTGTTGACTTTGTTAAATCTCAACCCTAGAGTACACATCGCTGTTCCTTGTGATGAAGTGTAAAATACACCTAAAACACTTCTGCCACATCCCAAGAGTGAAGGTTGCCTCAGTGAAAAAAAGCATTTGTGTGCTTGTTTGAATTGTGAGCCAAACCAGCTGCTTTTTCATGGAATGTCATTTTATGTAACTGACAAACACTGATTTTTCAGACTAAATTTGCAGATAGTTTCTCAAAAATTAATGCAGTGCATCTGTTACTTCAGGGAAATTCTTAACTGTATTAGCTGCCAATGATAAAATTCAAGCTTTCAAGTGAAAATTAGAGTTTTGAAAAATCACGAGCTTATCACATTCCCAATACCAAAAGACCTTTCTGTTGAGACCAGTGAAGACACTGAGTATGATTTTTTTTGGTAATTCTGTAATGAAATGTGTTAATACTTGGAAGATTTGTATAATTCAATGAGTTGGCATTTTCCAAATGATCAGTGAATAATATTACGAAATCATGCATGGGTAAAACATTCAATCAAGGTCCAAGATGTACCAGTGAATTTGTGCGTCTCTGTGTGTGTCACCTTTTAAAGGTGTACATTATATGCTATAAAATTGACCAAGTTTAATTATATAATTTGATGGGTTTGGCAAATGTGTATAGTTACGGAACCACTCATAGTCATGAAATAGAACATTTCCAACATTCCAAAAGTGTGATTCCGTTTACATGAAATTCCAGAAAAGACAAAACTGTGCTAATAGAATATAGTGGTTAGCTGAAGCTGAGCGTGGTAAAAGTGGATTAACTGCAAAGGGACACAGGGAACTTTTTGTAGTGACAGAGATGTTTTATATCTCAATTGTGGAGATATGTGACATGGATATCTAAATTTGTCAAAACTCATCAAATTTTGCATGTATTGTCAGTGAATTTTATTATATTTCATTTATACGTAATAAAGCTAGTTTTTTTTTAAGGCAAAGAAAAATGGAAAAAAAGAAAAATGGAAATCCAGTATATAAGAATGGTAGCACTGCTTAGCTGAATGGGAAAGTGATAAACTATTAAAATATTATCATTTGGAGGGGAGAGGGGTCGGGGGTTGGGTGAGCCTGGTGGTGGGTATTGTGGAGGGCACGTATTGCATGGAGCACTGAGTGTGGTGCATAAACAATGAATGCTGGAACACTGAAATGAAATAAAATAAAAATAAAATGGAAAAAAAAATATATAGGGGCACCTGGGTGGCTCAGTGGGTTAGGCCCCTGCCTTCAGCTCAGGTCGTGGTCTCGGGGTCCTGGGATTGAGCCCTACATCGGGCTCTCTGCTCAGCAGGGAGCCTGCTTCTCCCTCTCTCTCTGCCTGCGTCTCTGTCTACTTGTGATCTCACTGTCTGTCAAATAAATAAATAAAATCTTTAAATATATATATATATATATAGTCACTATGGAAAGAAACAAAATTGGATTTCCCTCTTTCACAAAAATCATTTCCAGGTAAATTAAGTATCTAGACTTTTATAGAAAATATAGAGAATATTTTCATGATTTTGGAGTAGGCAGGGCTTTCTGAAGGAGTCCAAGCCATAATAGAAAACTAACTGATCTGATTATATTGCTGTTGAATACTGGGGCACCTGGGTGGCTCAGTTGGTTAAGCGTCTGCCTTGGGCTCAGGTCATGATCTTAGGGTCCTGAAATCAAGCCACGCCTCGGGCTCTCTGCTTATTTGCAGGGAGGTTGCTTCTCCCTCTCTCTCTGCCCCTCCCTCTGCTTGTGGTCTCTCACACTCTCCGTCAAATAAATAAATAAAATCTTAAAAAAAAAGAGGAGTTAAATACTACTTTATAACAAAAGGTAGCATAAACAAAGCAGTGAGTAAGTCACAGATAGTGAGAAGATACTAGTAATGCATATAATCAACAAAGTGCTTAGTTTCAAAATATATAAAAAAAACTACAAATCTATGAGAAAAAGACAAAATCCTTAAATTCACAAGGAGATGTCATTTCATATGCAGCAGATTGGCAAGAATTGAAAAGTCTGCTTAACAATGCCGTGGATAGTTGAGACTGGGGACCAGTGGGAATTCTCATGTTCAACAGATACGGATGTAAAGTGGACAGTCACTTTGGAGAGCAGTTTGGCAGTATCACTGCAGAAAGTTCCGTCTTTCCAGCCCTGTTTCACTCTTCTCTTGCACAGACGCTCTCTCCCAACCAGAAAGAGGTGCTTGCTCTTCCCTGAACACCAGTGACCCAATTTATAAATGGTTGGTGCCCTGTTTGGAACGTGCCTGCCCATGGAATATTCTTCCATCTTCATTTTATTTAACATCCATGTAATTTTTTTTAAGTGTACCAAATTCACAGTGACTTAGCTCTGAACTACTGCAATGTGGAGCATTTTTCTTGCACTTGCTACCTATGTGCTGCCTTGTAGTTTTATTCAGTTTGTGACTCATCATTACATAGTAGGAAGAACTTGGTTCTGGGAATCACAGACTTGGGGTTTTTCTTTTTTCAAACTTGCATGAAAATAACATGTTTGATTTGTTTATGGCAAACAATATAAACATGTACATATGATAAAAAGTTGAAGCCCCCCTGCATATTCACACTTTGTCCATTCTTCCACCCTAATGGTGACAACGGAGAAGCGTTAGTGTATTTTTTTTCTAGACCTTTTTTCTAAGCAAATGCAAGTGTAGATAAAGACAAGGAAAGAAATTTGTATTTTCTTTAAAAAAAAAAAAAGATTTTATTTATTTGATAGATCACAAGTAGGCAGAGCGGCGGCGGGGGGAAGAGGGGGGAGCAGGCTCCCTGCCGAGCAGACATCCCGATGCAGGTGCCGGGCTCCATCCCAGGACCCTGAGGCCATGACCTGAGCCGAAGGCAGAGGCTCAACCCACTGAGCCACCCAGGAGCCCCAGAAATTTGTATTTTCTTAATTGAATAATATATGTATATTGTCCGATGACTTTCTTTATGCAACGGTTTGAATTTTTTTTGAGTTTATTCAACAAGCCTTCTGTGTTGGTACAGACAGCCCTACCTCATTTTTTTTTTAAACAGGGTGGGGTATCAGAATTCCATCAGAATTTAACTTTTTTTATTTTGCTGATGGATAATTAGATGATCTGCAGTTTTTCACTATTATAATACTATTTATAATATTTATAATAATTTATATTTAATATAATTTATATTTATATTTATAATCACTATTTATAATACTATTATAAAGTATTCTGTAGTGGCCGTCCTTGTGCCTATACTCTTGCATATTTGTGTAAGACAGCTTATAAAAGTGAAATGGTTAGGTTAGAATTGTTTGGTTTTAAATCCCAGCTTTTCCCACCTGTGTATTTTGAACAAATTAATCTCTCTGAATCTGCTTCCTCATTTGTAAAATGGAAACATAATTAATTCAGAGTTCTCTGAAGATTACGTGACCTAAGGCACAGCAGCCTCTCCCTCAGTTGTCTTTCCAATCAGAAGATGGGGTGCGGGAGGCAAGGGGTGCCTTAGAATCCCCACATAGAGCAAGTCACTCTTATTTTACAGATCAAGAGTCAGAAAGTTACCCAGTTGCCTGGCTGTTGTTGTTAATCCACTTTTGTGACCCTTTAGGATTGCCAAGGATCCAAGATTTGAACGATTACCATGCACACACAAAGGAACCTATGCAGATGACTGCTTAGTGCAGAGAGTAACTCAGGTATCACCAGTTTTTAAATGTTCACTTTGTGCTTCACAGGAAGCATAGGTGCTCTCACTTATTTGAGGAAGTGGATTGGAAATGTATACTGTAACTGTAATGGGAAAATCACAGGCTTGGGGAAGAGACACGGATTTCAAGTCTCAGCACCTGAATTTATTTGTATGTGATTTGGGGCCCTTACTGATTCTTTATTCCACAACTCATCCCTATAAAATACTTTGAGTGAGTGTACATATAATATCAGGTTTCACCTCCCTGTGAGTCAGAAATCATCCATTTCCATTATTCCCCATACAGGAATTTTGTTCCTTTCCACCATGCCTAAGCAAGAGTGTTTCTCAGTTACATCTGAGTGTCCCAGGATGCTGTCTTACAAGTACCCTGGAGTAACTAGGTTTTTGATTCTTCTCTTCTGGCCTCCTTGTCAAGCAGGACAAGAACTTCTGCTGTTGGTTGCCCTTCCTGGACCCTCCTCCGCTGGGGATAACTGTCTTCACCTGGTGACCACACTGCCATCCCCTTAGCCACCCCATCCCATGGGTGGAGACAGCATTTGCCTTAACTTCCCACAGCACAGCTGTCACTAGGCTACAACTCTTTTCAGAATTGATGGGGAGATTGGGGTATGATGGAAGTAAAATCTAATACAGCTGGCAGCTAAATGCTTTCACAACTGCTAGGCTCAGACTTGTCCTAGAGTTCCATTCTGATGTCCTGGCTGAGGAAGTGGCCTACCTCCACCACTAGGAGGTCTCAGAGTAGGCCCAAGCTCAGAGGTTGCAGGAAAGGCAAAAACTGGGCCCTCCGATCTAAGACATTTACTCAGCCTTTGCATTGAGTCTTTCGGGGTATTTCTCAAAATCAAGAAATTGCCTGCCCTAAATATGAAAGTACCTTCCACTTATGAGAAAAAACAATTTGCTGCTTTAAATAGCTTTTCTACCTTCTCCCCCTCAAGAGTCTTAGAACTACATTTCCCCTAGGCAACTTGTTATATGTTTTGTAAATATGAGCTCCTAGATCATAGTAGGTACTCAACAAATTGTTGTAACCTTTCCTTTGCTATTTACTGTGAAAATGAGTAATTCTCTAGATTAGCCAATGTACCATTATTCAGTGTCAAGTAGACTCAGTGTGTGAACATTCATTGGTGTCTTTTACAGCACAAGTGTTACATCGTGGCCACAGTTGACCGAGACCTTAAACGAAGGATCCGGAAGATTCCTGGAGTTCCCATCATGTACATTTCTAACCATAGGTGAGAATTGTCTCTTGGGGGAAGCGATTAAAAGTATAGACAACTGATATCAATTAAATAGATAGCTGATATCAATTAAAAATGAGGTCCGGTTATAGGAAGATCTGAAAGCAATTGTATCAAATGCGTACATAGTTACATTTGAAAAAGTGAGACAAAGTAATAAGAACGAGGGCAAAAGATAAAACTAGGATTTGGGGATGAGGCAGACATTCCTATTGCTACAGTAAGATTACCAGAAGAAATAGAGATGTGTAGCTTTAAATACAAAGCAGTCATTTGAATTAAGCTAATCTTTTTGGCCAGAAATCTCTCTCTTTTTTTTTTTTTTTCCTTGAAAGCCTAGTATATGTGATCAGCACCTCATCTGGGAAATTAAAAGCTTATTAAAAAGCAAACCTGGTCTTTATCTTGCTTGGATGTTCCCATGTTAGTGCTCATTCTCTTACTGTCTTGCTTTCAACCTGGGAAGAACACAGTATAGTGGGAAGAATATGGGCTGGGAGGAGCTGGGTTTACCTGGACTTAGCGCCTGGCTCCCTTACTTGTTAACTTTCGATTTTGAAGAATAAAGATAATATATTAAAGTCAGCATTTTGCTAAAAATCACTCATTACGCTATCCCTTTAAAATGTTCCCACTGACAGAAAGGATTCATAGTGGGGAGGTGAAAGTGTTGCAGTCAGTAAAGGATGGGTTTTTAGGTGGGTTCTGGACCCACTTTCTTAACCAGTGTTAATTTTTTGTCCTGATTAGGTACAACATTGAGCGGATGCCAGATGATTACGGAGCCCCTCGGTTCTAATTCTTAAAAGATAGAGTTCCTCTGCCTTCCTTTACCAACTTTTTCTATTGCCGGTTCATATTAGCAACATGCTATAGCATGAATTATTCTTCTTACCCTTTTCCTGTTATGAGCTGAGTATGGTTAAATACACTCACTTTTTGGTATTGTTTTGAAATTGATAATTTGTATCATTTTAAATATTGTTGCATTTTTTTTTATAAATCAGATGATTGCTCATATAATTTGGTGGTTGTTATTTTATATCTATTTACTCAACATATATTTATTACGGTTATCCTCAGTACTTAATAAGATATGGTCCTTCCCTGAAAACATTCGTATTATAATAGGGGAAAGAGAAACATGTATGTGAATAAATATCGTCATATAATGGTGTCAAGTTAAAGGTATGAGCGGATAGACCCATATATGAGAAAGAATGATTTCTTTCTACTTGGTTGGAATGGGGAGGAAGGTAGGGCTAGAGGTAGTTATATTTGAGTTAATCTTTAAAAGTGAATAAGTGCTTGCCCAGTATATGAACAAAGAAGTGAGGCATAAGAAACATATGAACAAAAGTACGGAGGCGTGGATGTTACATGAAATGATTGCTTGGCCTGTGCAGACACTACCATACAGTTTTTCTAACTAGAACATGGGGAAAAGAGATCTAGCCTGCATCTGAGACTCCAGGGGAGGGAGGTAACTGGGAGGGGGCCTTATATGACATGGTAAAGGGTTTGGACTTAATTGTGAAGTCAACAGGAACTTATTAAAATTTTAAGTAAGGTGAATAATAAGATCAGATTATTTTCAATGATCACAAGGTAGTGTAAGAATAGAGAAATAAAACATTGAAATAGAATTGAAAGTCCATAAACTGATATATTTATGACGAGTTGGTATATTATCAAGGTGGTATTTCAAATCTGTGGGACAAGGAAATTTTATTGAAAGGCCAAATAGTGTGGAGTAATTCTTAGTGGGGTTAGACTTCTGATTCCACCACTTACTATCTGTATGAATTGGGCACAGTAAAACCATTTGGTGCCTTCCTTGCTACCTCTTTAAAATGTGTTGTCTAAGAAAAAATAAAATAAAATGTGTTGTCTAATCCTCAAAACAAGTCTGATAAGATGGGATGAAATCAAATAGTACATGACAATTTAAGTATTGCTCAGTAAATGTCGGTGATTATTATAGTATCATAATGGCTAGTGGGCTATCCATTTGAGAAAAGTTTTTGTATTCCTACTTTATATCCTTCATGAGAATACATTTCACATGGGTCAAAGGTCTAAACTTTTTTTTTTCTTAAGCTATGGAAGTCTTAGAAAAAGCACAAAAAATGCCTATAATCTTTGTATAGAATTCTCAAGTAAGATGGAGAATTTAAAAGCCATAATAAAAACGATTAGTAGGTGTGACTATGTTAAAACTATAGATTTCTGTGGAAGGCAGCCCTCCCAAATTAAGACAAGTGGCTGACCAAAAGATCCTCCAATATATTTAACAAGGGTGTGAAGAAATGAGTAGTCACGCAGTGGTGAGAAGAGTACAGATGGATATAACTGTTTTAGGTAGCAGTTTGGCAGGAGCCCTTAAAATAAAAATTACAGATATCCAAGGAACCCAGTTATATTTTGGGGTTACTTATAGGTATACAGGTGGTTTTCTTTAATATACATGGTTCATGTGATATAAGTGCATAAATGCAATATAAATCTGTAAAGAAACATTCACACATGGGTACAACCCAGTTATATTTTGGGGTTACTTATAGGTATACCGGTGGTTTTCTTTAATATACATGGTTAATGTGATATAAGTGCATAAATGCAATATAAATGTGTAAAGAAACATTCACACATGGGTACAAAGAAGCATCTCTTAGAAGTGTCGTACTGCACCACTGTTTATAATAGAGAAAAACTGAGAAGAATATATAAAGTTCCATCAAAAGAATCTTAACTATGTTACATCTCTACAGTTAACCCTTGAACAAAGCAAGGGTTGGGGGGCTGATTCCCCATACAGTTGAAAATCTGAGTATAACTTTTCCCCAAAACTTAACTACTGATAGCCTACTCATGACTGGAAGCCTTAGTGGTAGCATTAACAGTTACTGCATATTTTGCATGTTATATGTATTATACACTGTATTCTTACAATGACAAAAGCTAGAGAAAAGAAAAGGTTAAGAAAATCATAAAGAAGAGCAAATATGTTTCTGATACTGTATTTTAAAAAAAAAATCCACGTATAAGTGGACCCATGCAGTTCAAACCAATTTTGTTCAAGGGTCAACTATACTGTGGAATGTCATGAGCATTTGAAAAGAATGAAGTAGATTTAAAAATGGGCAAAAGACTTGAATAGACGGTTCTCTGAACAAAATATACAGATGGCCAACCAGCACATAAAAGATACTTAACGTCACTAATCATTAGGGAAGTGCAAATCAGAATCACAATGAGGTAGCACTGCATACCCATTCAGATGGCTACAATTTAGAATAAATTAGTATTTACACGGATGAGGAGAAATTGGAACTGTTGTACACTGTAGGAAATATAAAATGGTACAGTCACTGGAGAAAACAATATGGCAGTTCCTGGAAGAATTAAAAATAGAATTACCATATGATCTGGCAGTTGCACTCCCGAGTATGTACAAAAGAATCAACTCAGGATCTTAAAGAGTTATTTGCGCATCTATGTTCACATCAGCACTTCTAACAATAGCCAAGAGGTGGAAGCAATTCAAGTGTCCATTTACAGATGAATGAATAACCAAAATGTGGTATATACGTACAATGGAATATTATGCAACCTTAAGAAGGAAGAAAATTCTGACACATCCTCCAACATGGATGACCCTTGAGGATGTTATGCTAAGCGAAAAAAGAGTCACCAAAAGACAGGGGTGCCTGGGTGGCTCAGTGGGTTAAGCCTCTGCCTTCAGTTCAGGTCCAGATCCCGGAGTCCTGGGATCGAGCCCAACATCAGGCTCTCAGCTCATCTGGGAGCCTGCTTCCTCCTCTCTCTCTCTGCCTGCCTCTCTGCCTACTTGTGATCTCTGTCTGTCAAATAAATAAATAAAATCTTAAAAAAAAAAAGATAAATACTGATTCCACTTACATGAAGTGCCTAGAATAACTGAATTCATAGAGACAAGGTAGAAAGGTGGTTCCAGGGCTGGAGGGAGTGGGGAATGGGGATTTTAATGGGGATGGAGCTTCAATTTTCCAAGACAAAAAGAATTGTGGAGATTGGTTGTACAACATTGTATATGTACTTAACGATATTGAACTATATACACTTTAAAATGGCTAAATGGTAAATTTTATGTGTATTTTATCACAATTAATAGTAAAAGCTATATTGCTTACTTGACCTAATGTTAAGGAGCAACTCGTAGAACAATTAGGTGTGGTGTGATACCTGTTTCACTTTTTTTTTTAAACCACAAAATTATGTAACTGTTAATATGGTAATATACATACATGGATAGAAAAAGGTCTGAAAATAATTCTTTTCCTATTCTCCCTTCTCTGCTAACAGTATTCTCTTAGAGAAATCCACTGTTAAAGGACTGGATTGTGGCTCACTGCTATCCTAGCACATAATATGGATGTTTCATCTTCCTGGTTAAACCAGTCAGAATATTTTTTTTAAGTTTTTTTTTTTTTTAAGATTTTATTTATTTATTTGACAGACAGAGATCACAAGCAGGCAGAGAAGCAGGCAGAGAGAGAGAAAGGAGGAAGCAGGCTCCCTGCGGGGCCCGATCCCAGGACTCTGGGATCATGACCTGCGCCGAAGGCAGAGGGTTTAGCCCACTGAGCCACCCAGGTGCCCCAAGTCAGAATATTCTTATACCCTTTGCCACTGCAATTACTTCAAACCTGGGAGATCAAACTCAAGCCAAATAGTCTTAACCAGAGCTTTTACTGGAGATCTGTTAGCTAATGTAAGCTTTGAAACTGAGTGATCATATCTGCCAGTACATTGGAAAAACCAACCTGGATTTTACTTTGATTGCATTGTCAAACTTAACCTTAACTAATGTAGGATATATGTCTCCTCAACCAACAGAGAGGAAAAATGGAAAAGGGAACTCAATAATTTAAAAAAAAAACTCAAAAAAAACAAAACAGATTTTGTCAAAACCCAGTGAACTGCATCACTGGAGATTTGCATATTTTGCTATCTGTAAATCGAAAAAGGGAAGAAGAAAAAAATACCGAAGAGGGGAGGGAAGAAGAAATAATAGTAAATAGAAAACATAAAGTAAGATGGTAGAGAAAGGTTCAAATGCAGAGTAGTTATGATGAATGTGACTATGTAAGTTTTCTTACTAAAGGACAAGTGCACGGGGCGACTGGGTGGTTTAATCGGTTAAGCATCTGCCTTTGGCTTAGGTCATGATCCCAGAGTTCTGGGATCGAATCCCACATCTGGCTCCCTGCTAAGTGGAGAGTCTGCTTCTCTCTCTGCCTCTGCCCCTCCTCCTGCTCGTGTGTTCTCTTTTTTTTTCTCTCTCTCCCTCTCCCCCTCTCTCAAATAAATAAAACCCTAAAAAAAAAAAAAATACAACCGCACAGGTTGTATATTTTTTAAATCTTACGACTGTGTGATATTACAAAACATGCCTAAAACGGAATGACACAGAACAGTTGGAAATGATAGGAAATTACACTTAACTGCACAACCTAGTAATTCTACTTCCTCGGAAATCTACCCAAATGAAAACAATATTCACACAAAGACTTGTACACCAGTGTTTATGTTATCTTTATTCATAAAAGATAAAAACTGGAAGCAACCCAAGTATCTGTGGACAAGTAGATGGAGAAACAGTGGTGCATTCACAGAATGGAGTACTATTTAGCCATAAAAGGAATGAGCTGATACAGCAACATAGGCGAATGTTAAAATAATCAAGTTGAGCAAAAGAGGCCAGACACAAAAAAATATATACTATATGATTCCATTTATATGAGATTCTAGAAAAGACTAACCTGTAGTGATGGTAAATCATTAATTGCCTGAGGTGGGGATGGCAGTTTGGCTGTATATAGATACAAAGGAATTTGGGGGGTTATGGAAGTGTTCTCTCTTTTTTTTTAAGAATTTTATTTATTGGGGCACCTGGGTGGCTCAGTGGGTTAAGCCTCTGCCTTTGGCTCAGGTCATGATCTCAGGGTTCTGGGATGGAGCCCCGCATCGGGCTCTCTGCTCAGCAGGGAGCCTGCTTCCTCCTCTCTCTCTGCCTGCCTCTCTGCCTACTTGTGATCTCACTCTCTCTGTCAAATAAATAAATAAAATCTTAAAAAAATGAATTTTATTTATTTATTTGACATAGACACAGCGAGAGAGGGAACAAGGCAGGGGGAGTGGGAGAGGGAGAAGGAGGCTTCCCACCAAGCAGGGAGCCTGATGCGGGGCTTGATCCCTGGGATCATGACCTGAGCCAAAGGCAGATGCCACCCAGGCACCCCTGTGGAAGTGTTCTATATTTCTCTTGTTGTGTTGGGTTACTTGGATATATTGATTTGTCAAAATGCATTGACATGTACACAAAATGAGTGTGTTTTGTTGTGCATAGATTATAATTAAGTAAATTAAAAGATAGAAAAAGACATGCAAAAAATATGCTGCTTGAATATACAATATGAAAAATGTAGAGGGTTTTTTAGTGGCATAATGTCAATTTCATGAACATTCCATGTATACTTGGAAAGGAGGTACAGTCTCCATTATCAGGATATTATCGGGGTAAAAGTTTTGCTATTTATCCGTAAGATCTACTTGATGTTTAGATCTTCTGTCTTCTTATTTTGACTCTTTTATCTGTCTCAAGCTGAGAGGAATGTATTAGCGTTTCCTAATATTGGTATATTTTGTTTATTTCTCCTTGTACTTCTTAAAGTTTCCACTTGATGAAATTTGCTACTATGTTGTTTTGTGCATAGGTTCTCATAACTGATATATTTCTTGTGGATTGTAACCTTTAGCATTATAATGTATCCATTTTGTCTCATTTAATGCATTTGGGCCTGAATTCTATTTTTTCTGATACTGAGAATAGAATCTCTGCTTTCTCATTCTTTTTTTGTAGTGCATTTGTCTTATATTCCTTTGGTAATCCTTTTATTTTTAGCTTTTTTTATGAATTCCTTGTCCCGAAACTGAGATGACCTTGCGTGGCTTATCTTGTAGACAGAATTGCTAGAAACCGGTCATTTCTATGTGCTCTTTTTTTCTTTCTTTTTCTGAATGAGAGTGTTCACTGCAGTTGTCCTGTTCCTGTTCCAACAATTGTGTGTTTGGTATATGAGGGCAGATAATTTGCCCTCTTGGTGTATTGATCTTTAGATCAAAAAAAAAAGCCACACCTGCTGATAATGATACTACTACATATAGTACATAATGGTCTACTACATATACATGTGCTTTACCTGGATATCTTGGACTTTGAGCATGATGTCATGACGACAAGATTTTGAGGATGTCTCTGTCGGGGGAGGGGGTTGGCCTCTGGTAAGGAAAGTAAGGAAGCGAGCTCAACATTTGGTAACTTAAAGGGTGGAGTGTAGCGTGGGTTTGTGCTGTTCAGCAAACATTTCCAAATCTGTTTTAGGGACCCAGGGTAGGACTCCTCTTCCCCACCACCTTTGAAGTTAGATGTGGCAGCGCGAATGAAGATGACATACTCATTCCTAGGCGGACGCTTTCAAAGTTGTTGTGTGATTAGCTTTGGCCCCTTTGTTTTTTTCCTGACAGTCATAAAAACAAAGATGGAAACTTGCTTTTCCTGGATCCCAGCCTAATGATGGGAATAGTAGAGTGAATGATAAATAAGCATTTGTTATTTTAAGCTATGAGATTTGGGTTGGCTTTTTGTTTGTTTTTATTACTGTAGCATAACTTAGCCTGTATCAACTGATAAAGCACATGTTAAAAAGTCTGGGTCAGAAAATTAAACGAGAAAAATAAGAGGCATCCAAATAGGAAATGAAGTAAAGTTCTCTCCCTTCACAGATGATGTGATCTTATATGTAGAAAATCCTAAAGAAACCATTTTTTAAAAAAGATTTATTTATTTATTTATTTATTTGCCCGAGGGAGAGAGATCACAAGTAGGCAGAGAGGCAGGCAGAGAGAGAGGGGGAAGCAGGCTGCCCGCTGAGCAGAGAGCCCGATGCAGGGCTCGATCCCAGGACCCTGAGACCATGACCTGAGGTGAAGGCAGAGGCTTAACCCACTGAGCCACCCAGGTGCCCCAAGAAACCATTTTTTATAAGTTTTAATTTTCATTCTGATTAACATGCAGTGTAATACTAGTTTCAAGTGTACCGAAGAAACCACTTTTAAAAGTGTTAGAACTAAAATGCTTTCAGCAAAGTTTCAGGACACAAAATCAACATGGAAAAATTAGGTGCACCTCCGTATACTAACAATGATCAATTAAAAAAAATTAAGAAAATCCAATATACTATAGCATCAAAAAGAATAAAATACTTAGGAATAAATGTAACTAAGGAGGGGAAAGACTTGGACACTGAAATTACAAAATGTTACTAAAAGAATCAGAAAAGATACAAAGAAATGGAAAGACATCCTGTGTTCTTGGATTGGAAGACTCGGTATAATGAAAATGTTCATATTACCCAAAGCGATCTACAGATTCAGTGCAATTTTTATCAAAATCCCAATGACATTTGTTTGCAGAAATAGGGAAAAAAATGCTAAAATTTATATAGAATTCCAAGGGATCCCAAATAGCCAAAACAATCTTGAAAAAGAACAAAAAAAAAAAAAAAAAGAGAGAGAGAGAGAGGAACAAAGTTGGAGACCACAATTTCTGGTTTCAAAACAAACTATAAACAAATAGCAATCAAGACAGTGTCCTACTGACATAAAAACAGAGATATAGGCCAATGGAACACAATAAAAGGCCCAAAAATAAACACTTGGTATAATGCCAAATGATTTGTGACAAGGGTGCTAAGACTACACAATTGGGAAAGGAAAGTCTCTTCAACCGATGGTACTGGGGAAAACTGGATATCCACATGCAAAAGAAGGAAAAATGACTCCTACATCATAAAATAATTAATTTTAAAAAATTAACTCAAAGTGGATCAAAGACCGAAACATAAGAGCTAAAACTAAAAGAACATGGGGGGGAAACTTGAGGACATTGGATTCAGCAATGATTTCTTGGATATAACACCAAAAGCGCAGGCAACAAAACCCAAAATAGACAAGTGGAACCACATCAAATTTAAACAATTCCTTCTTTCAAAGGAAACAATCAACAGAGTAAACAGGCAAACCTTGGAATGGGAGAAAATATTTAGAAATCATACATCTGACAAGGGATTAAAATCTGGAATTACAAGGAAGTTGTACAACTCAACAACAAAAAAACAAATAACCCAATTTAAAAATGAGCAAAAAGACCTGAATAGACAACTATCTGAAGAACCAACAAGCAAGAGAAAAAATGTTCAAATCATCACTAATTATAAGCGAAATGCACATTAAAACCACGGTGAGCTACCACTTCACATCCATGAGGATGGCTACTGTCAAAAGAACAGAAAATAAGGGGCGCCTGGGTGGCTCAGTGGGTTAAAACCTCTGCCTTCGGCTCAGGTCATGATCCCAGTGTCCTGGGATCGAGCCCCACATCGGGCTCTCTGCTCCGCGGGGAGCCTGCTTCCTCCTCTCTCTCTCTGCCTGACTCTCTCTGCCTACTTGTGATCTCTGTCAAATGAATAAATAAAATCTTTAAAAAAAAAAAAAGAACAGAAAATAAGTGCTGGCAAGGGTGCAGTCGGTATCCGATTAAATGGAACACTTGTCCCTGTTGATAGGAATGTAAAATGGGATAGCCTCTATGGAAAACAGTATAGTGGTTTCTCAAAAAATTGAAAAATAGAATTGTCATGTGATCTGGCACTCCCACATCTGTGTATATATCCAACAGAATTCAAAGCAAGATCTTAAAGAGATACTTGCACGCCCATGTCCATTACAGCATTATTCACAATAAGCGAGAGGTGGAAGCAACCCAGATATCCACTGATAGATGAAGGGATAAAGAAGATGTGGTATAGACACACAACGGACTATTATGCAGATTTTAAAAAGAAGGAAATCCTGTTACATTCTACAATATGGATAAATATCAAACATTATTCTAAGCAAAAAAGCCAGTCACAAAAGGACAAATACTATATAATTTCACTTATGAAGTGTCTAAATTAAGCTAAAATCGAGTCAGAGAGTAGAAACATGGTTGCCAAGTGCAGAAGAGAGGTGGGTAGGGGACATTAGTGTTTAGTGGATAGAGTTCGTTGTGCAAAATGAAAAAGTTGAGAGATCTGTTGCACAACAATGTAAATATACTTAACACGAGATGTACACCTAAAAATGATAAAAGATGGTAAATTTAATGTGATGTGGGTTTTAGTACAATAAAAAATAGATACAAGATCAAAGAAATACACAGTGAGAAATGAAAGTTTAACTATCAAAGGAAGTCGCATTCCCTTTAAGAACTGCTGCTTTGTTTGTGATAGGCCTGTGGACTTAAGCCCTGTTGGGTTTCGGATCTCGGTGTTTTGGGGACCCATCCCTGGTGTGGGAGCCCTTAAAAGTTGGGGCACTAGATGTGTAGTGCAAACCCTTCAGTCCTCAGGAAGAAGCTGGTAGTTGGGGGCTCCCTCCCAAGTATTTGGTGCTATGCTGAGAATGAGCTTCACGATGACAGCATGGCTTAGCCCTTCCTACCCTTTTTTGGGTGAGTATTTCTCATTTGCCTGATGTATGCTAGTCTCTCAGCCAGTTTCTGAATTTCTCTTGGAGGCAAATTTGTGTGTATATTCCGTGTGTCCACAGGAAGAGCAAAGTTCAGGAGCCTCTGATGTCAGTGTCTTGGTCTTTCTCCATAAAAGGACATTTTTTAATTATAGAGAAATGCAAAGAAGTGCTCAAAAACGGATGGGGACTTGTGAAAAGAAATAGGATCCAGCTTGGAAAGGCTCCTTCTGGCCAAATTTGAGACCATTTAATCATCAAAATTAATAATGACAGGAATGGATTATCACATTGATTTTTAAACTATATTTGAACATACAATGTGTAAATTTAAGGTGTATGACATGTTAATACATTACTGATTTTTATTTTTTATTTATTTCTAAAGATTTTATTTATTTATTTGTCAGAAAGAGAGAGAATGAGAGCACAAGCAGGGGGAGTGGCAGGCAGAGGGAGAAGTAGGGTCCCCGCTGAGCAGAAAGCCCAATGTAGGACTCAATCCCAGGACCCCGCAATCATGACCTGAGCCAAAGGCAGATGCTTAATGAACTGAGCTACTCAGGTGTCCCCATACTGATTTTTTAAAAGATTTTATTTATTTATTTATTTGACAGAGATCACAAGCAGGCAGAGAGGCAGGCAGTGGGGGGGGCAGGCTCCCCACTGAGCAGAGAGCCCAATGTGGGGCTCAACCCCAGAACCCTGGGATCACGACCTGAGCCGAAGGCAGAGGCTCTAACCCACTGAGTCACCCAGGCGCCCCCCCATACTGATTTTAAATAAAGAATCCATGAGTCCATAAGATACTAAGAATAAACAAATAGGGCGCCTGGGTGGCTCAGTGGGTTAAGCCTCTGCCTTCAGCTCAGGTCATGATCTCAGGGTCCTGGGATCGAGGCCCGCATCGGGCTCTCTGCTCAGCGGGGAGCCTGCTTTCTCCTCTCTCTCTCTATGCCTGCCTCTCTGCATACTTGTGATCTCTCTCTCTCTCTGTTTCAAATAAATTTAAAAAATCTTTAAAAAAAAGAATAAACAAATAAAATGGGATAGGAGAGCTTTCATATACAGGAATATGACAACTATTAAGTGTGGAAGGAATGATTGGAATATAAAATCATTGTTTTATAACCACCATTGTAATTCTGTGTCAGGCAGGAATCATCAGTGGATGCTAGAACCATTGGTGGAAGACTGTAGGGAACAAGATAGTTCTAGAACCTGAAAGTATCACCACACAGATTAGTTATATACACCTTTGCAATAGAGAAATTTGGCAGTCACTGCCTTTACCAAATGATTAAGCTGGATATTTCTATTCAGGGTTTAAACTGGCATAATGTATGTGATGTATGGAAGGATACAGTACCCATGTAATATTTTTGTCCCCCAAATTAAAAATTTTTTACCTGAATCTAATTATGAAGAAACTATCTATCAAACCCCAAATTGAGGGACAGTCTGCAAAAATTGTCTTAGATTCTTTTTTTTAGAGATTCATTTATTTATTTCAGAGAGAGAAAGAGAATCCTGAAGTGGACTCCCCATTGAGTGCAGAGCCCAGTGCAGGGCTTGATCCCTGAGATCATGATCTGAGATCACGACCTGAATTGGCTTGGATTTTTAAAAACATCAATAGCATGAGACAGAGGAGGGGGAAAAAAAAAAGGCTGGTGAACTGAAAGGACACTAACAAGGCATGACAACTAAATGCAAAGTGCTATTCTTTGTTATCCTTCAGACAAGACTCTGAATTTAAAAAGAGAAGAAGAAGGAGGAGGAGGAGGAGGAGAAGGAGAAGAAGAAGGAGAAGAAGAGGAGGAGGAGGAAGAAGAGGAAGTAGAAGAAGGAGGAGAAGGAGGAGGAGAAGGAGAAGAGGAGGAGGAGGAAGAGGAAGAAGAAGAAGGAGAAGAAGGAGGAGGAGGGGAAGAAGAAG
>NW_022631093.1:0-296132 GCF_010015895.1 Lontra canadensis
TTTTTTTTTTCTTTTGTCTTTGATGAAACTCTTCCAATTGACAGGTTATTTTTTTCCTTTCTAAATATTCCTAACATTTCCTTCTCAAAGATAAGACGATTGAGCAGGAAAAAAAAAATTCCCACAGAGAATGTAAAATCTAGTCTCTGAAAGACAGTAATAAGAGAGTATCATTAGAATCGTTCATTAAAAACCCTTTTAATATGGATATCTTTTTGAAGAGTCTTGCTAATCACCCTGAGTGCAAGTTTGCTGTTTTCCTGGGAGAGTAACACCATTTCATTGGCTATGATAAAGCAGTAACCACACGTGGCTTGTGCATTCTGCACATGCTAAAGCATTTCCATGTTTTGCTGGAGAGACTTAGATTTG
Organism: Lontra canadensis; assembly: GCF_010015895.1. NCBI lineage: Eukaryota > Metazoa > Chordata > Mammalia > Carnivora > Mustelidae > Lontra > Lontra canadensis. The sequence continues at coordinate 373 of NW_022631093.1, forward strand.
CATAGCCACGTTTTTTAAGATTAAATTTATTTTTCCTTGGTACTCCTCTTCCTCACATTTAGAAAATACATTAATTGCTTACATTTAAGCTTCATCTTAACAACTGATGAGTTGTATAATATATAGCACTATGTGGGAAGGAAATAAACTTTGAGATTTTAAAGTAATCCAAAATTACATGTGAAGTTTGAGGCAAAACTGGGCTGAACAACTGAAATTACATGGAGGCCACATGTAAAAATGTCAGGGTAGTTAGTATAGATTTCTGTAAAAAATGTGTTCAGTCTTAAGCAGTGTTTATTAAACCATCCCTGTATACAGAGCTTTGGGTTATGTCTATAGATACAAATGAGACCTTAATTCATCAAAATATAACTCATACATGAGGAAGGAAAAATAACAGAAACTATCATTATTTTGATTTTTTACTTCTTTCACTGAAGAAAAAGTCCTCTAGAGTAAAAGAGTTAATTGATATGCACAGAGTGTTTTCTAGGGATTATTTTCAAAAAGAAGAATAAATTTTTACTAAAAAAGTTGCTCTTATTAAAAAGGGTATTTTATTTCGGTACTCCTTACATATGCCTAAAGCACATGTGAAATGGCCTCGATTGGCACTTAACGTGTACGTAAATGGTGGGTACCTTCATGACTAATCACCAAAGAATATTCCAGAAAAGGAAAAAAATAGAGATCAAATGTATTGTCTCTAAATTAAAGAGTTTATTTCAGTGCCAAAAGTCCAATAAGCCTGAAAAGAACTTGTATACTTTCAAAATTCTTAGGATTTTTTTAATCTTCCACTGGCTCCAAACAATACTTAATATTTAAAACTATTACCTACCTTCTTTCCTTCTGCATTATCCCTTACACATGCCCTGTATCCAGCCTCTCCTCTTCTGATGAAACTGATTTTAAAAATCACCATTCTCAATATAATGTCTCTTTCTGTTTGAAAATCATAGACATTTGGGTCTGAAGGCAAAATGAGGGTCTTGTAGGTCTTCTGTAGGCATACAAGCAGGGATGGAGAACTTGGAGCATCCCTTCGTTTTCCTTATTATTTAATCCACCCACAATAATGTCTCCGTGCAACTCTTCCCCATCATCAGTCCTGTGAAACCACACAGAAAAAGTTAATTCTTCTACTAACAACTCTTCAGATAAGTGAATGTTATCATGACGTGCTAAGTTTTCTTTTTCTTTTTTTCAAAGATTTTATTTATTTATTTGCCAGATAGAGAGAGAGAGAAAGAGAGCATGCACAAGCAGGGGGAGGGGCAGGCAGAGGGAGAAGCAGACTCCCTGCTGAGCAGGAAACCTGACACAGGGTTTGATCCCAGGGATCATGAACTGAGCAGAAGACAGACCCTTAGCCAACTGAGCCACTCAGGCATTCCAGATATTCTCTTTTCCAACCAAATATTTCAGTATTCTCAGTATTTCTGCTTGGTCTTGAATCATTTCACCATCCTCACCCTTTACCCCAAAGCGTTCTAGTATATAGATGAAAAATTTAAATGCTAACAAGAATCAGGCTGATAGGGGTGTCTGGGTGGCCCAGTCCTTAAGTGTCTGCCTTCTGCTCAGTTCATGATCCCAACATCCTGGTATCAAGCCCGCACATCAGGCTCCCTGCTTGGCTGGAAGCCTGCTTTCCCTCTCCCACTCCCCCTGCTTGTTTCCTCCCTCACTGTGTCTCTCTCTGGCAAATAAATAAATAAAATCTTTAAAAAAAATAAAATAAGAATTGGGCTGATAATGTGAATGTGTGAATTTGACTGGAAGGATGTCAGAAATTTTGCACATTGAACATTTAGGAATGTTTCCATCCCATTAAGAAATATTCTCTCTTCCTTTGTATTAACATGTGGCTGGGTCAGTTATTTGTTTTCCCTCTTTTTGTAGAGACTAAGGTAGAAAAATATATCAACATAAACTTTCCACGTAAATCCTCCATATGAAAAAAATGCAACAGCGTAGAAATGATGACCAGGGTCACCGACATTTGGTTACAGTTGAGGGAGACAATAGGTGATGCAGCAACTGTAACATCTGGAGAGAGAAATCACACACAATCTGAGGAATCAAAGACTGTTCATTTCCGGTAGAGGCATGCCCCAGGGGAACATGGATCCCGCAAATTATAGCCTCAACCTTCAAGTCAGCCTGGAAATTTGGTTTCTGTTTCTTGTTTGTTTGCTTTTTTATGTGAAATTTTCTAATTTCTAAAAGTTGTGAACTTAACAAAATGAAAGAAAAAAAAATCTCTGCATATCCACACTGTGCTAGCCAAACAAAATACATAAATACATCTGTAGACCAGACATGGCAGGTTTGTAACTCCTGCTTACCAATCACTGCTACAGATGTTGTTTTTAGAATTGAAGCTCATTTGGCAGAAGTGTGGAGCCGAAGAGGCACAGCTGGCCTGAGGAGGCTGTGCACGGGCTGAGCCAGCACCAGGTGCCGGGACAGCATGCCTAGATGAGCCAAGGGCAACATCACTTTTGGGGTCTGGCTGCAGGCTGGGGCCAGAGGTGATACAGGCTGTCAGCAGCAGTGAAGAGGTCTCACAACAACCTGAACATACACTGGCTTTACCTGAAAGGCTGTGGAGGAGCAAGGCAGAAAGCCGGCATAGAAGCACTGGTCGTGGGCGTCGCTTAGGCAGAGGGAATTCGGAGGCAGCCAGCCAGGCAGAAATTCTGAAAGTAGCCCCAGTTTACCGGGCACAGGTAGGCTATGGGAAAGGTGAGACAGAGAGCAGATAATAGAACAAGAGCAGGCAGCAAGGCTGACTTGATGCTGAACTACTAGCCCAGAGTCCCTTACAGTCCCTATACCTAGAAATAGGATTGGTTCCAGAGCTGAGAGTGAGGCTGACTGTGTGGTAGGTAGAAGGTGAGGGAGGGGATACAAGTGACAGAGTGGAGGACAGGGCAAAAAGGAATGTGGTAAAAAATTTAAAATAACAGGTATACTGTCGCAGAGACAGTTTTATTCTTTATTTTAAAACCCTACTTTTAAAGAGTTTTTTTAAAATATACAAATAGGTATATTTTCCCTTTTGTTAAAGTAGAGCAATGATGAAGGAAAAGGAAGCATCTAAAAAATTGATTGAGCCAAGGCTAGAGATTTTACATATTTAGAAGGTATATAAGATATGTATAAGATATATGTTATATATAATATATAATCTCCCTGGCCTTTATATGTCATATATTTAATTTATATGTCATACACATAAATTTAAAGACTACATATGTGTATTTACATTCCTAAAACAGAATTTCTTTTTTTTTTAAGATTTTATTTATTTATTTGATAGAGAGAGATCACAAGTAGACAGAGAGGCAGGCAGAGAGAGAGAGAGAGAGGGAAGCAGGCTCCCTGCTGAGCAGAGAGCCCGACGCGGGACTCGATCCCAGGACCCTGAGATCATGACCTGAGCCGAAGGCAGTGGCTCAACCCACTGAGTCACCCAGGCGCCCCAACGAAAACAGAATTTCTTGAAAAGAAATCTTTCTATGCAAAATCTCTAGTATGGCTGCTTGTTCTTTCTCTCTTGACTAAGCTTTAAAAAAATTACAGATGAGGTTAACATAAGGAAATAGGAGGTCCTGGGAAGAGGTGGGTATTTAGGGAAAGGAATCCTGAATCAAAGATCTCTATTGCTGCTGTAATTCCAAAATTTCTCCTGTTTAACTGTTTATCTTTTCCTTAGGAAGTCAAAAGAGGAGGTCTATCACACTTTAGCTGTTTTTGAATGGATTCTGTTTCAAAAATTATCCAGGGTTAATTATTTGCAGTTGTCTATTCTCCAGAGATAGGTAGGAAGGTGGTTCTAGGAACTTTTACAACAATTAGTAATCGGGGCGCCTGGGTGGCTCAGTGGGTTAAAGCCTCTGCCTTCGGCTCAGGTCATGATCTCAGGGTCCTGGGATCGAGCCCCGCATCGGGCTCTCTGCTCTGTGGGGAGTCTGCTTCCCTCTCTCTCTGCCTACCTCTCTGCCTACTTGTGATCTCTCTCTGTCAAATAAATAAATAAAATCTTTAAAAAAAAAAAAAAAACAATTAGTAATCACTTTCATCCACCCATGTAGGAAAGAACCAAAATATAATAATCTAAAGTTAGCTGATTTTATAATTGCAATATTGATAATCCTCATAAGATTCTGAAATCAACTGTATGAAAAGAGAAAGAAAATAGCCTCCTGAAAAGTCTGGAGGGCAGTACTGCACCACCGGGCTTGCTTCTGCGTAGCTAGCGTGGTATGGTGCATTATATATTGGTGCTTAATTAATATTTGTTGAGTGAAGGAATGTTTCACAGTATGGAAAGTGGTTTAAGATCTTCTAAGAGAAAGATAAATGAAAGTTCCCTCTTAATCTGTCCTCATGGGAGATACATTTTTCATGGATGATGATTAATAATAGGATTAGAAGATTTTGTTTTATCATGAAAAAACCTTCTTAGGTGAACATTTGTTTATGTTATTTTTACTTGCAGATCCAAAAAGGCTAGACTAAAACATTTTAAAATATAAACTGTTATATCATAGTCATACATTTTTAAGGAACTATCTTTGGGGGAGTAATCATATGTAATATATATAAAAGGGATCACTATAGCCAATTTGGCTCCATTTCATAATCATGGGCACAGATAATAGAGAGATAAAAGAGGACACATAGGAAATAATCCTTTCATCTGATTTAGCAGTCAGCAAGAGATTGCTAAAACAGTGATGAATTGTGAGATGGGGATATATTAACTCAAGAGCTCATACAGTTCCTGTAGGTTGGGCCCGAATCCCTTTTGTTCAACTAGGGCAATGATGAGACTATCAAAAGAAATCTATCGAAAATAGTGATTCAGCCAAGGCTGGTAACTGATTCGATCAAGAAGTTCCCTTGGGCAAGACACGTAGGAAATAACCTTGAAGAGAGAAGTGGAGATAAGATTAGGTGATGATTTTTCCCGTTTTACCAGGTTCGGAAGCTCAGAGCGAGCTGTGCGGGCTCTGTCATACTTGAGCCGGGCACTGAATTCTTAGGGTGAGTGCCAGGTGAGAAGCAATGCGATAACCTTTTATCTTGAAACTGAAGCCTCAGTTGCAGGTATACCAAAAAGCTGTTAATCATAAGAGATGAGAGTTAACACTTTGTTACAAGATCTCAACAAAAGCAATTTTTTTAGAATAAGCACTGCCTTATGTTCAAGAGGTTTTCTTCTGACCTGCTATTGGGAATGTATGGCTGCCCTCTGAATTATTACAACAGAATATCAAAACCACGCAGTTGCACTCTGATTATTCTCTGTTTGTAATATGGCAAGGAAAATTCACACTAACCATTATAGGTACTGTTTCTAATAGATGGTGAATACTGTGGAAAAACTGGAGCAAAAGCTAATATTTTTAAAGTTTCTGTCCTACTAGATTGTTTTAATAGTGTGGTTTTAAAACAAACTTTTAGCCATTGATTCTGTTGACAGTAAACCTTACCTCAAAAGTACAACTAGTTTTCATAAAATTTAGCTATCAGGTCAGGGGCATTGACAGGTGTTATCAAAGCATTTTTTTAAAAATTACAGCTGTGATGTAGTTTTCACATCACTAGACTAACAATCAGTATTTTCTGAGTTGTATTTAGACTCTGGTTCATATGGCTAAGACTTAAAGCCACAGATAGAAAAGATTGGTATCTTAGAGTACTTTAATATTACACACACACAAAATTATTTCATTTATTTAAAATAAGTCCTGAGTACATTTGATAGCTATGATTTCACTTGGTGACTCTCATTCATTCTATAATGTGAGGATCTTGGCCTTTTGTTTATAATTTTTCTTTAACTAGAAAATTGAAACCTTGTTTTTCTAAAAGTTGCTTTTAGCTAAAGAAGAAGTCAAATATTCTGATATGATTAGGTTTGAGAAAATTATTTTGAAGTATGCCATCAAAGTCAATCTGTTTTTTGTTTAAGATTTATTCATTAATTTGAGAGGGGGTAGGGGTAGAGGGAGAGAATCTTTCAAGCAGACTCCCTCCTGAGTGCAGAGTCTGACACAGGACTCAATGTCAGGATCCGTGAGATCATGACCTGAGCAGAAACCAAGAGTCAGACACTCAACCCACTGACCCACCCAGGTGCCCCCAAGTCAATGTGTTTTTTAAAGAACTATTGGTGGTGGTAATGCTATTGTAGGAATTAATTGCCTGATATCATGAGATAAATCATCAAAACCTTTCTTTTGAGGCTGTTTCTGAGCAAAAATTACCCTGGCTGCTATTCAATATGTAGGGAGCTCCTAGGACATCTGGTCATCTCCCAAATCTCCACTTTCCAAGGATGGAAAATTGGTATCCCTCACCTTAATAGCTGCACTGTTAATTGTACTTGGAAGGACCAAACTCCAGCAAGTAAGGCAAAATCAGATGAACCTTTGTGTATGGAATTTAAGATTTCCCATCATCAGAATGCAGAAGATGACAGAAAGAAACCAGGGAGCCACAATTATGAGACAGAAATAGTGTACCTGGAACTGGTACTAGTGTCCTGCCTTCTTTCTTCTCTAAAATTATGGAAATGTGTTAAGGCTTTAACACATTTATTTTGTCATTAATGTGTATTGCTAAGACTTCGATGTGTCTGTCTGGGAAAAAAAAAAACTTAATTATGACAGAGAAAATCTTTGTAGATAAAAGTGTAGTGATTTCTTAATATGAAGAGCTAGCTACTTCCTTTAGACTATTTCTTTCCTCTGATCACGGTCACAGCTGGTCTGATGGCAGTAGTCTGAGTTTATCCGTTGAAACAAAAAGGTAACCCTCCTCTAGAGTTAGGTAAATATGAGAATGGTTATAATAGCAAGACATAATACTAAATTTACTAGGAAAGATAAGTAGAACATGAAACAAGAAAATCTTAAAAGACTGACTAACTAAGGTACCAGAGTTCTAAGACAGGTCAAATAATTATATACTGTTTCAACTTCAAAAATATGAATTCACATAGTATGTGCTCTTTTGTATCTAGTTTCTGTCAGCTCAGCATTATGAGAGTCACCTTTGCTGACTCTCCTAAAAGAGATCACACAGTATTTGTCTTTCTCTCTGATTTAAATGGAGTTATGGTTTGTCCATTCATTCGTTCTACTGGTTGGTTCATATTTGTATTCAATTTGGGGCTATTGCTACTTATGGGGGCTATTACATACTATTACTATGAAAATATTTATACTTGCCTTTTGACAAACATATATACATATTTTACATACCAAAGAGCAGAATTAATGTTCATGAAATATACAAATATTTAGCTATATTGGATATTCCCAATTTCACAAAATGGTTGAACCAATTTTATATTCCACCAATAGTGTACAAAAGTATTACTTTGATATTCAGGAAAACACGTGTCACAAAATAGACATCAGAGGAGCACTTTAAGTTGCTGTCTTCTGTTTCTAGGTCTTTCAATCTAAGGGGATATAGACATTGAAAGGATTGATTTGTAGGTTATCCTTAGTTCACTATGCTTAAAAGATTCAAGATGTGTTTATTCCGTAGAGGTATTCTTGCAAGCTGAAAATTATTCAGAAGTACTTCCATATTTACTGATGGCAAACCTTTTAATAACTTTGATATAAATAATGGTACTTTATATGGATGTTCCAATAATGGAATACAGAAATACCTTTCTAAAACCTTTAAGGATTTTCACATATTGTTTTCTCATGACAGTACTGTCTGCCCCATTTTCACATGACGCAACTGAGACCCTGAGCAACTAAGAAGTGAACACCTTTGTTTAGAGAGCATCTCTCCACAAATCTTGGCCTGAGATTCAGATATTCCAAAGGTCAGGCTCCTTCCTCCCAGATGCAGACACAGGTCTGTTAGCCAGTCTTTGAAGTATATATGAATTATGATTGTATTAGCTGAGCTCTATTGATTTCTGATATTTAGTACCACTGCTAATTTGCATGACTGCTTTATCTTAATTTATATATTAGTATCCTTCTTGAAAAAATAGTTGGAAATCAAGACAGAGAAAGAGTAAGTGTTTTGCTTAATAGTACTAGATATTCCATTTCAAAAGTTTCAGTTAAAATGTCTTTGACTTCCACAGTATTGAAGATTTTAACTGCACATGTAATGGTCCCTTCATTACAAGTTTATTACATTAAATGGGACCAACTGAGCATGCATAGACTAAAACCTGCATTTTGGACAGAAAGCTTGGTATCCTAAGGGTCAGATCTATTTCCACAAATTGGACAGAGTTGCTGCTGTGCATTTATTAGTAAAAACACCATGCTCTGTGTCTGAGTTTTTTTTAAGGAAGTGGGATGTTACAGTAATTTTTAAATATAAATTATGATTGGAATTTTTATGCAATCATTAATGATGCTTAAGAACTTTTTGAAATAACTAGCTTTAAAAGTAGGTTATGAAATTACACATGCCATATGATCACAACTATGTACAAATATGTAGAAAAAGATTGAAATTAAGTATATAAAAATATGAATAGTGACTCATGTGATTTTGGAAATAAGGATATTTTTTGCTAACTTTTTTATAGTTCCCAAATTTTATAAATAAGTATTTTTTTCAATTTTACTCAGTTTAGTTAAACTAAAAACAAACAAAATAAAACAACCCAGCAGTTCAGCCATTTCTTCCACTCCTTACCCAGTGCTTCTTAAAACCATTCATATGTTCTGTAGATCTATGAGCTTGGTTTTGGGGGTTTTGTTTGTTTTTTGTTCATTTTAGGGTTCCACGTATAAAAGAGATTACACAGTATATGTCTTGTCTTTCTCTGATTTATTTCACTTAGCATAACGCCTTCAGGGTTCATCCGTGTTGTCACAGATGGGAAGATTTAATTTTTTTATTTCTGAATAATATTCCATTGAATGTATATACCACATCTTCTTTATCCATTTATTTGTCAGTGGGCACTTAGGTTGTTTCCATATCTTGGGTATTGTAAGTAACCCTGCAATGAATATGGGGGTGCATATATCTTTTCAAGTTAGAATTTTTGCTTTCTCTAGTAGATAATCCGAAGTAGAATTGCTGCATCATATGATACACTATTTTTAACTTTTTGAAGAACCTTCATACTGTTTTCCAAAATGGCTGCACCAATTTGCTTTCCCATCAGTCGTGCTCGAGGGTTCCTTTTCATCTCCATCCTTGCCAATACGTCTTATTTCTTGTCTTTTTGATAACAACCATTCTAACAGGTGTGAGGTGAGATCTCATTGTGTTTTTGATTTGCATTTCCCTGGTGATTAATGATGCCGAGCATCTTTTCATGTGCTGTTTGGTCATCTGTATGTCTTCTTCGGGAAAACGTCTATTCAGATCTTCCCATTTTTTAATCGGAGTGCTTGATTTCTTTGCTATTGCCTTGTATGAGTGCTTTGTTTTTTGGAATGTTAGCCACTTATCAGATATATGATTTACAATTATTTCCTCCCATGCAGCAAGTTGCCTTTTTGTTTTATTCATCATTTCCTTTGCTGTGTAGAAGCTTTTTAGTTTGATGCAGTCCCACTTGCTTATTTTTGCTTTTGTTGCTTTTGCTTTTGGTTTCATACTCAAAAAAATCATTGCCAAGACCTATAACAAGGAACTTACTGCCTGTGTTTTCTTCTAGGAAGTTTATGGTTTCAGGTCTTACATTCATAACTTTAATCCATTTTGAGTTAGCTTTTGTGTATGGTGTCAATGGTCCAGTTTCATTCTATGGCATGTGGCTGTCCAGTGTTCTCAACGTCATTTATTGAAGAGACTGTCCTTTCCCCATTGTATATTCTTGCCTCCTTTGTCATAAATCGTCTATATGTTTTCGAGCTTTCTATTCTGTTCCATTAATCTATGTATCTGTTTTTATGCCGATATCACACTGTTTTAGTTAATGTAGCATTGTAATATACTTTGAAATCAGGGAGCATGCCTCCAGCTTAGTTCTCCTTTCTCAAGATTGCTTTGGCTATTTGGGATCTTTTGAAATTCCATACAAATTTTAGGACTATTTGTTTTTGTTCTGTGAAAAAATGCCATTGGAATTTTGATAGGAATTGCATTGAATCTTTCTGTTGTTTGGGTAGTATGGACATTTTAACAATATCAGTTCTTTCAATATGTGAGTATGGAAAATCTATCCATTTGTTTGTGTCTTCCTTAATTTCTTTTATTAATGTCTTGTTTTCAATGTACAGAACTTTCATCTCCTTAGTTAAATATATTCTTGGGTGTTTTATTCTTTTCATGTAATTGTAAATGGGATTCATTTTCTTAATTTCTCTTTATGATAGATGGTTATTAGTGAAACAACAATAAAAGAAACAGAGTACATTCTGTATATTGATTGTGTGCCCTGCAACTTTACTGAGATCATTTATTTTTTTTTTTTTAAGATTTTATTTATTTATTTGACAGACTGAGATCACAAGTAGACAGAGAGGCAGGCAGAGAGAGAGGAGGAAGCAGGCTCCCTGTCGAGCAGAGAGTCCAATGCAGGACTTGATCCCAGTACCCTGAGATCATGACCTGAGCCGAAGGCAGAGTCTTAACCCACTGAGCCACCCAGGCGCCCACTGAGATCGTTTATTAATTTTAACGGTTTTTTGATAAAGTCCTTAGGGTTTTCTGTAGATTATACCATGTCATCTGCAAATAGTGACAGTTTTACTTTTTCTTTTCCAATTTGGATGACTTTTATTTCATTTTCTTGCCTTATTGCTCTGGCTAGGTCTCCCAGTGCTATCTGAACAAAAGAGAAAGAGTGGGTATCCTTGTCTTGTTCATAATCATAAATGAAAAGCTTTCAGCTTTAGTATGATGTTAGCTCTGGGTTTGTCGTATATGACCTTTGTTATACTGAGGTATGCTCTCTCTATTCCCACTTTGTAGAGATTTTTATCATAAAAGGATGTTGAATCATCTTGCATCCCTGGAATAAATCCTACGTGATCATGATGAATTAATCTTTTAATATATTGTTGAATTTGGTTTGCTAATGTTTTGTTGAGGATTTTTGCACCTGTTTAGATCAGGGGCACTGATCTGTAATTTTCTTATTTTGTGGCATCTTTTTTTGGTTCTGGTATCAGAGCAATGCAGGCCTCTAAGATGTATTTGGAAAAGTAACCCTCTCTTCTATTTTTAGAAAAGTTTGAGGATTGGTATTAATTCCTTGAATACTTAGTAGAACTCCCCAGTGAAGCCATCCAGTCTCAGAATTTTGTTGTTAGAAGGTTATTGGTTACCAACTCCACTACTCCAATTATTCCACAACTCCATTACTCCTTCCTAGAATCAGTCTGTTCAGATTTTCTGTCTTTTCATGATTCAGTCTGGGTAGGTTGTGTGTTTATGGGAATTTATCCATTTCTTCTAGGATATCCAACTTATTGACATATAATTATTCATAGTAGTCTCCTGATCCTTTCTGTGGTATCTGTTGTAATAATTCCTCTTTCATTTCTGACTTTATTTATTTGAGTCCTCTCTCTTTTTTCTTGGTGAGTCTAGGTAAAGTTTTGTCAGTTTTGTTTAAATTTTCAAAGAATCAACTCATAGTTTCTTTTATCTTTTCTGTTGTCTTTTTAGTCCCTATTTCATTTATTTCAGTTTTTGAGGTATGCGTTGATAGCCGTGAACTTCCCTCTGAGAACTACTTTTGCTGCATCCATAAATTTTAGTATATTACATTTCCTTTTCATTTGTTTCAGGTATTTTTTTAAATTTCCCTTTTCATTTCTTCTTTGACCTACTGGCATTTGTTTAATCTCTACGTATGTGAACTTTCTGGTTCTCTTCAGGTAATTAATATCTGATTATATACCATTATGGTCAGAAAAGATACTTGATATAATTTTAATCTTCCTAAATGTAGTAAGAATCATTTTGTGACCTACCATAAGATCTTAGAAAATGTCCCATGCACATTTTGAAAAAAAAAATGTGACTCTTTCACTTTAGATATAACGTTCTGTAAATATCTGTTAAGTATACCTGTTCTAACTTGTTGTTTAAGGCCAGTATTTCTTTATTAATTTTCTGTCTGGATGATCTATCCATTGAAGTAGGGAGGGTATTAAAATCCCCTACTATTTATTATTGTGTTTCTATTTTTCCTTTTTGGTCTATTAATAGTAGCTTTATATATTTACTTATTCTTATGTTGGGTGCGTTAATATTTACAAATGTCATATACTCTTGTTAGATTGACTCCTATATCATTCTTTCTGTCTTCTTACAGTTTTTGTTTTAAAGTGTATTTTGTCTGATATGAGTGTAGCTACTCCAGCTTTCTTTTGGCTTAAGAATTTACTGCTTTAAAGTAAAACAAACAAATGAAGGACTATAGAATTATGATGTGCTAGAGAAACTTAAAAATACTATTGATAAGAAGAGAAGTGTTTAGTTAATTGGTATTGATTAATCACAGTCAATACTTGATATACTATCAGTGGAATTCTAATGACCACATGATATTTAGAGCTAAAGCAGTCTCAGAAGGATTACTTTTAGCCATAGTGTTAAGAGCATGGTGACCTTTCATGCTAAGTGTGCTCACTTACGGGATAAATTAGGACCTCAGTCAGAACTATAAACTGCCTTAGCACTTATGTTCTTACTAATGAAAAACACATTTGAAGTAGCACTGGATCTGCTCCAGTGATTAATACCATGGATTTTCCATCTCTTCTCAATCTCTAAGGAGGAATAAAACTTGCAGCTATATTGGTTTCTCCCTCTGTGTTTTATGTAACCTTAAGGCTCCATAAAAATATTTCCATGTACCCTAGAGAAATAATAAAAGACTTTTTAAAAAGAAATCATGTGTTTTTGTGGGTCTGCCCTTCCCCCAGTCACCTCTAGATCCAGTTGCAACACCACACCAAATTGTTTTCAGAGCTTTACAACTAATACAGAGACATTTCACAGGCTCGCAGTGTCAGGAAAAAAGAAAAAGAGTAGTTCATTGTCATTCAGACCCACAAATTTTCCTAGGACTATGGGTGCTATATTTTGTGTGATAGGTTAAAGAATGCATGTGGAATGTGGACTCTGATTCATCATGACCCACCAAGGATTTGCAGCTCTTTCATGCACATTCTCAGTTTTATAGTTGGTCAGAGAGGAAAGCCCTAATCAACACTATAATTTCAAGACTGTGAATGGCTTTGCAGTATGTTATCATTCCGAGCCTGCAGATACCTCTATTGATGAACAATTTTGATGAGTCCTTTATCAGACTGATGGTTAGTGTGAGACAGAAGACCAAGTTAAGGTCATGAAGTTCAGATTTTATTTATTTATTTATTTGACAGACAGAGATCACAAGTAGGCAGAGAAGCAGGTAGAGAGAGAGGAGGAAGCAGGCTCCCTGCTGAGCAGAGAGCCCGATGTGGGGCTTGATCCCAGGACCCTGGGATCATGACCTGAGCCGAAGGCAGAGGCTTTAACCCACTGAGCCACCCAGGCGCCCTAAGGTCATGAAGTTCAAAAAACAAGTTCATTCTTCTTGTATTCACTCAACAAATGGTTATGGAGTGCGCCCCCACCCCCACCCCGTGCCAAGTACTGATCTCAGAGCTGGGGACATGGGTGCATACAAAAAAGTGAAATCCATCCCCTCACAAAGCTTGTATTTGCTTGCATTATTACTTAGAAGTTTTTAATTCCATGAAGACTTGATTGGGCCACATACTTAGTGCATGATTAACCCAGCATCTTTGAAAAAAATAATTTTGGAACCATTTGCATCAGAATCACTTAGGACACCTTTTTAAAAAACTAGAATCAGACTTTCTTCACATAAGGCCTGAAGTCTGCATTTTAACAAGCACCCTCCTAACCCCGCTGCTTCTTCACACTGCTGTTTAAAAACCACTGATCCAAGAAGATAGATCTTATGTTAAGTGTTCTTAATACATGCAAATACAAATAATAATAAATAATAATAATAATAATTCTGTGATAATAATCATAATGGTGAGGTGATGGGAGGAAATTCTAGGAGGTAATAGGTAATACGTCTGTGGCCTTGATGGTGGTGATGATCTCATGGGTGTGTATTTATCCCCAAACTCCTCAAGGTCTATACATTAAATATATACAACTTTTTATCTGTTGGTCATACCCCAATTTAGTGGTTCTAATTTTTTTTTAATTTAAAATTTTTTAAAATAAAAATAAAAACCATTGGCCCAGACATTTATTTCTAATATTTTTTGTCAAGAAATAAAGAGAGCAAAATATTTGAGGCTGGAGTAATTTGCAAACCTTGTGACCATAACCAAAATTGTTGACTTGCCATGAAAGGTGTGGTCTTCCCATTCTAACACTCTGTATTTGGAAAGAAGCAGCTGCACACTGACTATATTAATGATTTCCAGAGCACATATTAAAAATTAAATAAAATTTGCTTAACAGCATATTTTAATACTCTAATAAATTTCATCATTTTTCTCCTTCCTGTAATTTTTGTGGATATTTTTGTGTTGAGTTTTTTTTTTTTTTCTTTGCCAAAGAGCATTTTAAATTTTTCCTATCAGTTCTATGATGGTGAGCAAGAGGGGGAGAGTTATTTAAGTTCCTAATCAATGCTCTTTCGCTAACACTGAAGGTAAATAAATAATTAAAAATCACAGATGGAATACTTACAATTAAAATTACAGATATAGCAATAGACATAAAAGTTTCCTTTAAAAGCAGCAAATAAAAGAATCACAGCTGTTGTTTAAAGCTGTTTTGGGAAGAAATATGAAGTCAGCTTGATTGATAATGTTTAATGCCCTTTGAACATCTGTTAAAAGCTCTTCTTTCATTTTTGGTATTGTAGGAGAGGAAAAATAATTTCCTACCACCCTTCCAGGTTCTTGACAAAGGACCCCCCCCCCCAAAAAAAAAGACAGATTCATAGGAGAAAAACAAATAGAAGTTTAATAACATGTATACTTCCTATATACATTGGAGATACCCAGGAAAACTCACTCCCCAAAATGGCCCAAACCACCACTTTAAATGCTGTCTCTAGCTGCAGACAAAGTAAGATGTTGGGAGTTAGAGGAAGACCAGTTATGGGAAGTTAATAAGAAAAACACAATAAAAGAAGGTAAAGTTGTTAGGAGCTTTAAGTCATTGCCTTCCCCATTGTTGAGTTTCCAGAGATTTAGTCATGCTTTTCTTCTTAGAACAGAGGGAGACATCCTTACAAATGGAGGTTTCCCTTATAAATGTAAATTTCTCTTACAAAAAAAAGGGTAAATTCTAGTTGGTTTTCAGAGCTTCTCCCATGTCTGCTTTGTCTTAAAAATAACCAGCTCAAGATAATCCTTATGCCAAAGAGGTATTTTGGGGGGGGGGGTGACAAATTCTGCTCCCATTCAATAATTTCTAACAACTGAAAGAATTACTAAAAACTTTTTGGTGTAGCATAAGCAATGAGTTTATATTCAGTGATATATCATAAAATCCTTGTATGTGCATTTTCTCTGTATTTTCAATGAAATCAAAGACACATCATTTAAAGAAACTACTCATAAAAGAAAGTTCTCTACTTTTTTTGCCCCATCTTGGAGAACAATCATTTTTAAAAAGAAATCCTGTGATGTTATTCACCAGCTGTTTAAAGTTAAGCCTGTTTGTAGCCTGTGTGTACTCTCCTCCTAGTCATTCTGAACTCTGCTATTTCATCAAAACATCATTCTCTCTCAAGCCTTTAAGTTCTCCAAGTTTATTTTTCTGACCTGGAATATTTTCTGCCATTATCTTTTTTCTCTTTTACTCCGTGGTTTACTTTTCTGACATGGAATATTTTCTGCCATTATCTCTTTTCTCTTTTACTCCGTAGGTATTGATCCTCCAGACCTCAGCTCTTAATCCCCAGTTTGGAAAGCCTCTCCTCATTGCTCTGGAGAGTTAGTCCCCTTTTCACCAACAGCACCCTGCATGCAGGCTTCTGCTTCAACACACATCACTTTGTCCTTCCTCACACTGTCCGCCCTTGGAAAAGTCACTACCAGTCTTATTCATCATGGAAACCCCACTGTGAGGCTCCTGTCCAGCCTCTGATGGGTCAATGTACCCTGGAGTTTTAAGTAGAGGTTTAGCCCTTAGAGGTGTTTTGTTTGGTTCATTCATGGTTGGTCGGTTGGTTGGTAGGTGATTGATTGATTGATTGATTGTACCTAGTATTTGAACATTAGATGATTGCACATACCATACAAATCTGGCTTTCTGACTGTTTCTAAAAGTCAGAAGATCTGGCAACATCAGGCCCAACAGATTGGAGCTTAAGCAATAGTTGCCCTTTAAAGCAGGACAAATACCTTTTCACTTAATCCCCTAAATCCATTTGGTCCTGATGCTAAAGGAATTTGTGTCCCAGCCCCGATTTAAATCCCAAATGCCTTAGAATGGAGTGCAAAACATTAAATATCTAATTCAAGAGTACCTCTATAGCTCAATAAACCCTCATATGCTCTTACTTTTCCCCTTCAGAATGTCTCAGACATTTTTTTTTCTTTAAGATTTATTTATTTGAGAGAGAGAGAGAGCGGGGGAGGGGCAGTGGGAGAGGGAGAGAAATGTTCAAGCAGACTCCCCACTGAGTGCAGACCCCCACCCCCCGACATGGGGCTCAATCTCAGGACCCTGAAGTCATGACCTGAGTCGAAATCCAGAGGCAGATGCTTAACCGATGGGGCCACCCAGGTTCCCCTATCTCAGAGCTTTCTTAAACACCATGATTCTCTGTGTCTATCTAGGCAGACTTACAAACAAAAATAAACTCAAGGGGTTTATCACTTGGAGTGTATTAAGTTGAATACAACTCAAGGAAGGGTTGAAAGCAAAGAACTTTCATTACTTACGACAAGTAAGGAGACAGGGAAATAGCACCGGGGTTAGGAAGGTTTTATTCAGTGTCTTGGGAGGAGGGCAGGGAGTTTCTACACATTTAAGGAATGTGCACATCTGTTAGGCACTTGAGTTCAATTGCACATGCCTAACATGTCAGTATGTTAGCACATATATTGTACATATGTTTTTAAAAGGGCAGAAAACCCCACCCACAGGAGGAGATCTTTGTATTAAAATGACCTAAAAGTGTTTTCAGAGCAACCCTGGGGGCTTTCTGCTGAGGTCCTCAGCTCCATACCAATTCAAACTGGCTCATACAAGGGGCTTTCAGGTGAAACAGGTAGCTGGGCATCTCCTTAGTGGCACCTGCAGCTTCTGCTAAACAAAACACATTTCTTCCTTGCTCTTGTCCCTTCGTTCTCCACCTTCTGACTAATAGCTTTCAGTTCTCTGATTTTAATAACTTCTTGCATCCTAGCTGACAGCATTGTGCTCATTCTTACACATCCACACAGCGTTCGCTCTTTGGGTTGAGAGTATGTCTTTCTCATTTCTGAATGTTATCTAGCACCTTGATGTTCAAAAAATAGTAAAGCCATGTCTCATTTTATTGTACTTTGCATATACTGCATTTTTTTACAGATTGAAGTGTGGCAACCCTATGTCACGCAAACCTATCAGCACCAGTTGTCCAATAGCATTTGCTCGCTTTGTGTCTCTATGTCGATAAAGTATTTTTAAATTTGGTATCTACTTCTTTTCATAGACATATTTCTATATGTCTATTATATAGACATATTTTCATGGACATACTTACTGCACACTTAACAGACTCCAGTATAAAGTAAACATAAGTTTTATAAGCACCGGAAAACCAAAAAGTTAATTTGACTTGCTTTATTGTGATATGTGCTCTACTGCAGTGGCCCAGAACTGAGCCTGCCATTTTGGAATGCCTAAAATGTGTTAATTAAGTAACTTTGACATGAAGTGTCTCTGTGGTATTGCTGTAGAATTCTCAGATTAAATTCTTTCCTATTCAGTATTGTATGGTAGCAGAAGGAATTAAAGTTATTGTTATGAGAGTGAGATAAGTTGATAGAACTACTCAGGGAGCTGGAGATCTTCCTGAGGAGACAGACTTGCATAGAAACTGACTAACCCTCTCTACTAAAACTCTAACTTGCATAGGGATCATTTGGGAATCTTGTCAAACCACAGCTTCTTGTTCAGTCCCTGGTCCAGGATGGGACCTGAGAATCTGGATTTCTAACAAGCAACACGGTGATGCACAGGTTGACCCCTTGAATAGCAATTTCAGCATAATCTGGTTCTGCAGTAGAGAATCTGAGGTTGGGTAAGCGGTAGACTGCTTCTGTGGGACACACTGTAATCTGAAGAAAGGGCCGTGGGAGGTGTTTCCATGAGTTTACTTAAGTTTGCCTTTAATTCTTCATTGTGCCAAGAGAACGGAGTCCTGGACTCTGGATTAAGAGTTTGTAGAGGGCCAGCAGATTCCCTTTGTATAGTAAATATGGGACCTTTACATATTTAGGAATCCCTTACTCTGAGAGGAATAAAAGAAGGCCCTTTGATTTCAGTTCAAGGGTAAACCATCTGGCCCTCTCCTTGCGTAGTAATCAGGCTAATAGTGCCAGTGGCTTCATTGGAGAAAGCATAGAATGGCACTTGAAAATCTGTTCAGGGACCTATTTTTAGACTCTGGCAGAACAGGAAGGAGTGTTTATTTCATGTTTAATGCAACCTTCTACTTCAAACTAAAAATGTTTCTTTTCCTCTACTGAGTTTCTATCAAGTCTCCCAAGAAACATTGCCAGCTTTGCATATCCCTATCCACTAAGATGATTAACTGTTTAAAATTGAAAAGCCCTAAAAATGCAAATCCTGCCACAGGCCCCTGGTGGGGTAAAAAGACAACTCAAATAAAATGTTTCCAGATGGTTTAGGCATTATGTTCTTTATATTCTCAAAGCAAGGGAGGAATCCTAAGCTGGACGAGTTAGTAAAAAGTCATTTTGAAGAATATTTAGCAGCTTTTTTTTTTTTTTTTCAGAAGCCTATAAAGGCCGCTGCATAGTTCCTGGGGTACCATGCATTTGTGACATTCTCCTAAACAGCTGTTCATCTTTGGTAGGAGCTGCCTTAGCAGAAGGCTGGTATGGCTCCTGTACTCTCTTGTTTTTTAATCATTTATACTCCTAATCTATTTTGCAGTCTCAAAATGTTTCCTTAACCTGGCAGTTTAGAATTTGAGAGCAAGCTGTGTCTGTTAATCCTAATCAATGGCTCTATTGCATTAGAAGAGCGCAGTTACACATTTATTAGTAATACTGAGTCTTTACAAAGAAGAAACTTGAGCTGTCAGATGTCTAACTGTAGACTACCTAGAATCGCTTTTCGCCCCTGAGCAATTTAATCATGTCTCCTTCTGACATTCGCATAAAGTATATCCTCCACCTTTTAAAAAGAGAGACATTCAAGCTACTGCTTATTTGTATCTTTCAGTCACAAAATCTATAAAAATTATGTTGCTTCAAAATAGAATATGAGTATGAACAAGTAATGTATTTTGAGCAGGTGTAAGGTTGTTTATTTCATTTCCCACTTTGAGGAAGGCGAAGCCATTTTAGCATCTAGGACATGTTAATCCCAAGGTACGTTTGTCTTCTGTTGAATATACATATTTAGCATTTAAATAGCAACTTGCATTTTCAGAGTGTTCTGTGAACACTAATTAACATTTCTTCACAGGATGCCTGTGAGATGGGTCAGTATCATTACTGCCATTTTACAGATCAGAAAAATGGGATAGCAGATGCTGAGCTATTTGCATGAGGCAATACAGCGAATCAAAGGCAGTCACGAATGGATATGTTGCCCCAGAGAGTAGGGCACTCCCTTGAGTATGAGTGGCCCTCCACCCAGTGCTCAGAGGGTACTTCTTATTAGTAAAGGCAGAGATAGTTTTGCTTAAGCAGAAAAAGGACAGATTATGAGAGAGTTTAATTGTTTACTGCATGAACTAACTCTCTTATGTATAAGCAAGCCGTGTCATGTGGAGAGCTACTGACTAAAACCACAGAACAGACTTTGTGACATCCATCTCTCTGATATCATGTACATTGTTTTTAACTGCAAGGAAAGGCTTTTATTTTGCAGCTACTCTGCATGCATATGATCTTAGAATGTACAAACGTCATTGCTCTGACCCCTGTCAGGAGGTATCACCAGTCACAGCCTGTAGATTTCAAAAACTAAGGTGTATAGGTTCAGTGCCTTTTCCAGATCACTTAGCTGATTCAAGGGGAGGCTTAAATTCAAACACAAGTTCATGAATGGTTTGCTTGTGGTCCCCAGAAGTGCAGGTGATGAGGTTAAGTGTCAGTCTGGAGAGAGACTTTTATTGGCAAGCAACCCAGCACTGACTTCTCTCTCTTGTTCTAATCGGTGGCTCAGGTTAAGGCAAAAATAACAAGCGTACCATGTTTAAGAACCCTGTGTAGGTTAATAGCATGACTATTAGTTAAGAGAATGAGGATACACTAAATTTTCCAAAGGCCAAGAGGATGAGGAGATTGAATGCTGTGCCAATCGGACCACACTGAAGTGCTAAGTGTTTAGTTTGGGTTATTGTACTTTGAGTACCAAAATCCAGCAGAAATGTGTTGAGAGGTGAGTGACTAGTGTGCCAAGAGGAACTATTTAGGTCACAGAGCACCAGACCCAACTGATCATAGCCATCTTTTACCTGAAAGGTGTTGTGTAGAAAAAAGGAATAGAACCTAGGTTTGGCTTATTAAATAACAAAATTCAGCCAAGTAAATTCGAAGATCTGATTGGCTTTATTAAATGATTCATGAGCCAGGCAGCACTCTGTCTAGCAAGTAGGGAAGCATGCTGAGGAGTTACACAAAATAGGTTTTTATAGACAGAGGATTATGGCAAGAAAGTCATTAGTGAAAGAAAATAATTGTTCCAGAGATCCTGCTTATCGTGCAGATTACCTCATCTTTCTTGGGGGGATGGTGAAGACCTGGGTAACAGACTCATAGGTGCTGACAGAAAGAAAAATTTTCCTGACTTGACCAGTTAAGGTGACATTTCTGGGGAAGGGTTGAAACTGCAATTGATTGGGGATTAAGCCCAGGTTTGGTACCTCAGTCTAAATGACACCATTTTAATCATGTGGTTTTCTTTTTCTTGGTGGGCGCTAGAACACTCCATGTTAGAATTAACACCAACGATTAAGAGTTAAAGAGCCAAAGATTTTAGCAGAGAAAATTTTCCCAATGGTCAGCTACGTCCAAGCAATAAATCAATTAACCAACAAAGTTTCAAATCCCAATCTGAAGTCCTCTGACTGGTACAGTGAGTGGCAGGAGCATGCCTTTGGAGCCTGATGTTCCAGAGTGTGAATCTCAACTTTCCTGTTTGCTCTGATGCTATCTTGTTCTTACAGAATCAAGTAACAGCAAGGTCTACCCTACATTAAATTTCTTAGAGTACTTCATAGCCAGCCAGAGCACCTGGTAAATATTCAAGGTCAGTTTCTTAGTTTAAAGGGATCCAGTGGAATGCATTTGACATCAAATGGAGGTTTAGCTAAGATGTGCTTTAAAGAGCTCAACATTATGCCCTAGATAGCTTTTGATTTCTTAATCAGGGGCAGCCATTAATCAGGGAAATAAATTTTTTAAGTGGTGATATTTCATAAAGGAAAATACAAATGAGTTGTAAGTTTGTCCCAGAGTTTCTGCACCATGTCTCTGAATGCATTACTGAAGTGTAAAGAGAAGAAGAAAATTGTGGTTAGGAAGGTTTTCAGTATATTTTTTTAAAATGTACTCCATTATGTATTGAGATGTTTTAAAGCATGTTTCACACAGAAGTTGTACCTGAGAGACTATAAATTTAGTTACAAGTATTTTTCTTTTACATATTGTATCTTCTCTTCTGTATCTTTTCAACCCTTTCAATTGAGGCATCATGAATAAATGAAATAAAATCTTGAATACACTCTTAATTATGTAATGTGAATTTTCTTGGTAGGAATATAAATTCAATCTAATAACTTTGAGCAACCAAATTAGCATGTCAGTTATACTTAGCAATTTGGTACACATGAACAGAGGTATGAGTGGCGAGATTTAGGATATTGGTGGTGAATGAAAGAAAGGGCAAGCAAGGGCAGAGATGGGCATCAGTGGTTGTACTAGGTCAGCCAAGAAATGCATCCAACATAATCGGTTACTGGCAATGCTTACCATGGAACAGCTTCTGGGTAAAAGTGCAGACCTAATGTGACATGGAACATTTCCAACCAAAATATCCCTAATCATGGTTTTTTTTTTTAATTTTGTTTTTCAAAACTCAAGGCAGCATAGTGGTTTGAAAAGAGTTTGAAGGTGTCACCCTGGTTACAGAAAAAGGAGGCATATGTGTTTGAAGATAATCTATTTTGAGATTCATTAGCACCATTTAAAGACAATTCCATCTTAGAACATGATTTCTGTCGTATCTTGCATTCCAGTTTGGATCTAAATCTGGAACAGATTGAGTTTTTGCATTCTATTTTTATTCATGGAAAGATTATGTAAATTAGAACCACAGATTTACTCATTTCAACCAAGCAGAGTTAAATTGACAGCAAGCAAGTTCCCTGACCGTCTTATTCCCAATACTTGCCTTACTTCAGAGTAGTTCCTAAGAAGTCACACTATAGACAGCCCCTCCTCTTCCCACCACCAGTCCTCAGTCCTGCCTGTGGTTGTACCCTATTCTCTTCATTGTCTCTCACTGTAATACAGCAAGTGTCATTCCTCCTATCAAAGGTCTGTCCATCTCTGCTGCGTGGGGCCTCATTTCTTCCTCAGATGCCTGTCTCCTTCCCTTTCTGAGTGCCTCCCTTTTCCCCCTTCCTTCTTTCCTTTCAAAATCCATTAAACAGTTTGGTAAGCACCTACTCTGTGCTTTTCTGGTGTCTCCTGCATTTGGAGTTACTTCCTGTCTCTGAGCTAGAGTTTTGATTCCTTTATTATCACAGAGGGAAGATTCACAGAGACCTTATTTCTCTCTCATTGACCACAACACCCTATTAGTAGCCAGAAGAGACCTATACTGGTTTCAACTCTGTGCCTCCAAAAAGGAATCTTCAGTTGTTAGGAAGGTTCTAAGGGTGTTACTTACTTCACAAATGAGGGTAAAGGTAGAAGATGAAGGGGTGATCAAGAGACAGTTTTCATCACAACTGCTACTAAACCTTTGAAGGGAATACCAGGGGACAACTCCGGAGCTAAGTTTTCTGGTCCTTTTTATTACTTTTCCGGGGGGGTGGGGGCATAGCTGTGGGCTCCCAGCAATATTCAATTACTACTTCTCTTCACAGTGAAATACTTGTTTATTGTGTGCTTACTGTATGCCAGACATTCTTCTGAACATGTATATACTGATTAATTTAGCCTTCATGATCACCATAATATTTTCCGTACTTTATTGGTAGAAAAAAATCAGGACAAAGAAATATTAGGGGTGCCTGGGTGGCTCCAGCGTTTGGTCGGAGTCTTGGTTTCAGCTCAGGTCATGATCTGAGGGTCCTGCAATAGGGGCTCGCCTCTGGCTCCATGCTCAGTGGGGAGCCTGCTTTAGATTCTCTTTCTCCCTCTCCCCCTGTTTCTTTCCCCCACACCTTAGGTGCAAGTTCTCTCTCAAATAAGTAAATCTTTAAAAAAAAAGAAAGAAAGAAATAGTAAATGATTTATGCTAGATCATATCAAGTAGAGCAGGATTCAAGCCCATTTCAGGTAAAGCAGGTAGTCTGCTATCATAGTCAATCCAACCCTGCTGTAAGATTCTCAGTAATCTGTTCAGGAAGACAACATAAAAAAATCTCAACAAAAAAGTTTCCTGCATTCGCACAAACATAAATACTCATTGCCTTAGGTATGTTTTACTTAAAAGGACACAAGTAGGATGTATTAAAGTCTTTTCCTATAAAAGTCAAGTCCCAAAATAACAGAAACGGAATTCATGGGATCCACTGGGGGCTTTTTCCTGTGTTGATTCCATAATGTGGAGTCTTTTCCCCTATGAAAATCCCATCTCATCCCTGCGGGACATAGTCAGTTAAGTGTCCCACTCTGATTTTGACTCAGGTCTGATCTCTGAGTCCAGCCCCACCTCAGGCTCTGCACTCTGCAGGGAGTCTGCTTGATTTTTCTCTCCCTCTCCTTCTGTCGCTCCTCCTCGCTCTCTCTTCCTCTCTAAAATAAATAAATAAATCTTTAAAAAAATAAATAAAGTATCCCATCTTAGAGAAAGAGAGAAAGAAAGAGTGAGTGGGGAAGGTGATTTTCTCCTAATACTTATTTTTGGTATCAGTTTTTTATTTATATTCTAGTTAGTTAACATACAGTATAATATTGGTTTCAGGAGTAAAATTTGATAATTCATCACTTACATATAACACCCAGTGCTCATCACAACAAGTGCTGTCCTTAATCCCTTTCACTCATCTAGCCCATCCCCCATCCACTGCCCCGCCAGCAATCCTCAGTTTGTTCTCTATCCTTTACAGTCTATTATGGTTTGCCTCTCTGTCTTTTTTTTTTTTACATCACCTATGTTCATCTGTTTCATTTCTTAAATTCCACTTGAGTGAAATCATATGGTATTTGTCTTGCTCTTACTGACTTATTTTGCTTAGTGTGATACACTTTAGCCCCATTCATGCTGTTGGGAATGGGAAGATTTCATTCTTTTTGATGATTGAGTAATATTCCATTGTATATATAATTTTTTGTTTTTACATATAGATTATTAAAAATCTAAAATGTTTATTTGTGAGTGTGTTCAAAATTAGGAATCAAATTTATTTTTCCTGTATTATAGATAATTGTCCTAACAGCATCTGTTGAATAATTTATGCTTTACCTACATATTAGAAATACTGCCTTCTAATTTATTAGATTTTTGTACATATGTAGCATTCTTTCTGAATTGTTCATTCTATTCTATTGATCTGTTTCTCTATTCTTGTAGTATTACCACACTATTTAAATTACACAAAGAAATGTGATGTCCTTTTCAAGGAAAAGATTTTTTGATTGGTATCATTCAACCATCATAGATATTTTAGGATAAGCTTATCAATTCCAATTTTTTAAAAATTGATATATTTTCTGGAACTACATTGCATTTAAAAAGACATTTTAATAATTTCTAATTAATTTCTAACTAATAGGGCTTCTTCATTCAGGACTTTGGTACGTTTTCTAATTTATTCAGAGTTCGTGTTCATAAATTCTCTTTAGTAGCTCTTATACATTTCTTATTAGGATTTTTGAAGGTACGTTATAATGTGTCTTATAAAGTTGGCATGGTTATTTTGCAGAGGCTGTCAGTCAATTACATAAGCATTACAAACTTGTTACAAAAGAGAATACTCATTGCATCTTCTCACACTTCCAATTTAACAAAATGCTTCTGATTTGGAATTGAGTGATTTTAATTCCCTAACATGTAGTTTGACTATTTTGTCTTACAAAAAGACTCAAACAAATTATTTTAGGAACTCAGACAACATCTAATTTGAAAGCATCCTTAATTTTCGTTAGAAAGAAGAGTCATAAGAAATCCAGAGTTCTAAAGTAATTTATTGAAAATTGAATTTTCTGGTCTGTGTTAACTAACTTACTAATCTCATGTCCTTCATTGCTGTTATTTAAAACTTTAAATTAGATTAAGAAAATATGGTTAAAAAAATATAAAAGCTGTGATAATTTTAGAATGTGGTTTGTTCAAACTATAGTATCTATGTACCGTATCTGAGATTCTCATACACCATTCCCCCATATTAAGAATTACCAATCTCAGTTGAATAACATTTGATTTTTTTACTTGAAAAATTAAAAATATCCTTGGGTAGTGTTTCAAATTTATACCAGAATGGATTTTTATTTAATAATCATTTTCTCAATTCTTCAATAGAGCTTTTATCTTTAAATATGTCTCTGTACAATAAATGTCATTCCTTGGTTTGTTGGAATATTTGTAAAACATTAACATTTAAGCAGAGATACATATTTTCTATATCTCTTCTTTTAAACCACTCATTTAAATAATGTATCATATATGTAAGTAGATTTTATTTATTCACTGAGAGAGAGTAAAAGAAAGAGTGAAATGGGAGAAGGAGCAGAGGGAGAGGATCTAGTAGACTCTGTGCTGAGGAGGGAGCCCAACACAGGGCTCAGTCTTTGACCCTGACATCATGACCTGAGCTGAGATCAAGAGTCAGACGCTTCATTAACTGAGCCACCCGTGTGTTCATATATAAGTACATTTTAATGCTTTCACATAATTTTCTTCTTTGCCTTTCACACCAACATTGTATGTTTGAATGGGCAATGGTTTATTCTCCCCAATTAATAGGCCAGAAGATTGACACAGACAAATAATGTGGTTTGCTCACTGTCACATAGCTGATGCCTAGACTCCCAGTCCAGTAGTCTTCCTTGTAAAATTAACTCTTCTTATATTCCTTTAATAAAGCCATTAAACCAACTATGAAGATTCCTATCCTTGATTTGTTTTTGTTTGCATGTTATTTCTCATTATGCTTTCTGCAAGTGGCTGTTCTCAGGCAGAGTTATGAGGACACCCTAACAAGGGACTCTTGGGAGGTGATAGAAAAGCTATATACAAATTGTAGTGTGGATCTCACAGTAATACATAGAGAATAAATTACAATGCCCCAGTCAATGTGGATCTAAACTCAGGTGATGTGAATGTAGCAATATTGTGCCTTCTCTATGTAATTGCAATTACTTTCAAGTTTATTTTGTCATCAAACAAGCAATTTTTCAATCAGTGCAGCCTGTGCAAATCAGCACTCTGGTATATGAATTATTTAATTCATTTATCATGTACTCTTAATGCCCAGCCCCTACCTTCCTGGAAAAAAAAAAAAATCAAGAAGTTTAAGGAAAAAGATTACATAGAAAGCAAATATAAGGGTAATATCTGAGTTCTCATTCTCAAAACAAAATTTATGTGTGGGAAGAGTAGAATAGACCTATTAACGATATATATGATTTTATTTTATAGAGAAATGGGAAATATTTCAGAAATGCACATGAAGTAGATTTTGTACTTGGTTAATTTTTCCTTCTTTTCAGATAACATATAACTATACATAAGAAATCTTTGTTTTGACACAGAAGACATTTAAGCAAAGAAAGGGTAGCCTCACATTTTATTTCCTTCCACAAATGACAAATGCTAATCCTGTGGGAGTCACTCCCAGTTGATCATGGCACTTTTTCCCTTCAACTTCTGGATCTTTCTCAACTTGGTATCCCAAAAAGTTGCTCTCATTTGTTCTAAATTCTACTCTAAGAATATTTTTTTCCTAAAACAATATATTTCTTTTTCTTTCTCATTAAAATCATGATCAATTAATCAGACTTTGCTATCCACAATCATCCCAACACTAGTCATAGAGGTAAATGAAAAATATGTTAAATAGTACCTTTGCCGAAACAAACTTACAATCTAACTGTGGATAGGGGAGGACTGAAAATAACTAAATAACTAATTAGCTAAATAAATAAGTAGACAGATCAGTCTCTAATTGACAAAAGAAAAAATGAGAAAGCCAACTACATGATATAGTGAGCCTTGTGTGATACCTTGCAAATAGGGTTAGCCTGTCCTGCAATTGACAGAAGATGCATCTGTGTAGTAGGAGTTTAGCTGTAATTAGAGGAGAATGAGTAGCATTTGAACTGACAGGGCTATGCAGAAAAGGCAACCTCAGGTGATTGAGAACAGTGATTTTCAAACATTTTTTCCGTTCTGCAGAAACTTGAGTCAAGTAAAGTATTACTTAAAACCTAAAACATAACAGCTCAAAGCCCAGCTGCTCAGAATGGAGAGACCAGAGTTCTGTTAATATGACCTGGTTTTTCCAAAGCTTCTTATTTAGCAAGTTCAAAATTATCATTTATATTTCATTTGTATCTATATCTTCTTTGACTTCTTTTAAAGATTTATTTATTAATTAATTTGTTTGTTTGTTTGTTTATTTTAGAGAGAGAAAGAGAGCCTATGCAAACAAGGGAAGGGGCAGAGAGAGAGAGAATCTCAAGCAGACTCCCCGCTGAGTGCAGAGCCCAATTCAGAGCTTGATCACATGATCTTGAGATCATGACCTGAGCTGAAACCAAGAGTCGGATACTCAACTGACTGAGCCACCCAGGCACCCCAGTCTTCTTTGACTTTTTGATATCTGAGTCCCAAGATAGGGACGTTTGTAGTAAACCAGACTTGAATCATGGTCCAAGCAGTGGAAGAGGAAGAAAAAGAAAGGATAATGTGGATACACTTATAAAAAAAAAAATATAATGTTTTGAAAGGGATGGTGGAAGTAGAAAAAGGTAGTCTGAGATGTTGCTGAAGTAATGAGCATATATATCAGTAAGAAAAACAATTGTATTAGGTAGAGAACTGGGAAAGCAGAAGAAGAAAGTATATTTGTTTCTTTGTTTTACTATGTGTATGGTTTGTTTGTTTTTTTCCCTTTCATTATATCACTGTGCTGAGATGGATTTTAAAGCCAGGACTTAAGGACCAAATTTATACTAGTTGGATCTTTAAGTGTCTGTCTTTTCTGAAAATCTGGAATCTACTCATAGATGTGTGATGTTCATCAAAATCCCATCTCCAGACAGCCCTGGTCCTGCATCATTTACAGCATATCACGCACTGGAGATAGAGTAAGAAGAAGGCCCGGTCCTAGTCTTCAGAAAACTCCCAAATGTATTTTTAGATGAATAAACAAATGTAAAATTAAAACAAAGCTACGTAAATGGGACAGAATGATACCTAGTGCCAGAAGAACATATGCCAGCCCTTAACTAGTCAGAGAAAGGATCAATGAGGCAGTGATATTTAAGCTAAGTAATCATTAAATAGAATAAGCAGCAGAATTGAAAGGTAGGAGAACATTACAAGGGGAGGCAAGAGTGTGGGCAAAGATGGAGAGGAAGCCAGCATGGCTGAAGCATAGAGGGCAAGAGGTAACAGAGAAAGCCGGATAGGAATGCATTTTTCTAAGAGGATTGTTATTCTAAGTGCATGATATTATTGATGGGGAAAAGAAGAATCACATGATCAAATTTGGGATTTGGAAAGATGACTAGTGTTGCATCATGGTGAACTATTTAAAGAATGTCCAGATGAGACGTAGTCAGAAAGGTGACTGTTGCAGAAACAAAAAGAGTTCTTGGTATATTGGACCAGAGCAGCTGTCCTGAAGATATAAAGTCAAGAATCAAGATGATAGAGGCACTTAGGAGGTAAAAACAGATTGGAATTGGTGATGAGGGTTAAAGGAAAGCAATGATAGATTATTGATGTATTAAAGATAGTAAATTGACAGCATCATTACTGCACAAATCTTTCTGCATTTCATGTTCGTTTGTTTTTTGTCTTTTGTTTTTTAAAGATTTTATTTATTTATTTGACAGACAGAGATCACGAGTAGACAGAGAGGCAGGCAGAGAGAGAGGGGGAAGAAGGCTTCCTGCTGAGCAGAGAGCCCTATGCAGGGCTTGATCCCAGGACCCTGAGATCATGACCTGAGCCGAAGGCAGAGGCTTTAACCCACTGAGCCACTCAGGCACCCCTCATGTTTGTTTTTTAATTTTATTATAGTGCTTTTGATATGGGAATATTTTACAGATTTTTTTTTAAGATTTTATTTATGTGTTTGACAGAGAGGTAGAGAGCACAAGTGAGCAGAGTTGCAGGCAGAGAGAAAAGGAGAAGCAGGCTCTCCATGGAGCAGGGAGACCAATGTGGGGCTCGATCCCAGGACCCGGGGATCATGACCTGAGCTGAAGACAGCCGCTTAACCAACTGAGCCAGCCAGGCGCCCTGATGTGGGAATGAAAATTTAATGTACTATTAAAACCTATTATTTTCCATTTATATTTTTTGTTTATACTTTTGTTTTTGCTTAAAAAGGACTTCCCTACATGCTTAGAAAATGTACATGCTTATCTACATTTTCTTTCCCTTCTTTTATAGTATTTTTTTTCTTTATGTAGGGGTGGTTCTAATAGGATTTAGGTCTTTAATACATCTGAAATACACACACACACACATATATATACACATACACACACACACATATATATACATATATACACATATATATACATGTGTATGTATATAATGTATTCAGTACAACATCTGAGATAGGGAAGGAACTAAGGACCTATTTTTTCTTGTAGTTAATTGCCCTATAACTTATATATAAAATTGTGATTTCAAGTCATTTGCCTTTTTGTGAACTATTTTCACAATGAGTGTTCCACTGAAATTAGCCCTACAAAATATAAACATATAAAAAATTAGACACGATAGTCACATGAAAATTTTGAGTGATCTGTTTTTTAAAAATAACACTGTAAGCATATGTAAAACAAATCTGAAATTCTTCCCAGTATTGGGAGAAGTAGTGCTGAAAACAATCATGAAAACAAATCCAAAAGCTAGTGAGATTTGGAAGTGTATATTTCTGCTTATTTAAAAAAGACAGCTTTTTAACTCATTGATTATACTAATCATAGTTATAGCCCTGTGCTCTCATTCAATTTCTCTTTGTAATTATACCTTTGCCTTTTAGGATTAAAAATAAGTCAATTTATTTTATTTTATCATCTCAAGGAGAAAAAAAAATTTTTTAAATTTATTTGACAGAGATCACAGGTAGGCAGAGAGGCAGGCAGAGAGAGAGGAGGAAGCAGGCTCCCTGCTGAGCAGAGAGCCCGATGCGGGGCTCGATCCCAGGACTCTGGGATCATGACCTGAGCCGAAGGCAGAGGTCTTAACCCACTGAGCCACCCAGGCGCCCCAGAAAAAAAATTTTTAAGTCCTCTTAACCCGTTTTGAAAGATAACCATGCAGACGTGAAACCCAAAGTATCCTTTACTCTTTTCCTAAAGCTAATGAGTGCACTGTGAAATTTACTGGGTCTCATGAGATGATTTTATTAATTTTTAATATAAAACACCCCTTCCCATTATAACAACTATATATATGAGAAACAGTTGAGCTATACCCAGTCTGGAGTAAGGAAATGTCATTGTAATTAGCAAAATTTGCAAGATCAAAATGACTCAAGTCATTGTGTTTTCATTTCCAGAAAACTTGATTTTTAAAAGATTAGGCTTTACTTATTCTTAGTTAGCTCTGTCTTGGAAACACCTACCTCCTAATTAGAGCTGTGATTCCCAGCCATTCACACAGCAATGCTGTGCCCATGCAGAAGTCTACAGAACTATAATTAGGAATTTTCTTCTAAGAAAAACATTATAATAGACATCCTGCCATGCTTATGTTATTTTAATGGGGTGTTTAGCTCTAGGGATCATCATAATTTATCATAAAACTTTAATGTTAATAAAATCAGCTGTAAGGAAGCACTACTTATCTCCTTGATTACACCATAAGGAGTGGGATCTTAATTTGAGCCTTTCTTTTCTTCTTCTTCTTCTTTTTTTTTTAAGCTATCAGAACAGAGTTGCAAGTGGATCAGAGAATCTACGTGCTTCACCAAGTATTGTCTATGATCCATGTGAAAGAAAAATTACACAGAACAGAGTTAAACCAACAAGGAAGATTTTATTCTATTGCAATTGCAATATTGCAATATGAAAGCTATTGCAATATGAAAGAGGGATTGAACACATGTACTGCTGAAATAGAAGGCAGGAGAGGTTTTTTTAAAGATTTTATTTGTTCTCCCTGCAGAGGGAGAAGGAGGCTCCCCACCAAACAAGGAGCCTGATACGGTACTCCATCCCAGGTCCTGAGATCATGAACTGAGCCAAAGGCAGGGACTCAATCTCAGGACCTGGGATCATGAACTGAACAGAAGGCAGATGCTTAATCAACTGAGCCACCCAGGCATCCCAAGGCTGGAGAGTTTTTAAGCACTTAGGACAAGCTAATGAAAAAGTACAAAAGGACTTTAGCAGGGATATTGATCAGTGTTACTAGGCTATCTGTGTCTGTTAGTGGGTGCTTATGGACTTGGGCTTCTACCCTCCCACAAAGACTGGAAAATAGGGGCTCTTAATGATTACATTTCAAACATTTCAAACGGATGGTTTCCAAGACATTCCTGGGTTGTAAATCTAGCAAGAGGTTGCAAGAAGATTTCCTTCTCAAAGGAAAAGGGGAAGAATGTATAATCACAAGTTTTCTAAAGTAGATGTTCTAAGAAAAGGGAGGTCAGGGGCCTACAGTCAGAAAGAAACCTATCAAAGTTATAGTCAAATTGGAGGGAGTATTAAGGCCATCTTGGTCACCCATTGATGGGCTTAAGATTTTACCTGATGATCTGGGAACTGATCTAAACGTTTAAGTCCCATCCTACAGGCAAATGATATACAATCTCACAATTTTTAAACACAATTTTTAAACTCTATGTATAACTAAAATTTGCTCAGTAGCCTACCAAATTAGATATAATGGGGATATCTTTGCCGTCTGCTTTAGAATGCAAGAAATTTCACCATCTGAAGTTTACTAAGCAGTAATAATTGAAACATGTATTGCATACTTAGTCTATTCCAGGCAGGGTTTTAACTGTGTTTTATAGAATGTAGAAAACAGTCCAGCAGCTTCTCTTTTCCCAGAAGTTGTCACCTGTTTCCCAGAAGTTGTCACCTGTCCTATAGGTTAACCTGGGAATAGAAGAGCAGATCTCAGAACCAGGCCTGTAATGGCCAAGCCAGGACGTTAGCCCCAAGTAGACGTGCATGATCACAAGCTGAAAGAATGGCAGAGAAACAGACAGCAGAGTTTCCTTTTTCTTCTTTTTTTTCCTTTCAGTGATTGAAATGTCCTCGAAAACCAGGCCCAACTCCTCAGCACTACGACAATGCTTACATAAACTGTAGCTCTGTTCTGTTTCTTGAATGGAAGACTGTCTTGTCTCCATACAGGTGGAAAGGCCTTACTTTGGCATTGCTTTCATTCTCACTTACCGTGGTCTCCCTGCAGCACTTCATTTATTTGTGCAGAAACTATTAATGTGACAGAACGTAGCGTGATTTAGAATCCGCTTAGACTCCTATAATCATTTCACATTCCGGTAGCACAAAGCAGAAATGATAATGGGTGTCCTCGACCTTTCTCCCTGCTTGGATGACTGCATCAGTTACAGAAATAGTAAAGAGATGTACGACTACCATCAGTCATGGTACGATAATACCGGACTGCGAGTCACTATTTAAGTAAGATAGAAAAGCTTTAAGATATGTGCCAAGTCTTCTACTACATAGATATTTAGTCTTGTGTTACATTTTTCTTTTTAACTCGAAGAAGCATTTAGAAGCCTAGGAAATACTGAGAAATGCTGAGAATTTTCTAGGAGAGAATTGAAGTTCTTATGGTAAATGTTGTGATCCTTCTTTAGGTTACCAACTTGTTTGGGAGCAAATACGTTAACTTATTAAAAAATATCAAGTATTAGGCCCAGGCTACCCTCCGGGAACGGGCCATCTAGAAAGATATATAGTCGAGTAAAGCAGCAAATTACATATGATATAATTGGCTCAGTGAGCCCCTTTCAAAATTATACAACTCTTTATGGATCTAAATATTTAGTGTTTGTCTCCTTCATTAGGCAGTTAACTCCATGAGGGCAGGGACATTGTTTCTTTTGTTGTTCTCTCCATAGCAACTGACATACTTCAGAAGCTCCATGAATATTTTTAAATGAATGAAAGAGTCATTTATTCTGCAAGTAAGAGAGGAAGCCAGAAGGTTGGAGAGGATTGGATCAGGAATGGTTTTGTTGGGGGAAATTACTTGAAAGAAATTGTCATATTGTCAGAGAATCTCTTATGTTATCTTTTTCATGTTTTCCATGTTTGTATTCATTGGATTCCACTAGTTTCCTTGAGCACCTGTTGAATGGCCATGCACTGTGCTGTCTAATCCACTTGGTCCAGTGAGACTGTCCTCTGAATGTACTGACAGCTAAAGTCACTTTTATACATAAGGAATATGAAATTTTTACTCTTAAGTTGTAACAATATGATGTCTTATTTTCATTTCAGACTCTAGGGGAACATATACCTTCTACTGACCTAAGAAACTGTGTTTAAACCAGTTACCATTGAACACTGCATAATGGCCTTCCTTCTATTTGTTGGAAATTCATCAAGTTTTAGCTTCATGCAAACAGCACTCCACATTGCCCTGGAGGCTGCTAGAGGAATATTAATGGTTATCACTAAAAATCGTCATGTAGCTAAAGTCCATAATTACAGAAGTAAACATCATCCTTTAAACAAAATACCGTAAGTTTGCCCTGTCCAAAGTTCAGCGATAAAACAAGTAAAACCAGTGAATCACCAGAAGTAGAAATGAGTGAAACTTTCATTGTGCACACACCAAAAAGACAGTTTGAAACCTGGGAGCACTCAAACCAAAACATAGGAAGAGGCTCAGGAGTTGATTTTTATAAAGCTGCTTAGACAGTGGGAAGGCAGTGACTGTTTATTTTTCAGTGATTGATTATTACATTAGGACTTTTTTTTTTAAATGATAGGGAATTGCTCAGTGGTTATCTCATATCAACCTTGGGAAACAATTCAAGTGTTGCTTATGATTTACAGGGGCATAAGTAAGAAATGACCTAGATCAAGTTTATCTTGCCCAATAAGCTAAATTAAATTTTGTGTGTATGCCTAACTGGTTTTGTTGGCTCAGGGAATTTTCAGGGCTTGTCACTGTTTGTTTTTTTTATTTTAACAGCCCCAATCTTCATTTGCCGCATTCTTCTACCATCTCTATTAGGGGATGGCATGATATTCATGCAGAATTAAAAGAGTTGTGATAAATCTTTCATGAGGTTAAATGATTGGTTGCTTGAGTTTGGAAAAATGGAAATAAAAAATCAGCAGAAACAAGAAAGATCTTTGACCTTAACTTCATCACTTTTAGTTAAGTAGGACTCTCCTTGGAGTTTAAAAGCTTTCCTAACTGGAATAAAACCCATGAATTAAAAAGTAGATCTTTTTCTCTTTTCTTGTTTGGAAAGTGTGGTATAATTTTATGCATTGTCAGTGCCGTCATGAAGTCAGTATATTTCCTCCAGTGGATACAATACATTCATTAATTGTGTTTACGTCTTTCAAAATTGTATGGAAACTACTATCTTGACATTTTGTTTTATAAAGGTCTTCGAAGCCTAATTTGGAAGCTATAGCCTCCCTCCTTCCCATTGTCTGTTATTGGTTATGATGTGACAATTAAATCACCAGTGAAGGGAGTAGTTAACTTATGTTGATGTTACATGAATGAAGGTTGTATGCATATTTGCAAAATGGCAACTCGAAAACCCCTTGAAATTCCTCTTTGCCTCCTCTGTCTAACAAATTGTGAGCAGAGCAAATGGTTTAAGAAAAGAGTAAATACAAAACATTTATTTGATAGTTTATACCAAAACTTTAAAAATATCTATAGGGGAAGTGAATGAAGTTTCAACAGTTGTCCACTATTATCTTAACTATATATGATCCCTACCTCAATGTGGGGACATCAGTCTAAGTCAGGCAAATTTATGAGCAGTCAAGTTCAATTATCATTAGTTTAGTTTTGCGTTTAGTTTTTGATTGTAGTAGTATTTTATTTATAACAAGGTAATTTAAAATATATGGATTTATTTAAACTAACAAATGATTGGCATGCCTGGCTGGCTCAGTTGGTAAAGCAAGCGACTCTTGATCTTGGGGTCATGAGTTCAAGCCCCATGTTACACATGGAGTTTATTTAGAAAAATGAATAAAAATTTTAAAAAATAATAAACTAAGAAATGTTTACTGCCATTATAAACTGACATCTCATTACCTTAGTGATTTCTTTCTGAATTTAAATCTCTTTGATATTTGTCTTAGAAAGCATGTGTTCAGAATTTCCCTGCTGGGGAATCTATATTCCATGGTTATTTTCTGTGTTGTCTGAATTATTTTCAAACTGTAGAGAATATATACTGCTGAGAAAACTTCATCACATATAAGAGTTAGTATCGAAGCTATTTTCTGTGTTGCCTGACAGGTGTTGTTGTTGTTGTTGTTGTTGTTGTTGTTGTTGTTGTTTTAACTAAATAGCTAACAAAATGAAATGTAACAGGAAGAGAAGTTCCAGTTTTAATGGTACAGACTGTCCATAGGATTTCAGTGACAATTCCACTAGTTAATTAAACAGAGACAAAGCATATACAGCATTAGTATGAGCTAAAATTAAAAGGGTACAAACTTATCAGATCATTTATGACAGGATCCTTTGGGTGCAAGTTAAGCCGTGCAAGTAAACTACCTGAAACAGGAGAGGAACCACTGTCTTTGGAAACTGGGAAATCTGAGAGTGATCTGGCCTTAGGTACAGCTCAGTGCTGTGTTCTTTGCTATCTACAGCATTCAGTGTTTCTTATATCATCACTTCTCTGCCCTTGTGTGGGTATCAAGGTCCACTTTTCTTTCTGTAGAATTATAATTGTGCAAGATGTGTACCTATGGCCAAAGGGAATCATTGTTTGCTGTCAGGAGACAGTTCTTGCCCATGAGTAAAGCTAATCCAGAGTAAACCATTTATAACAAAGTATATTAATTGGCTACCCTGTGACTTGCATTCCTGTTTAGGAAAGGTAAAGCTCATGTGAAATAAAAGAAAAAGCAAAGTTGTTGGGGTTTTTTGTGTTTTGTTTGTTTGGTTTTTGTTTTGTTTTGTTTTACCATTTTTAATTATGTTTAAGTATATAATTCAGTAGGGTCAACTATATTCACGTTGTTTTACATCAAATCTCTAGAACTTTTCTTCTTGCAAAAATGAAACTCCATACCCATCACACAACTCTCCATTCCCCATCTCCCCAGCCCCTGGAAACTATCATTCTTCTTTCTGTTTCTATGAGTGTGACTACTTTAAGGAATTCATATAAGTGGACTCATACACTTACACTTGTCTTTTTATGACTAGCTTATTTCACTTAATATAATGTCCTTAAGGTTCACCAGTGTTGTAGCATTTGACAGGATTTCAAAAGGAAAAAACGTGTTAAGCGTTTTTAAGTTACTTTAGAGGCTGTCCAAGAACACAGATACCCTCAGGCAACTGAAATTCATGAAATAAACATAAAGTCTATGAGACTGACTATAGCAATTTTTTAAAAATTCAAATTCATTGAGTACGTTGGGATTACCAAGGAAAAAAGGCAACATCACACCTGTGTCCTTTGGACTCCAAGTTTTCATTACTTGCTGCTTTTAGTTCTTTGGGATGGGGATGCCTGGGTGGCTCAGTCAGTTAAGCATCTCCCTTTTGCTCAGATCATGACCCCAGGGTGCTAGGATCTAGTTCCTCATGGGGCTTCTTGCTCAATGGGAAGCCTGCTTCTCCCTCTCCCTTTGCCTGCCACTCCCCCTGCTTGTGCTGTCTCTCTCTCTCTTTCTCACTC
Source organism: Lontra canadensis (assembly GCF_010015895.1). Taxonomy (NCBI): domain Eukaryota; kingdom Metazoa; phylum Chordata; class Mammalia; order Carnivora; family Mustelidae; genus Lontra; species Lontra canadensis. Next base: position 37,832 of record NW_022631093.1, read on the forward strand.
TTTGTCTCAAATAAATATTTTTTTTTAAAGTATTCTTTGGGGCTGAGTTCTTTAAAAAAAAAAAAAAAGAAGAAGAAGAGAGATGAGACAAAATACTTTATTTTAAATTTTTTGCATGTCATTTTTTTAAAGAATTTATGTATTGTAGAGATGTAGAAGAGTCTTGAGCAGATTCTGCACTGAGCCTGTCAAGGGGCTCGATCCCATGACCCCCAAGATCATGGCCTGAGCCCAAACTGAGAGTCAGACATTCAACTGACTGCACCATCCAGGCATCCCTGTATGTTATTTTTAATTAAACTTTTTATTTTGAGACAATTATTGATTTGTGTTCTTCTGTTAAAAAAAAAAAAAAAAAGTATTGCAAAGAAATCCCATGAACCCCTTAACCTGTTTGCCCAGTGGCAAAATCTTGCAAAAGTGTAGTTAAACAACACTACCAGGATATTGACTTTGATATAGTCCACTTATCTTATTCTGATTGCCCCAGTTTCCTTGTATTTATTTTTGTGTGTGGGTATATGTGGGTAGGTGCATACACGTGCATTTAGTTCCATGCCATTTTATCACATGTTGGACATAGAAATTTTAGAGTTTGTGGATTAGATGTGGCTATTTCCAAAGGGCTATTATTTTTATAAATCTTAGTAGCATTAAGAGTTTATTTTACGATCTCAATTCTATGTGATAAACATATATAGATGATATGAGGAAGGGGATCTCTTATCATACTTAAACTAGATCTTTGCATTCAACAACTTATTCTAACTGTTTTAACATTTTTCTCATTCACTTTATAATTATAAACTGTTAGATCAATATTTTTTCCCAAACTCATTTCTTCTCTTTAATATTTAGAATTAGTACAGTTTTTTGTTTTTTTGTTTTTTTTGGTTTTTTTTTAAAGATTTTTAAGTAACAGCTGCACCCAGTGTAGGGCTCCTACTCACAACCCCAAGACATGAGTAACATGCTCCACCAGCCGAGCCAGCCAGGCGCCCCAGGTACAGTTTTTCATTATGGCGTTTTCACTACAGAAGTTGGAAATACTTAAGAACTTTACTATTAATATTTGAAGATAATAATGGAGGGAAAATAATAGTGTTAATTTGAAAATTCACTCTTGTGCCTATACCTTCATATTGCTGGTTTTATAGAATAAAAGAAAGATCATTAGGCATTTGCTTTATGGGTAATAAGACTCCCCGTTTAGTTACGTAGTACTGCATAGCTAAATCATAGAGAATAAAATGAGCTTAAATATTTGCAAAGCAAATTACCCAACCCTTAGGTACACATTTACCATTATATTTTACAGTACTTTAATGATTTATTATTTCTTGTTCACATTCATAAATTATTCTAATTTGCAGTGTCTGTACTTCCTAGAACAGGAACGTCTTTTTTTCTGTAAATCCTCCTTAATCCCATATATAGGAAAAGATTCAAAGAGAATTTTCTTTTTTTTTTTTTTTTTTTTTAAAGATTTTATATATTTGACAGAGAGAGATCACAGTAGACAGAGGCAGGCAGAGAGAGAGAGAGAGGGAGAGGGAAGCAGGCTTCCCGCTGAGCAGAGAGCCCGATGTGGGACTCCATCCCAGGGCCCTGAGATCATGACCTGAGCTGAAGGCAGAGGCTTAACCACTGAGCCACCCAGGCGTCCCTCAAAGAGAATTTTCTAAGTTAGAAGATCCTTTCTTTTAACAATAAATGAAGTGGTGTAAGGAGAACAAAAGAACTTGAACTAAATTAAAATAGCTTCTTTACACAAATAAAGTAAGGACATTTTCTCCTTAATAGAGAAAAATTAATGCAATTGTTTTCTTAATAGAGAACATGAAAGCTATTTATGAACAGGTTTCCAGTAATGGCATGGCCTCTAATTTGTCCTTCATTTCAACAGAGACATCATAAAGACAATTCAGCTTTTTAGTTTTATATCATAATCTGAGGTCACATGATGGCTACACTGAGGATATTTGAATTTTTTTTTTAAGGAAGACTTAAGGCCATCCTCAATTTCTCACTTATTCAATACTAATAATAGTAAAAACTAAGTATAGTAACAATAACACCTATTATTATGACCCTTATTAGTAACAGTTACTATATACCTGGTGCTCTTCTAATTACTTTAATTTCTGTAATCCTTTGTAACTCTTTATTTCTGTAACATTTTTAAAATATTTATTTGAGAGAAGGAGAGTGATAGTGCAAGCTGGGGGAGGGGCCAAGGGAGGAGAGAGAGACAGAGACAGAGAGAGAGAATCTCAGGCAGACTCCAAGCTGAGCACAGAGCTCCACACAGGACTCAATCCCAGGACCCTAAAATCATGACCTGAGCTGAAATCAGGAGTCAGATGTTTAACTGACTGAGCCGTCAAAGCGTCCCTCTATTCCACTTCTTTAAGCTTTCCTACTTTTTTTTTTTTTTTTTTGAGATTTTATTTTTTTAAGTCATCTCTTCTCAAACTCAGAACCCTGAGATCAAGAGTTGCATGCTCCAGTGACTGAACCAGCCGGGTGCCCCTAAGCTTTCCTACTTTACATCTTGTCTGTCCCTTACTGAGCTTTCCATGTCTCTTCTTTTCCTTTCATTCTGATTTTGTTTTCATGTCTGTGATAGTTTATTTGTTACACTTTATTTCTTAGTTTTGTGAACCTACATTTCATCTCCCCATCACATCTTTGAGATATTTTGTTTCTACTTTGTTGTTTTCAAAGGTAGAGGACAGTGCTTCTTGTGTTTTTAAAACACTTGTTTAAATGTTACCCTCAGTTGCATGGCTTCTATTTTTCTCTAGGGCCGGAGGGGGAGGGCAGAGGCTAGTTTTTCATGTGGTCTTTTTTTCTTATAGAAACTTTGTGTTAATATGTACTGTGTTCCTTTTTTTAAGAAAACTTACTTATTCCTGGAAAAGTACTTTTCCCTGGACAAGCTCTTCACCATGGACTTACTCTGGCAGAGATGTTTGTCACAGTTCTAGGCTTGCTGATTTCAACAAAGAAAAGGCTTTGGTCCTTTCCACTGCCTCAGGTTAAACCCGATTTATGAAAACATGGCCTAGCTACTTAATTCTTTGAGTTCTGTAGCTCTGCCTCTTCTTCTCTGAAACAAAACATTTCTATCAGGGCTTTATTTAGCCCTCCCAGACCACCTCAGCTCCTGTAACCATAGTTGTATACACAGAATAGGTTTTATACCCTACATGGTCAGGCCCTGTATTCTTCCTGGTTATTTCTGAGATCTGCTGTCCCTTGGGCTCTTTTGCCCCTGACATTGCTCTGCTTGGCCTTTTGTCCCCACTTGCTTCCAGATGACCCTGCTCAACCTCATCAGCTTTTGGAAAACATACACATATTTGGTGACTAAGTATTATTCCGGCCTTTTTGTTTTTAAGGATGGAGTTTGCTCTATATTATTTTTAGCATTCCCTTTGTCTTTTAAAAAGAGTCCTGGGGCACCTGGGTGGCTCAGCGGGTTAAGCCTCTGTCTTTGGCTTGGGTCGTGATCCCGGGGTCCTGGAATCGAGCCCCGAGTTGGGCTCTCTGCTCAGCGGGGAGCCTGCTTGCCGGTCTCTCTCTGCCTGCCTCTCTGCCTACTTGTGATCTCTGTCTGTCAAATAAATAAATAAATAAAATCTTTAAAAAGAGTCTTACATTGAGGTATAATTTACATTATACCAAAGTCTCCCCTGTAAATATACAGTTTAGGGATATTGAGTAGATTTATACAGTTGTACAACAATTAACAAACTAGTTTTCAGAACTTTGCATTGCCCTACAAGTTACTTTGTGATTGTTTGCAGTCAACCCCTTACTGTTTCTTTGAAGATTTAATTGCTGAAATGGAAGTCCTTTATTGACATGGCTATGATCATTCCAAAAGTTATCTGTGTTTTATTTTCATTACTAATAAATCTAAGGGGGAAATGGAAGTTTAATATAGTAGAAGACTAATAATAATGTACCACTATTTCTTGGCATCTGTTCTGCTCTCTGATTTTTGTAATAGATTTTTCTGTAGCTTCTCAGGGAACTTTCTTATCAGAGAGTGAGATTTGGGTGGAAACAGTTGAAGCACTGGCGTCTGTCAGGACATACTGATGTTAATTGTTGCCGTGATTTTGTTGGCGTGAAATGATTTTCCCCTTCTGCTGTAAATCTCTGGAAGGAGCATGAAACCAATTGAAAGTTCTGTAAAGAAGAAATCCACCTATATTAGAGGTCCTGGATTATTTCAAACAAGCTAATATAATTTTGAAAGTAAATTTTATACTTTTTCTTAAAGCAATTTTGCTACATTCAAAACTTAGTGTGACAAGTCACAAAAACTGGCTACTTATTCTAGTTGTTGTTATGATCTCTTATATCTCACCTGACCCCTAGTTAAATCACTTAATCTTCATTAACCCCAGTTTCCTGAAATTTCTATAATAATTTATCTTCCTTTTAGTAAAATGTTGTGCTCTCTTGGTAGGAGAAGATGCCTCAATGGCATGTTTGATACATTAAAGCACTTGAGTGGATATAGTCAAATTGTAACTGTTTCTAAGCATTTCCAGAGATAAGCAAAGATGAAGCAAGCCAAGGAAAGGGTGCCATTCTCCTTCTCTAAAAACTCCAAGCTAAAAAAAACAGCCTCAGGGGGAGATTGGCAAATCTTGGAACTGTTAACTTATATATGCAGTTATCATTTACTGAGTGTTTTCTATGTGCCAGACACAATGTTTAGCATTGTATATATATTTTTCCTGTAGAACAACATTTTAATATTCATATATACATTGTGGTAGCTGACATTTTCCCTTTTATAGATAAGGAGACTGAGATTTAGACAGATTGGCTATGAAATGGCTTGGAAATGGTAGACTGGTACTCAAATCCAGATCTGTCTGACTTCATTTCCAGGCTCTTAAACATTCTCACATTTATGCTATATGGTTTGGACCTCCCTACATTTAAAAATAGGAAATTTGGATATGTTCTATGTTTCTTCATGGAAAACATGGCATAAATTCAAGATGTTTTCATCATTACTATCATTACTATACTTCCTGGAATGTGTATGAATACACTGTTTTCAAGGATTGCCCCATGACTGTCTATTTGTAATATTAAGTTTATCAAATTTTGTAGTATTAATCATTTTAATAGCATTTAAAGAACAGTTTCTTCTGAGCTTTGTTTCTAGCACTGCCCCCTTTTTCTTAGTACTGTAAAGCATGCCTAAAGAAAAAATAGTTTTGGGGCACCTGGATTGCTCAGTCAGTTAAGTGTCTGCCTTCGACTCAGGTCATGATCCCAGGATTCTGGAATCGAGCTGCTGGTTGGGCTTCCCGGCTTAGCAGGGAATCTGCTTCTCCTCCCCTGCTTATGCTTTCTCTCTCTCTCTCTGTCTGTCTCTCAAATAAGTAAATTTTTTAAAAAGATTTTATTTATTTATTTGACAGAGATCACAAGCAGGCAGAGAGGCAGGCGGAGGGGTGGGGGAGGCAGGCTTCCCGCTGAGCAGAGAGCCGGATGTGGGGCTCGATCCTAGGACCCTGGGATCATGACCTGAGCTGAAAGCAGAGGCTTTAACCCACTGAGCCACCCAGGTGCCCTAATAAATTTTTTTTAAAGAAAGATTATTTTCATTTAGCCAATACCTTTTACAGGTGGTATAATTAGTAATTATATGTAATCAGAGATCTTTTTTTTTTACCTTCTTGCATAAGAAGAAATAAAAATTTATGGAAAATTATATAAAGTAAAATATTGAAAGCAATTTCAGTAAAAAATAATAATACCACAAAAATGGAGATATACCAGCTCACTGCAGATTGTGGATTTAATTAGATTTATCATTAAACAGAATATTAAATAAAAATAAGCATACATTTTGAGAAAAAAATATTGGATGCAGTTGATCTACTGTGCTTTGAATCAAGTCCAAAATCTTTCTCTAAATATGTATTGTTATATTCTTCTGATAGTGATTTGAAAATCAGTATCTCAGTTGAAAAACTGGAGATAAAGAATCTGCTGTAGTACTGGTCTTACTCCTTTTAGGTCACCTTCTCTAGGAAAACTTCTGTGATTCTCCCTCCCTCTCTGTCTCTTTCTGTCTGTCTCTCTCTTCCCTCCTCCTCCCACTCCTCCACCCACAAATCCATACATGTCTATGTACATACATATCAGGAAAACCTACCTGACTCTACATACATATTTATCACAATTTCAAAAGAAAATCTTCTATTAATTGGAGTATAACACACAAACATATCTTAAGCAATAGTTCAATGAATGTTCATAAACCGAATGCGTAGATGTCACCATGATCTCCATCAACAAATAGAACATTAACAGCACTCTAGATCTCCCAACCTACCTTCTTGAATTTTTATTACTATTCTAACAGTGAATAACATAGGTTAGCTTCATTTGTTTCTGAATTCCTTGTAAATAGAATCAAACAAAATGTATTCTTTTGTATATGTCTTGTTTCATTGTGAGATTTCTCCACGTTATTATAATACTCATTTATTTTAACTGATGTGTTATTTGTTATTGTATGAATATGGGACATTTATTTATCTATGCTACTCTTGATACACACTTGGGTTGCTTTTAGTCAGGTGTATTTTGAATAATGCTGCTTTGAAAACTCTTACATATATATATATTTGAGGTGTATGTATGGATATTTTTCTATTGGGTATATGTCTAAGAGTAGAAATTCTGAGCCACAGGGAACATATTGGTCATTTTAGTTATAAATTTACCACAGTGGTTGAACCAAGTTACAGCCTCATCACTCATATGTGAGAGTTCCAAATCCTGGCAGTATATTATCAATGTGTTTAGTTTGGGCATTCTTGTAGGTCTGTAATGTTATCACATTATGACTTCAAATCGCATTACCCTGATAATGAATGACCTACAGAATGTTTTTGTGTGTTTATTGGGAATTTGCATAATCTCTTTTGTGAAGTGCCCATTCAGGTTTTTTGTTTTGTTTTGTTTTGTTTTGTTTCCCCCATTTTCAGCTGGGTTTGTCCTTCTTCCTCACTAATTTGTATAGGTTCATTGCATATTCTAGGTATTAGTCCTTTTTGGTATGATCTGGTAAAAATATCTTCTCCCACTCTGTAGTTTACCTTTTATAATCTTCTAGTGGTGTTTTGAAGAACAGTTATTAATTTTAATATAGTTCATTTCATCAGTCTGTTTTTATGGTTGGTATCTTGTGTCATATTTAAGAATTCTATACCTAATGAAAAGTCATGCAGGTATTTTCTTATGTTAACTTTTAGAAAGCTTATTTTATTTTTGTACCTTTTATATTTATATCAAAAATCCATCTGGAATAGATTTGAGGAGGGGAAGGTAGAGGGTCAGTTTTGACTTTTTTCCACATGAATATCCTACTGACCTTGCATTACTGATGGAAAAGACCTACCCTTTCTCCACTCCCCAGTGTCTTATGTGTCATAAATCGAGTGATGTCTAAGTTGTGTGTAGGTTTATTTATGGATTATTTTGGCCCTTTGCAGGGGGGTTGGGGATTTTTTTATTTGTTTGTTTATCCTTATACCAATATTATACTATCTAAATTTCTATAACTTTTTAATCTGTGGTGTAACTTTTTTTAACATTGTCTTGAATGTCCTTGACTTTTCATTTCTATATAAATTTTAGAATCAGCCTGTTAATATCAAGAGCAACATATTCTTTTATAAAAGGATGAGATTTGTATTGAATTACATTGAACCTGTACATCAAATTGAGAAGAATTATTTTTTCACAGTATATTTTAGACAAACATTTGCAAATATATTCCAGCCATATATAAAGAGAACAAAATAATAGGATCATGATGTGTTTAGTCAGGGAATACAATGGATGTGGTTGTTTAATATTGGAAATTCAGTTAGTAATTCACCATATCAGAAATAAAAAGGTATCACATAAACTTCTTATGGATGCAGAAAAAAAACAAAAACAAAAAACCTTTGATCAGCTTGTAATGCCATTCATGATAAAAGCTCTTAGCAAATTAGAAATAAAAAGGAACTTATTGTCCTAAAGAGAGATTGACAACTACTTCACTGAGTCTGAGGTTGGAACAAGGTTGTGCTATACAACATTTTCCTGAAGATCCTGGCCCAGAATAAGGAAATTAACTCAGAATTATTATTTCCCAGCTGCCTTCTGTAGAGTGGGTGTTCCAATGACAAGAAGGGGAAGCTGTCAGTCTGGAAACAGGCACAGTGTCATTTCCAGTATGGTCTCTTAGTTGAAGTAGTGACAGAATCACTCAGATTCAAGAGAAAGGGGCATAGATTCCACCTCTCGATGGGAGGACTGACAGAATTTATCACCACTCTTCTTAACTAGAAACTAGTTAATTTTTATAATAAAACTTGAGCTCTAGCTTGGTTAGGATCAACGTAGGCTCTTGCTTCATTGAATATAAAATAATTAGTCATTGATTTTCTTTCTTGGGGTCTTCCTAAGCTGTGTTCTACTGTTTTTCAGCATTGATGTTGCTATGGAATATGTTGTAACATGATTCATTCTTTTCTTACTTACAGCCAAAGTGGGTTTTGTTTATTTATTTTGATCTTTTTTCTCTTGGCCACATTGCAGATAGATAAATATCTGTCTTTATTATAAGGGAAATATGGTCCTCAGATGTGTTTTACATGTGTGATTTTACTTTCTTTAATATATATCCATGTGGGGCGCCTGGGTGGCTCAGTGGGTTAAGCCGCTGCCTTCGGCTCAGGTCGTGATCTCGGAGTCCTGGGATTGAGCCCCACATCGGGCTCTCTGCTCAGCAGGGAGCCTGCTTCCTCCTCTCTCTCTGCCTGCCTCTCTGCCTGCTTGTGATCTCTCTGTCAAATAAATAAATAAAATCTTTAAAAAAAAAAAAATATATATATATACATATATATATGTATATATGTATATATATATATATATCCATGTGTACTGAATATATATTCAAGCTTTTGGATGCATATCAAGATATGTATTTATGTATATATGTAATTTATGTGTATACACACATACACACACAAAGTTTTATATCTGCAAACTTTTTTTTTAAAAGATTTCTTTATTAGAGAGAGCACAGAGGGGAGGAGCAGAGAGAGAGGGAGAGAGAGAATCTCAAGCAGACTCCCCACTGAGTGGGGAGCCCAGCACATGTCTTTATCTCACAACCCTGAGATCATGACCTGAGCCAAAGTCAAGATTCAGATGCTTCACTGACTGAGCCACCCAGGCACCTCTATATCTCCCAACTTTTAACCTCTCTTTTATGTTTCCATTATTTTGCTAAATTTTCTCAAGTCTCTTCCTCCTATGTTTTCCACAAGTCTATTTCTTGGTTCTTGTAATGTGACCATCTTTGGTTTTATTTCTCCTTAAGCTCATGTATATATTCCTTGAGTTCTTATAGAGATTCTATTTTGTTTATTTGATTTTTCTATCATTTTTACTTGCTTTGAATATATATTCTTAAATTTGCAATATTCTTTCCCTCCTTATTCATCAGTAGACCTTCAGATATTTCAGCTACTAGTAGTTCTCCTTTTCTTCTTCCTCCTCCTCCTTTTCCATTGGTACTTCTCTTGAATGGGTGTGATGCAGGTTTCTTTACTGACAGAGAAGGAATAGTCAGCGGGCAGTTTGTAGTGTGATCTCATAGCTTTACATTTTTTCTTCATTTTCTTTCTACCTGAAGTAGTGAACTTGTTCTGGACTAGTAGCCAAACCTCTGGCTCCTAAGAATGTTAAGCATGTCTGATTTAGGACATGATCCTTTAGTTCAGTAATGTAGATCAATATAATTTCTGTTACACCTTACGTTAACAAGAACTTACTCTGTAAAGATGATATATCAGAATGCTCAATAAAACTTACATCTTCTCTGGGTCTTGTATTGCCATTCCAAGCAACAGGGCATGGGGTTTAGTCCTTAGGAGGAACCTTCTATTTTGGGAAACCTGTGCTGTATCCACCCGGCCTCTCCCTCATAATGATTCCTTATGGGGTTTTGGGTATATTCAATTTTCACTTTTGTTGATATTTTGAATTGATTTCAAAAGGAATAGAGGAATAAAGTTCTAAACTTCAAAATACACAGTTGGTGGTTAGTATACAGCATTTGTATATAACAGAAGGTTGATTTGCAGTATTTGAGCATATGAACCTGACATTTTAAAACTATTTTCAGGGATGCCTGGGTGGCTCAGTTGATTAAGCATATGCCCTTGGCTCAAGTCATGATCCTGGGGTCCTCAGATCTGGCCCCACATAGGGCTCTCTGCTCAGTGGGGAGCCTGCTTCTCCCTCTCCCTCCACCTGCTGCTCTGCCTGCTCATGTTCACTTGCTCTCTCTCTCTGTCAAATAATAAACAAATAACATCTTTAAAAAAATGATTTTAATGTCATTTAAATATAAATTTTACAAGTCACTTTTGTTAGGAAATACCACATAACTAATTTCTATTAAATATTTTGATTTAAATGTTTTCACTTACTGCTTTCTTTCTTCTTAAATTTATTCTAACATCTTGATTCCCTTTCCTTTTCAGATGCAGCAACTGTTCCATGAGAATTATGAACATAATCGGAAGGGTTATATCCAAGACCTTCACAATAGCAAAATCCATGCAGCCATAACACTTCACCCCAACAAAAGGCCTGCCTACCAATACAGGCTTCATAATTATATGCTCAGCCGCAAGATTTCTGAACTCCGCTACCGCACCATCCAGCTCCACCGGGAGAGTGCTTTGATGAGCAAGCTCAGTAACAGTGAGGTGAGTAAAGAGGACCAGCAGCTGGGAGTGATGCCTTCTTTCAACCACTTCCAGCCCCGGGAGAGAGATGAAGTGATAGAATGGGAGTTCCTGACGGGCAAACTCCTTTACTCAGCATCTGAGAACCAGCCTCCTCGACAGAACATCAACAGCATCCTAAGAACAGCCCTGGATGACACGGTCCTGCAGGTGATGGAGATGATCAATGAAAATGCCAAGAGTAGGGGACGGCTCATTGACTTCAAGGAAATTCAATATGGCTACCGCAGGGTTGATCCCATGCATGGGGTAGAGTACATATTGGATTTACTCCTCTTATATAAAAGACACAAGGGGAGGAAACTAACTGTGCCTGTGAGACGTCATGCTTATCTTCAGCAGTTGTTCAGCAGGCCTTTCTTCAGAGAAACCGAAGAGCTAGATGTCAACAGTCTTGTGGAGAGTATTAACAGTGACACTCAGTCATTCTCCTTTATATCTAATTCTTTAAAGATACTATCTTCTTTTCAAGGTCCCAAAGAAATGGGAGGGCACAATGAAAAGAAAATACACATTCTTGTTCCTCTCATTGGAAGGTATGACATTTTCTTAAGGTTCATGGACAACTTTGAAAAAACTTGTCTTATTCCAAAGCAGAATGTAAAGCTGGTCATCACCCTTTTCAGTAGGGATTCTGGCCAAGATTCCAACAAGCATATCGAGCTGATAAAAGAATATCAGAACAACTACCCTAAAGCAGAACTTACCTTGATCCCCATGAAGGGAGAGTTTTCCAGAGGTCTCGGTCTTGAAATGGCTTCTTCCCAGTTTGACAATGATACTTTGCTGCTATTTTGTGATGTTGACTTGATCTTCAGAGGAGACTTTCTCCAACGGTGTAGAGATAATACAATTCAGGGACAACAGGTATACTACCCTATCATCTTTAGCCAGTATGACCCAAAGGTAACCAATGGAGGAAATCCTCCCACTGATGATGACTTTGTCTTCTCAAAGAAGACTGGATTTTGGAGAGACTATGGATATGGAATTACCTGTATTTATAAAAGTGATCTTCTGGGTGCAGGTGGATTTGATACCTCAATACAAGGCTGGGGACTGGAAGATGTCGATCTCTACAATAAAGTCATTCTATCTGGCTTAAGGCCTTTCAGAAGCCAAGAAGTGGGAGTGGTGCATATTTTCCATCCAGTTCATTGTGACCCTAACTTGGATCCTAAGCAGTATAAGATGTGCTTAGGATCTAAGGCAAGTACTTTTGCGTCCACCATGCAACTGGCTGAACTCTGGTTGGAAAAACATTTGGGTGTCAGGTACAATCGAACTCTCTCCTGACAGTCCAGGCAACACATATTGCCTTTTTCAAGGGGAGTTTACCTCATTGTTGGTTGTTGTTATTTTTATTTTATTATTGTTATTTTTATTATTATAATTATTATTGTTATAATTTTATTTTGTTATCCTGGTCTTAAACTACTCTTGGTTGTCTTCCAAAGGGTGTTTGTTGACCTCAAGCAAGAAAAGTCTGCAGTTCACTGATATTTCAGATTTCTACTGAAATCAATTCTCTATTACTTTTATATATCTTTATTTGAGATTGAGTTAAATTGTGGCAATCAAATGACTTTTGAAGCTCATTCCACATGAGAGACAGCTTAGAAGAATGTTCTCTTGGGGCTTAAAGATGCAATATCGACTTTTATTTTGTTTGTTAAATTCAATGTGATACAAATATTTACTGGTGAAAGGTACCACAAAAGTGCTTTATGCTTCCTATGGGGAAGGGACTCTGTAACATAAACTTGAGTTTTGTAATTTATACAAGGACTTAAATATATAGACAATAATTTTCTTCATCTTTAGAATTTTTAAAGTAAATGAACACTTATGATTGTATGTTTATTTTTAAAAAAAAAAGTTTTAAAAATTGAGGAGTTTTGTTCCACAAGCAACCGGTACTGGCTACCCTGGTCTTCTGACAATTATGTACTCCTCACAACTGTCTGCTATAAATGCGAATGAACTTTATTTTCTCAAGGAAATATGATTTAATTAAATATTCATGTACATTTTAGAAGCTTTATGAAACGATGTCCTTCATTTGCTGGCAAGAAGATAAAATATGACAGAACCTGGTTATTTATAATAAAACACAGGTATAACAGTAATCTTTTCCAAAAACTCTGAAGAGGTTGTGCTGTTTCCTTTCAGTCATACCTGATGTATTTCTTAGCAGTCATACTCACCAAATGTGCTTGCTACATAGACTGGAAAAGTTAATAAGGGATTATGGGCATACTGTTTGTATTATTATGCTTTAAATCCTGGCCTTTCACAACTGATTAAAATGAGTGGTTTCTTTATTCAATAATTTACATTCCAGGAGAAGCATTCTTCCCCAATCTCTTCAGCTTTGTGATCAAACTGAAGCAAGAACGGGTCAGAAACTGCCTTTAATTTGGGTTAAGTTGGGTTTTCACAAAATGTAGCAGATTGTACATACTGTTCTGCACTTTGATTTTCTTTTTTCACACAGTAGGACTAAAATTTGCTTCAAATTTGCTTCAAATTTTATTTGAAAGTTGTTGTCAATTGCTACCATTATTTGGAACTGATTGCCAGGAAACCATACAGCATTTGCCTTCATGATGGTTTTATACAGGGTAATGGTCTCCTTTAGTGAGGACATTTGGGGAGCCTCAAAAAAAAAAAGAAAAAAAACATTGCTTAATGTTGTGACAAATGTGATGGCACTCTCCTTGACTATAACATATAATCTTAATAATGTCAAACTCATTAGAAAGGAATTGATGGCACTTTTAGACGTTAAAAATCTTGACAGGGCCAACAATTCAGAATTGATCTCTGCTCTAATATTTTCTTGGCCTTCATAAACCTTTGCTTTTTTCCTACATTATGTGGCTTACCTCTCTTAACAGTTGTTTTTTTTCCCCCTGAACAGTAAATATATTAACATGCAGTAAAGATAGTCATTTGGGAAGAGCTACTGCAAAGTAATAATTATTAATGATTTCATTAATGAAGAAAAGAAATCAGGGGCTGCTCTTTCCTTTAACTTATGACAGCTGAAAAACAGCCCAAGTCTTGAGGCAACCACCCGGGGATGAAGTGGCATTCTCTGTAATACTTGTGAAATTATACTAATGAAACAAGAAAATGCAGAAAGCTCCTCTGAACTTAATTACTTACCTGCATACTGTCCTAAAATTAATATAAGTTCATTTAAGTTGTATTTTGTAATTTTGTATTAAGCTTTCCTATCATTTTCTTTCAGGCACTGCAATATTTCCTGACTGAAACTTTATTGGAATTATGCTAGTGAAATTAAGAGTGTTTTCCTATCTCTTCAGTGTCTATTATTTAAAATCCCTGTAAGGCTGAAGGGTAACACAACACGAATGCAACCTGAAGCTGTCTAGATGTATGTTCCTGCCATTAGCTTATTTGGAAGCCTGTGGGTGTTCTAAGTGTTACTCCAGTAATAATTCTATCTTACTGATCATGCTTCTGTCCGCTCACTACCATCCTGTGCATTTTACTTGCATTGTCCTTTTAAATGTAATCCTCACAACAGCTCTCAGAATATTGATATTATTTTCTTCGTTCCACAGACATAGAAACTGAGGTCATGAACGATGAAGTCACATGTCCCAAGTTCACACTCTTGGCATGAGATTTCAATTAACTGTTATCCGAATTGGAAGCACCTGCCTTTCCACACTAGCCCAAGGCCTCTCTGTTGTTGGGGTGTTGTAGTAGACAATGGGCAAAGGTCTAGCTGACCTCATGAACTTATATGATCCACCGTTCAGCTTACTTCTGCTGTATGCTTGTTCTGGGCCGTGGTCAGTTTGCTGATGTTTTGCTCAGTTAGAGCCTCTTTAGCCTTTTAATTTCAGTCTTCCATCCTTTTGCTAGCAGTGTGTTGGGGAAAGGTTTCATCTATCTCCTTGCTCACAGGTTGCTGGACATCTGCTAGCAGAAAATACACTCAGCATTCCTGAGGTCAGCAGCATCCCTTACCTTTGTGCTTTCAGCCAGCTGAGTACAGAAGCTGTCCACAGTTGCTTGACTATTTATGTCATTTGACCCATACAGACTTGGCATAAAACAACTTTGTCAGTGCTGAGATATTTCTGAATCTAAGAGTTGAAACCATAGTTACCTATAGATGGGCAATTATAGGAATAAAATACCCAAGTGTGTGGACTGATAGATAGTCCAACTAAGAGAATAAATGCTCACTGGAAAGGTAAACTATAGAGTCCCACTGTTTTTAACAGAAGAAAGCTGGAGTCCATCTCCAGTCAGCAGCCCCCATTTCTGGGCTGCTCTGGTTTCCTCTGGTTGCATTTTCAGATTTGGCCTGGGCACTTCCTTCTTCCAGGAGGAGGACCCAGAAGATGAGGATCCTTTCTAATGACTCAGATTGCCCAGATGAGAGGCTATCATGCCTCCAGGCCTGGGGAGCCCTCACCTGGCACTGCCTTGTCCTGGAGGCAAGTAAAATGTACCAAGCTGAGTCTCAAAGAGCAAGTAATATAGTGATAGCTCTATCTTGGCCATGGGGATGAGATTTCTATAGGAGAAGGAAGGCATCCATGTGCTTGAATTCTGGGGCTGAGCAACCTTTCTTCCCTTATCACATGCTGCTTTCTGAGTCCCAGCAAGTCTCCTGCAAGTCATGGGAACCTGTGTTCCTACCCTAGCGATATCCCTAAAAGGGGACAGCTCATCCTCTGGGGACTGGTGCACTGGAGCTCTCATTTGTGCCCGTTTATCGAAGGCATACGTCTTCAGGAAGTAGCCTGTGATTGTGGATATTATGAGGCAAATGGGAAACACAGTGTCCTAAGGGACAGTAAAGGTATCTGTTACCACTTCATAGTGCTGCTGACTTGTCTGCTTTCCCCATCTCTGCGTTTGTTAGCATCCTAATCATTGTCAAGCATACAGTGCGTGCTGAGTCCAGAAGCCTTCTAGATCGGAAGGTTCCGAGCAGCAGTAGCAGTAGAAGCGGGAACAGATGCCAACGCAGCTCTGCCTCTGTGTGCCCCCAGGCTCGCTCCAGCACCAGCTGCACTGCCGACCTTACTTTGACAGATGGTGGGGATGATGACACTTCCTTCAGCCGTAATTCGTGCCCCCAGGTGGCGACAGAGTCACATCTGCAGCAAGCAGCAAACCACCTGGCGCTGGCATAGAGATGCCAGGATTTGCTGGTATAGTTGCCTTCAATTTGACATCCTGTTGTCTGTTTCACTCTTCCTTTCTCATGTCAGAAGCTGCCAAGGGCTGTGCCGTATGTAGAGTTCTGTTCCATGAGGGAATTTATTTCGCTCGAATTAAAGCGATCTGTAGTAGTCTCTAGGTCGATTTAGAAAGCTGAGAGATTGAGTTTTTCTTCATCATGCACAGGTGTACATTTTTGCTACTCTGTTACCAACTTCAGTCATGATATGATCACTTCTGATGGAATAGGTGAGTATAGGATTGGGAGGATAAAATATTACTTAAAATGCATCTGTTATATAAAAAGAGAGTCTTCAACAGAAAGAAAAAAAAAAACTTTTTTCTTTTTGCTCTTACATGTAATGTTAACCAGTTAGCAAGTGTTTATTAAGAACCTCTTGGGACAGTTCTCACAAGTAGAAACTCTAGACTGAGATTAGGCATCACTGGAAAGCAGCCATGTCCCTACACTCAGGCCTCCTATGGAGTTGTTCGATTCCTGATCAGGTCAACTCCCATCCCCTCGATTCCCACAAACATCACATTTCCGTATTTTATCCACATTGGGAATAGCAAGTGTATATGCCAAATAGAATCTAAGGTCTGTAGGTGAATTGCAAATACAGAAATAGGAATATTTCCTGATTCTTGTGTCTTTCGTTTTTAAGATTTTATTTATTTGACAGAGAGAGAGAGAGATCACAAGCAGGCAGAGAGGCAGGCAGAGAGAGGGGGAAGCAGGCTCCCTGCTGAGCAGAGAGCCCGATGTGGGGCTTGATCCCAGGACCCTGAGATCAGGACCTGAGCCGAAGGCAAAGGCTTAACCCACTGAGCTACCCAGGTGCCCCTGATTCTTGTGTCTTGATTCTGACATCAGCTGGATGAGGTCAACTTGACATTAGCCAAAAACAGCTCAAGGCCAGAAGTTCATATACAAGTGAAAGTAAATACCACAACATATTAACTTTCTGTATCTAATCTGTCAACTCTTCTGTCACCACGATCAGCTTCCTGTTTATTTCACCTTCCCTCCTATACGCACCAAAGTGGCCCCATCACCTATTTCTAAAAAGAGAATCTTGGTAGGTGGTAAGTAAAATGCTAGAGGCATAATACCAGGAAAATGAGGGGTGAGGGGGTGGGAAAGCAGTGCATTGTGTAGCCATTGAATTATTTTTCTTTCTCACTTGCCTTCTAGTTTTCATGCCATTCTAACTAACATACTAATAACCTGCTTTTCTTTTTAATATTTTTCTTTACTTTCTCGACCAGTGGGTTCTTCCTTATCTCCCCCACTTAGGAACAACTTGATACAATATATAATCTTTATTTTTTTCTTAAAGATTTTATTTATTTATTTGAGAGAGAGACAGTGAGAGAGAGCATGAGCGAGGAGAAGGTCAGAGGGAGAAGCAGACTCCCCGTGGAGCTGGGAGCCCGATGTGGGGACTCGATCCCGCGATTCCGGGATCATGACCTGAGCCAAAGGCAGTCGTCCAACCAACTGAGCCACCCAGGTGTCCCATAATCTTTAAACTACAAATTCCTAGTATTGGTTTTGAGAAGTTACAATTGTATAAATCAAGAACTTGAAGGCTGAAGTTAACATAAATTTTTCAACTCTTCTTCATTAGCAGTCCTGGTGTATTTAAAGTCTGCTGGAATTCATTTCTCCTCCTTGTTAGCCAATTGGAATCTCAGGGGCAAGAATTTTACAAAGCCCCTTGCACATTTGGACTAGAAAATGAAAGAAGAGAACTTTGAAATGCTTTGATCCCCTCCACGTGCTTCTCATTTCTCAGTTAATCTGTTCAACATTAAATTCAGGTTTGTGCTTTAATGGAAACAACATTGTATCAAAATATTTACTGAACTAATTATTCAGTTAAAAGAAGAGAGATTTTGTGAATAAATCTTAATGTGTATTTTTAGAAAATATTTTGCTTTTGCAAACTACTTTTACAATGACTATATCAATTTGTGAATATTCTATAGTATTTTTCTGGTAATTCATTATTACATAGAAATTAAGAATATCCATGATTATATGATCACTAAAGTTATCAGTATGCTTCCCCACTATCAATAATGTTCATATTTTCATATTCTATGTAAGACAAGCAGAATTCTTTTAAGAAGGCTAAGACACAGAGAGAACTCAGAAGGGAAGAAATTACTGCTCACAATCACCCATCCTTTCTTTTACCCCTGCTCCTTAGGCAATGTGCAGTTGATTTAGAAAAGGGTCCCTTTACCTCCAAACACCTCTGCATTTATCAGTTCATACAGGAAGTCATTTTAATAAGAAAAGGGAGAAGTCAACTTGATTTGTTTGTGTTATTTTACTCATTATTATGACAGCAGCATAGTCCTGTTCATTACTCTGCACTGTTACATGGGAAACAGTATCTCCTTTGAGCTTCGCCAACTCTGAAGTGGGTACCATTACCCCCATTTTACAGGTGAGCAAAATGGCTTCAGAGAGATTCACTGTGTACATAGTTTTTGGAAAACTAGAAATTGCTTTAGAAATGTCCAGTTTCACCTTTGTTTTAAAATAATATCTAAGGATATTTAGCCTCCATTTGGATAAGATTCTGCACTGACTTTTGAAGACCCAAGTTGTGGCTTTTGAGTTAGTAGGTCATAAACTCAAAAAATAAGCAGAATTTTGCTTATGTTTTTGCTTCATTGTTACTTCTCTTCTTAAAACTCCAAGTTTTCCAAGCTTGTTTAGAATAAAACCTAAACTCCCTACTTTGGAGCACGATAGCTGGCTGCCGCTGACCTGCCTCTTGCCAGCCCCCTCTCTCCTCACTCATACCCTACTACATTCTGTTCCCATCAGGCTGGCCTCTGCTCAGTTCTTTAAGCCTGCCAGACTCGCTCCCACACTAAGGCCTCTTTCCTGCTTGCCCCCCTGCACTTGGGAAACTTGTCTTCGAGATCTTCTCATGGTTGCTTCCCTTCTCATACTTCAGGTCTCAGCACAGAGGTCCTCTCTGGAAGTTTCCTAACCACCAGTCTTAAATAGCAACCTCTGCCATCCCCTCTGTGTTAATGTTCCTTGACCTTTCTGTTTATCACCATCATCATCATTATCACTCTGATAAAGCATTTTGTATACCTTTGGTATATTCTGCTTTTGTGAATCTGGTATATTCATGATTTACTTTTGTATAAACCTCTCTCCTTGTCCCCTTCCTCTCTAAATAATAACACTCCAGAAGAGCAAGGGCCATCACTGTCTTGCTCAGTGCTGTGCACCCAGGCTCTAGAAGAGGGCCTAGCTGAAGTCCTGCTCTGGCTCAGGGATCTCAGTGCTGGGAGCAGGACCCTGACTTAGAGAACATCTCTTCCATTGGCTGCTCAGGCTCCTCTCCATTCCCATCTTCTCCACACCTCTAGTTCCTCTTCTTCCCTATTGCACCTTTTTCACTTATTTTAGCTCTGCGGATTTCTAGCGTCATTGTATTCAATGTCATGCATCATTTTATCTCTTTTACTCCTCTGCCCATCCAGAAGCAACTTTTTCATTTTTTAGCATAAACTGAGTATTTGTTAAATACTAAGCAATATGGGGGGAGGGAGATACCTCCCTCCTCATAATAGCAAAATATAAAAAACAAACTAACAAAAACAAAAAACCAAGTTTAAAAGGGTTCTTCAGGATATCAGCAAGGGTCCTACTGCTTATTTCTTCTACCTCTGCACAGTTGTGACCGTGCTTTCCATTAAAGGTTGTTTTTATTTCTAGGTGATGGAAGTAAACCCCGTGTCTGGGTAACACTGTACTATCACCTAATCCGTGCTCTCAAATCTTTCCTATGTCTGAAGTTTCAGATCAAAGACTTTAATTTAAGAGAATATACACTTCTGAGAAATCTGAACAACTCTGTGGTCCATCAGTGACCCTTGTGAACTCAGGACTCTACCTTATCAAGGGGTTTTGAGCAGATTTTGAGATCAATTGGTCTGTGTTAACAAATCTTACTAGGCACAGAATTCCAGTGACGACTCAAACAAAGAAAACAGTGCTGCTTAATTTACAAAGGCATATTGGCTGGCCTCATATTTTCTCAATATCCAAAACCTTTCTAGAAGCAAAATTCAGGAAAAAGAGGTGTCTGGTAAGTACAGGTTTGGAGTTAATGAAAACAGATGATGACTTTAAGCCATATCGCCATCAAGCTCTGGGGTCTGAGAGTCAAAGGAATAAAGCAAGAGCCTCCCTGGACCACAAGCCTTTAGCCTAGGCGGCTGTACTCACCCTTCCTCTGGTACAGGAAATTGCAGGCCATTCATGCAATGCATGTTCCTATATTCCTGCTTCAGTAGTAGTGCTGTTAGAATAAACTATCTAGTATCAGAGTATGCGTATGGCCGTTTTTTAGAGAGCAAAATATTTTAGACTCTTCCACCTTCAGAACTTATTAAATTATATTTTATAAAATATCAACTAGGTCAAACTATAATCTTGCATTTTATGCAAAAGCATTTATTTAAAAAACCTGCATTCATGAATGTGCATCAGTGACTACTGATCAGGCTAAAAAGACAGAAGAGAATAAAAATAAACAGAAGTTTGCAGTGCCCTGAACTCACTCCAGTTACACAGGCATTTTATTTTAACTCGATGATTTGAGTTAAAATAAAATTTGGCAGTCATAATGGTAGTCACACCATTATGTGTGTGCTTTGCAACTAAAGTGGAGAGGCGGTACATGAAGGCAGCAACTTTGACATGATTGGGAAAGTGGCTAGCCCCAGCTAATAACTAATGGTTAATTTATATGTTCTATCCATCACACATGTAAGTATAAATGAAAGAGAATTGGGTTATACAAAAAGCAAACTATTTTGAGATATGACTTTCACCTTGACCTTCAGTAACTTCAGACCAGCTCTGGCTTCTTAAGTGTCAGCAAGTAGTTACCAAGCAGCTCAGAAAACTCCAGTCTGCCAGTCTCCCTGAAATGATGGAGGTACTGTAAGAAATGCCTCTTACTCTTCCTCCAATTCTAGCCACCGTGGAGATCATTATTCTTCTATCTCGACAACATGGCTTTGTGATGGATGTGTTAAATATGGTTAGATTACAGGTTATTTTATTTTGACTTCATCATCACATTGCATCTGTGAGGTTTGGGGATGGGTGCATAGTCCCAGAAACCACGCAAATTCAAACTATGTCTTAGGACAAACTACTCCTATAATTTACCTCTATTCAACTGTATTAAAACTAGCTAACCCAAGGCTCTCTGCCAAGATTAGAGATGTGAAATTGGCAAAACCTACATCTCATCCTCAATGATCTTAACTGTTTCATGATCTTAGCTAATTCATATAAAGGAGAGGAATAATTTTCTACTTCACTGGTGCCCATTTCTGCCCTCACGATCAAATTCTAATCCTGCACAGAGTATGGAGGGTCTAGCTAAAATTTTATGCAATTCTATTAAAAATGCTTAATTTTTATCTTTAATAACATTTTCCAACAAATACCACTGCCCTTATCAACATGTTTTATTCTCCAGAAATTATAGAAAAACAATAAGAATAGACACCTGCTTAAGCAGACCCAGGGAGCTCCAAGCCCCAAACAACATAGCTTTCATCACAGGCTGGGGGATTGTACCCCATAGACGCCGGTCCCATAAAGTTTTTACACCTACATTTATTTTGTGCTGACAGAAGGAGGTCTCTGGCTTAGAGAGGAGTCTGATTATTTACTTACAGAACATCTTGCATTGGTTTCCTGTACCCGAAACCCCTACTGGGTGATGCCATGAAAGCCAGATGTACCCAGTGTATGCAAAGGGCGGAGATTAGTATCACAGGAGAGGAACTGTGAAATTATGAATCTCGGAGCTTTCATAGAATGCCTGGCAGAGTTGTCCATCCTCCACTCAGAAGGAGAGAGCTTATCTTTCGAATAGGCACAAATTCTCTCTAAGGAGAGGAGGGCAAGGTCTCTAGAACCATTGCCCTTATAACATAGACTCATATCAGGGGTGATAAATCTGTCAATCTTTCTCTCTGAGGTACCTCAATTTAACTTCCATGGTGTGTGTGCTATTCTTTCATCTTTTTGCCCCTGGGTGCTGGCATGTCCACTCAAAAAGCTCTGACCATAAAGAAACATGACAATATTCATGGAACGATGTCTCCTGAAACTCCAGTATGCTCACTTGTAAGATCACCTGTTATCTTAGTGAGGTGGCAGTGTATAACATGACATGGCAGTGTCAGAATCCATAAACTGCTTTTCTGTTGAGGTCTGGAAGTAACCATACTTTCCCTCAGTCCCTGTTTCAAAATGCTTCATCTTCTTTTAGTCCTTGGTGATCAGAATGAGTGAGCCTCTCCTCTTCTTCTCATTCTTTTACCTGTCAATAACTCATGAAATTCGATTTTTTGAATTCCCACTTTTATATTGATCCAGAAGACTGAAAGAAGCAATAAAATGCTTCTTTAAAAAGGTAAAAATCAAAGGTGACTTAATGTTGTTGTCTAGAAAACTTAAGAAACTTCCTCCAGAAGAAAATAATGCTCACTTAAAACAGATATTTCCTCTCTGATGGTTTACTTTGCATTCACTGGGAATTTTATTGTTTAGGCAGAAATGTGACTTTTTTATGTTAAATGTCTACACTTACGAGTAAAACAGAACAAAACAATCTCATTCAAATGAATACTGAGATATTAAAGGCTTATTTTCAATTGAAATGGAATTTCAGCATCAGAATTTCATTTAACTTATCTTTCAAAGGAAAGGTTTTATCCTGACAGAGATTAATGCATCTGCTAATGACAGAAGCATTTGTCTTTTTTATGAACTTGACATCCTCTTCTCTCATCAATTCTAAACCAGGTCAAAAAGGCACAAACTGTTCTGCAGAAATTTTTAGGTAGTTAGAAATGTTGACACTTTATCATTGCTTGGGTGAAAATTAAAGGCAAGTGTGAAGAATATAAATTTTTAGTTACTACTATTAGTTCTGTAATCAAAAGGTGTATTTTAGTTTAACACCCTCTGGTTGAGCTTATTACATGCAAATTTATGGCCTTTATAAATTAATAATTATTTTGTTATTTATCCAGATGTTTCATTGAAGCTCAAATAGAGGGCAAGATTGATCTTAGTATCTTAAGAAGTTTTCAGTAGATTCCCATCTGTTCTGATTAACTATTGCTACATAACCAACTACTCCCGAAAGCTTTAGTGGCTTAAAGGAAACATTTTTTATTGTTCATGACTTTGTTGGTCAAGAATACAGCAAGGGCTCAACAGATCCCCATGGTATCTGCTGAGATGGCTGGGGCTGGAGGGTCCACGTTCATGGTGGTGTCTTCACTGACATGTCTGGAGGGGTGCTGCTCTTGGTTGCCTCTCTCCACATGGTGTCCCATCCTCCAGAGTCCTCCAAGGCAGATTCCTATAACCTAGCTTTAGAAGTCATTTTTTTTTTAATTTAAATTCAACATATAGTACATAATTAGGTTTTGATGTAGTGTTCAGTGATTCACAGGTTGTGTATAATGCCCAGTGCTCATCACTTCAAGTGCCCTCAATGCCATCACCCAGTTACCCCATCCCTTCACCCCTCCCCTAGCTTTAGAAGTCTGCCACATTCTGTTCGTTCATCTTAGGAAGGGGAATTCTGCTCTCCCTCTCACTGGAAATAATTATGAAGAACATGTGGCCCTTTTAATCTACAATACACTCAGTATGCTTAGAAATTGACTTAATCTTCTTCCTCTCCTAAAAATTGGAGAGTAGAGCTGAGGGAAGAAAGATGGACTATTTCAAAGCTCAAAATTTTAAGCTCAATATCAGACAAATTGAAACAAACAAAATGATGTACCAAGCCATAAAGAAAAGGATCAAGAGTTGAACTTTTTTTTTTTCTCAAGAAAAAAGTGTATTCACTGAAATACACTGAAATACACAGGTGTATTCCCTGAAAGTAAGTTTCAAAAGTGCTTCATAGAACACCTTTTATAAAGTTGCCTGTCAGTCTCTCACAGAAACAAAGGATTTCTAGCAGGCTGCAAATGCCATGATAGGAAGATGTGTCAGTCTGGAGTTTTAATTAGATAGAAGTGTTCGGCATCGGAAATTTAAATCTCAGAAGAGAATGTTTACTTGCTTGCTTCACTTCTCCAGCAATTTTCAACTGCTCTGAGGAACCTGGTGCTTTCACACAGGTAAATTCAGCATTTTCGTTTACCAGTAGTTCATAAGAGAATCTAAAAACTGAAAAGAAAATCTTTTTTATATTAAAGAATCATAGATATGATACATGTTTAAAATTCTCCAGCAACTGAACAATATCACTTACACTCCAGTAGACAATCCATATATGTTTTTTAGCAATTTTTCACCATGTCATTGTTTCCTTGTAATCTGTCACCCTCTTCTGTGCCCTGTGGGGTTTTATTTATTTATTTTTTAATCATACAGAACAGTTCTGATTTACATGTATTTCAATATCCATGGAAACTTTCAACTTCCAATAATGGGGTTTTAGAAATTATTTACCTTTTTTTTTCCCATTGTAGTAAATCATTATCATCATCATCTTTTTTTTTTCTTTTAACATATAATGTATTATTTGTCCCAGGAGTATAGGTCTGTGAATCGTCATGCTTACACACTTCACAGCACTGACCATAGCACATACCTTCCCCAATGTCCATAACCCAACCACCCTCTCCATACCCCCTTCCCTGGCAACCCTCAGTTTGTTTTGTGAGATTAAGAGTCTCTTATGGTTTATCTCCCTTCCGATCCCATCTTGTTTCATATTTTCCTTCCCTACCCCCCAAAACCCCCACTTTGCCTCTCAAATTCCTCATATCAGGGAGATCATATGATAATTGTCTTTCTCTGATTGACTTATTTCCCTCAGCATAATACCCTCTAGTTCCATCCACGTCATTGCAAATGGCAAGATTTCATTTCTTTTGATGGCTGCATAGTATTCCATTATATATATGGATAGTATTCCATATATGCATAATATTCCATTATATATATAAACATACATATGTGTGTGTCCATTCATCTGTTGATGGACATCTAGGTTCTTTCCAAAGTTTGGCTATTGTGGACATTGTTGCTATAAACATTTGGGTGCACGTGCCCCTTCGGATCACTACATTTGTATCTTTAGGGTAAATACCCAGTAGTGCAATTGCTGGGTCGTAAGGTAGCTCTATTTTCAACTTTTTGAGGAACCTCCATGCTGTTTTCCAGAGTGGCTGCACCAGCTTCCATTCCCACCAACAGTGTCGGAGGGTTCCCCTTTCTCCGCATCCTCGCCAGCATCTGTCATTTCCTGACTTATTAATTTTAGCCATTCTGACTGGTGTGAGGTAGTATCTCACTGTGGTTTTGATTTTTATTTCCCCGATGCCGAGTGATATTGAGCACTTTTTCATGTGTCTGTTGGCCATCTGGATGTCTTCTTTGCAGAAACGTCTGTTCATGTCTTCTGCCCATTTTTTGATTGGATTATTTATTCTTTGGGCATTGAGTTTGATAAGTTCTTTATAGATTTTGGATACTAGTCCTTGATCTGATATGTCATTTGCAAAATCTTCTCCCATTCTCTCGGTTGTCTTTTGGTTTTGTTATCTGTTTCCTTTGTTGTGCAAAAGCTTTTGATCTTGATGAAGTCCTAATAATTCATTTTTGCCCTTGCTTCCCTTGCCTGTGGCGATGTTCCTAGGAAGAAGTTGCTGCAGCTGAGGTCGAAGAGCTTGCTGCCTGTGCTCTCCTCAAGGACTTTAATGGATTCCTGTCTCACATTGAGGTCTTTCATCCATTTTGAGTCTTTTATTGTAGGTGTTGTAAGAAAATGGTCCAGTTTCCTTCTTCTGCATGTGGTTGTTCAATTTTCCCAACACCATTTGTTGAAGAGACTGTTTTATTTCCATTGGACATGCTTTCCTGCTTTGTCGAAGATTTCTTGACCATAGAGTTGAGGGTCTATTTCTGGGCTCTCTATTCTGTTCCATTAATCTATGTGTCTGTTTTGGTGCCAGGACCATCCTGTCTTGATGATAACAACTTTGTAATAGAGCTTGAAGTCTGGAATTGTGATGCCTCCAACTTTGGTTTTCTTTTCAACATTCCTCTGGCTATTTGGGGTCTTTTCTGGTTCCATATAAATTTTATTATTATTTGTTCCATTTCTTTGAAAAAAAAATGATGGTATTTTGATAGGGATTGCATTAAATGTGTAGATAGCTTTAGGCAGCATAGACATTTTCACAATATTTGTTCTTCCAATCCATGAGCATGGAACATTTTTCCATTTCTTTGTGTCTTCCTCAATTTCTTTCATGAGTACCTCATAGTTTTCTGAGTACAGATTCTTGCCCTCTTTGGTTAGGTTTATTCCTAGGTGTCTTGTGGTTTTTGGTGCAATTGTAAATGGGATAGACTCCTTAATTTCTCTTTCTTCTGTCTCACTGTTGGTGTATAGAAATGCCACTGATTTCTGTGCATTGATTTTTTTATCCTGACACTTTACTGAATTCCCGTTTGAGTTCTAGCAGTTTTGGAGTGGAGTCTTTTGGGTTTTCCACATAAAGTATCATATTATCTGCAAAGAGTGATAGTTTGACTTCTTCTTTGTGGATTCGGATGATTCTCATTTCTTTTTTTGTCTGATTGCTGAGGCTAGGACTTCTAGTACTATGTTGAATAGTGGTGGTGATAGTGGACATCCCTGCCGTGTTTCTGACCTTACGGAAAAAGCTCTCAGTTTTTCCCCATTGAGAATGATATTCACTGTGGGTTTTTCATAGATGGCTTTGATGATATTGAGGCATGTAACCTCTATCCCTACACTTTGAAGAGTTTTGATCAGGAAAGGATGCTGTACTTTGTCAAATGCTTTTTCAGCATCTATTGAGAGTATCATATGGATCTTGTTCTTTCTTTTGTTAATGTGTTGTATCACATTGATTGATTTGCGGATGTTGAACCAACCTTGCAGCCCAGGAATAAATCCCACTTGGTCATGGTGAATAGTCCTTTTAATGTACTGTTGGATCCTATTGGCTAGTATTTTGGTGAGAATTTTCACATCTGTGCTCATCAAGGATGTTGGTCTATAATTCTCTTCTTTGGTGGGTTCTTTATCTGGTTTTGGGATCAAGGTAATGGTGACCTCATAAAATGAGTTTGGAAGTTTTCCTTCCATTTCTATTTTTTGGAATAGTTTCAGGAGAATAGGTATTACTTCTTCTTTAAATGTTTGGTAAAATTCCCCTTGGAACCCATCTGGCCCTGTGCTCTTGTTTGTTGGAGTATTTTGATGACTCCTTCAATCTAATTACTGGTTACGGGTCTGGGTTTTCTATTTCTTCCTGGTTCAGTTGTGGTAGTTTATATATCTCTAGGAATGCATCCATTTCTTCCAGATTGTCAAAGTTGCTGGCATATAGTTGCTCATAATATGTTTTTATAACTGTTTGTATTTCTTTGGTGTTGGTTGTGATCTCTCCTCTTTCATTCATGATTTTATTTATTTGGGTCCTTTCTCTTTTCTTTTTGATAAGTCTGGCCAGAGGTCTATCAATCTTTTTAGTTCTTTCTAAAAACCAGTTCCTAGTTTCGTGGATTTGTCTACTGTTATTTTGGTTTCTATTTCATTGATTTATGCTCTGATTTTTATGATTTCGGGTTTAGGCTTTTTTTTTTTTTTTTCTGTTGTTTCTCCAGCTCCTTTAAATGTAGGGTTAGGTTGTGTACTTGAGATCTTTCTAGTTTCTTGAGAAAGGCTTGTATCATTATATACTTTCCTCTCAGAACCACCTTTGCTGTGTCCCAAAGATTTTGAACAGTTGTGTTTTCATTTTCATTGGTTTTCAGGAATTTTTAAATTCTTCTTTAATTTTCTGGTTGACCCATTCATTTTTTAGTGGAATGCCCTGTAGCCTCCATGGATCTGAGTTCTTTCCAACCTTCCTCTTGTGATTTAGTTCTAGCTTCAGAGCATTGTGGTCTGAAAAATGCAGGGAATGATCCCAATCTCTGGTACAAGTTGAGACCTGATTTGTGATCCAGGATGTGATCTCTTCTGGAGAATGTTCCATGTGCACTAGAGAAGAATGCGTATTCTGTTGCTTTGGGAGGAATGTTCTGAATATATCTGTGATGTCCATCTGGCCCAATGTGTCATTTAAGTCCCTTATTTCCTTGTTGATCTTTTGCTTGGATGATCTGTCCATTTCTGTGAGGGGGTGTTAAAGTACCCTACGATTATTGTATTATTGATGATGTGTTTCTTTGATTTTGTTTTTAATTGGTTTATGTAGTTGGCTGCTCCCATGTTAGGGCATAAATATTTAAAATTGTTAGATCTTCTTGTTGGACAGAGCCTTTGAGTACCATATAGTGTCCTTCCTCATCCCTTATTATAGTCTTTGGCTTAAAATCTAATTGATCTGATACAAGGTTGCCACCCCAGCTTTCTTTTGATGTCCATTAGCATGGTAAATTGTTTTCCACCCCCTCACTTTATTTTTTTTTAAAGATTTTATTTATTTATTTATTTGACAGAGAGAGAGAGATCACAAGTAGGCAGAGAGGCAGGCAGAGAGAGAGGAGGAAGCAGGCTCCCTGCTGAGCAGAGAGCCCGATGCAGGCCTCGATCCCAGGACCCTGAGATCTTGACCTGAGCCAAAGGCAGAGGCTTAACCCACTGAGCCACCCAGGTGCCCAGCCACCCCCTCACTTTAAATCTGGAGGTGTCTTCTGGTGTAAAATGAGTTTCTTGTAGATAGCATATTGATGGGTTGTGTTTTTGTATCCATTCTGATACCCTGTGTCTTTTGATTGGGGTGTTTAGCCCATTAACATTCAGGGTAACTATTAAGAGATATGAATTTAGTGCCATTGTATTGCCTGTAAGGTGACTGTTACTGTATATTGTCTCTGTTCCTTTCTGATCTACTACTTTCAGGCTCTCTGTTTAGAGGACCCCTTTCAATATTTCCTGTAGAGCTGGTTTGGTGTTTGCAAATTCTTTCAGTTTTTGTTTGTCCTGGAAGCTTTTTATCTCTCCTTCTATTTTCAATGATAGCCTAGCTGGATATAGTATTCTTGTCTGCATGTTTTTCTCATTTAGTGCTCTGAATATGTCATGCCAGTTCTTTCTGGCCTGCCAGGTCTTTGTGGATAAGTCTGCTGCCAATCTAATATTTTTACCATTGTATGTTACAGACTTCTTGTCCCAGGCTGCTTTCAGGATTTTCTCTTTGTCACTAAGACTTGCAAGTTTTACTATTAGATGATGGGGTGTGGATCCATTCTTATTGATTTTGAGGGGGGTTCTCTGGGTCTCCTGGATTTGATATTTGTTCCCTTGCCCTTTTAGAGAAATTATCTACAATTATTTGCTCCAGTATACCTTCTGCTCTCCTATTTCTTCCTTCTTCTTCTGGAATCCCAATTATTCTAATATTGTTTCGTCTTATGGTATCACTTATCTCTCAAATTCTCCCTTTATGGTCCAATAGTTGTTTGTCCTTCTTTTGCTCAGCTTCTTTATTCTCTGTCATTTGGTCCTCTATATCACTAATTCTCTCTTCTGCCTCATTTATCCTAGCAGTAAGAGCCTCCATTTTTTATTGCACCTCATTAATAGCTTTTTTGATTCCAGCTTGGTTAGATTTTATTTCTTTTAATTCTCCAGAAAGGGCTTTTAATTCTCCAGACAGAGTTTCCCTAATATCTTCCATGCCTTTTTTAAGTTCAGTTAGCACCTTGAGAATCATCATTCTGAACTTTAGATCTGACATATTACCAATGTCAGTATTGATTAGGTCCCTAGCCTTTGGTACTACCTCTTGTTCTTTTTTTTTTTTTTTTTTTTTTTTTTGTGGTGAGTTTTTCCACCTTGTCATTTCATCCAGATAATATATGAAGGAGTGAATAAAATACTAAAAGGGTGGCAAAGTACCCAGAAAAAATGTGCATTAACCAAATCAGAAGAGACCCCAAATAGTGGGGAGAGGAAAGGGGGTAAAAAGAAGTTCAAAAAAAATTTTTTTAATTAAATATATATAGATAGATATATATAGATCTAGATCTATATATATATATTAGACTGGTGAATAAAACAGAGCCACCCACTTGATTTTGGGTGTACTTTGGTCTCTTAGAACAAACTACCTCCCAAAATTTTAAAGAAAGAAGAAAATATACATACAAAAATAAGGGTAAACATGATGAAGGGATGGAATATGACTGTAAAGATGAAAATTTTAAGAAAATTCTAAAAAAGGAGTTGATAAGTTGGTTGGGAAAAGAGAGTGGAGAAAATTTGCTCAGGCTGGAAACTAGAACAATGTCCTTTGCTAGATTTAGGTTATATTTTGATCTATTAGTAGAAGTTTTTTAGAAGATAAAACTCTATATGTATACAAAAAATAAAGTTAGATACAATGAACTATAAAATATGACTATAATAATGCAGGTTCAAAAAGATTTTTTTAAAGAAAGGTATTGTTAAGATAAACTAGTTAAAAAACATTAAAAGAGGAAAGAGTGGAAGTTAAAAAAATTAGAATAAGAAAAAAACAAAGTTAAAAAATTTTTAGGTAACTTTGCAAGACTAAAGAATCATGGGGAGAAAGCCATGAATTCCATGCTTTGCTTTCCCCTCTTCTGGAATTCCACTGTTCTCCTTGTTCAGTGAGCTTGGTCTTGGCTGGATGTTTTTGCTGATCTTCTGGGTGAGGGAACTGTTGTAGTGATTCTCAAGTGATTCTTAAGTCTTTGCCCGAGGTGGAATTGCACTGCCCTTGCCAGGGATGGGCTAAGTAATCTGCTCGGGTTCACTCTTGGGAGGTTTTGTTCTCTGAACGCATTCCATAGAGCTCTGGAGAATGGGAATGAAAATGGCAGCCTCCCAATCTCCGGCCCAGAGGAGCTGAGAGCCTGGGGCCCCACTCTTCAGTGCACCCTCAGGGAAAAGCACTCAATCACTCCTGTCTCCCTGGTCTCCAGCTGAGCTCCGAGCTCACCCAGCCTGTGACCAAGCAGTTCTGTCTCTGGCACACAGCCCCATTTGGAGTCTCCAAACCCAGCAGATTCCTGTGTCCAGAGAAGGAAGGTGAGTCTCCCGGATCTGCCACTTGTGGGATCCCTGCTCAAAGAGCAGTGGTCTGACGGTGCTGCAGATCACAGTTTAACGTGACCCCGAGCTGAGAGCTCATTCCTCGGCTCTGTCTCTGTAGCTGACTTCCCCGCTCTAATACCTGCATGCTCTGCTACACTCCGACACCCCTGATCGTTCTGTGACCCTGCAGGACCTGAGACCATGCTGTCCCTGTGAGGGTTCCACCTCCGCTTAACCTCTGGAGCGATGTCTCTCAGTAGAGCAGACTTTTAAAAGTTCTGATTTTAAAAGTTTTTAAAAGTCTGATTTTAAAAGTCTACTTTTAAAAGTTGTGCTCCATTGCTCCGCAGCTTGCTGGGAGTCGGCCCCTGCCCCCATGGACTATCTTCCTGTTGCTTCAGATTTACTTCTCTGCAAGTCCTACCTTTCAGAAAGTGGTCGATTTTCTGTTTCTAGAATTGCTGCTCTTCTTCTCTTTGATCTCCTGTTGGGTTTGTAGGTATTTGGAATGGTTTGATAACTATCTAGCTGAACTCCCTTGACCTGATGTCATCTCAGTCTGCTAGTACTCCGCCATCATCATCATCTTCTTCTTCTTCTTTTTTTTAAGTCACCACTGATGAGTGGCTCCAAATAGCTGTTTGTTGCTCTGAAAATGATAAGTAAAGAACTGTTGCTATCTCTTTATTTCTTGGCATTCTCCCCTTAGGCAGATGCTGGCTCTCCTGCTCTTAATATTATATATTGATTTAAAGAAGAAATGTTTCTGATAATTTCAGATAGCTACATAAGTTCTCTGACTCCCCCACCCCACTTTCTCTTATTAATTCTGGACTATTAAATAGTTATTCATGCTATAAATAGTTTTGGTGTGCCTACTATATTCTTCTCACTAAGGCACTAATTTCTGGTCATAAAAAGTTGATGAAAATAGAGGTGTTGCCTTTAAGGAAGTCATAGTCTGGCAAAAAAGGAAGAAGAGTAAAGATCCATTTCAAACCACATAAAATGCCATGGTAAAGGAATGCATTGGAGATTCATCAGAGTCTGCAAATTTTTCTTGTGGACAAAAGAGAGCAGGCAGGGATCATCTTCTCTAAAAAAAAGGCCAAATAAAGACCTTCACTGTCATACTAAGGACTTTGGAATTTATTCTGTAAACAAGGGTCAGATGATGACAAGAACAAACATGCATTTAGAATTTTTTTCATAACCAAATGTTAAAGTCTATGACCTTTATCTTCAATTTTGTGAAAATTTTCAACATATTGTTTATAGAATTGTCTATCTAGCCATGCATGCATACATATATATAAAGTGCTCTCCCTTCCCCAGACCTTTCCATCTGAATGAGTTTGCCTCCCTACGTATCTTTTCTTACTTTTTAGAATGAATCCTCAGAAGTACTTTATTATGAAGGAATTCTTTATTTGTTATTTATGACCTCCTTGGAAACAGATACATGGTCTATTTTTAACCAATATTTATATCTGTAAAGGATACGGGTTTAGATAACACTACAAATAATAATAAAAATAATATATTGGTATCTATCACTTTCTAGCACACTACTAATTATACTTTCTCATTTTGTTCCATAATAATCTTACAAGGTAGGTATTATGATTATTTCTATTTTATAAATGAGCACACAGAAACACAGAGATTAAGTTACGGAGTGTAGGTCCCATTGCCAGGAGATGGATCCTCAAGGATTCTATTACAGACACCAAGATTTTAGGGTGTCTATAAACTGGTTCAAATAAGAGACACCCCCCCCCAAATTATGGTGCACACAGCTGCTTAACAGATGTTATCCTATATTCTGATCATTTCTAAGCAGATCATACTTACTATTTTGTTATTAGTTTTATGGTTTTATTTAGCTGTATAATCCTGGGCGCCTGGGTGGCTCAGTGGGTTGAGAGAGAGAGAGAGAGAGAAAGACAGTGCACAAGCACTAGTGTAGGAGGAGCAGAGGGAGAGAGAGTCCTAAGCAAGCTCCATGCCCAGCATGGATCCCCACATGAGGCTTGATCTCACAACGCTGTGATCATGGCCTAAGCTGAAATCACGAGTCAGACACTTAACCAACTGAGCCACCCAGGAGCGCCAGAAATGAAAAAAACTTTAAGAAAGGAACTATTTACTAGGTATGGAAACGGTTGCAGGAAGCCTCTAGAGGGGAAGGAAACAGGAATTAACCTCTTTAGGTAAAGGGTGAAGTAACTGGATTTAGAGGAGAGAGAGCAACTATGCCCTTTTATTTTATTTTTTTAAGATTTTATTTATTTATTTGAGAGACAGACATCACAAGTAGGCAGAGAGGCAGGCAGAGAGAGAGAGGAGGAAGCAGGCTCCCTGCTGAGCAGAGAGCCTGATACAGGGTTCGATCCCAGGACCCTGAGACCATGACCTGAGCCGAAAGCAGAGGCTTTAACCCACTGAGCCACCCAGGCGCCCCAACTATGCCCTTTTATATAGCTCCAGGAAAGACATGATCATTTTCATAAACCATTAGTACTTAATAGAGCTAGAAAGCAGTCCTCAAGCTACAGGTGTCATATTAAGACTTCAAAATAATGTGAACATATGGTAAATATTAAGGGATTTATTTCAAGATGCTCAAGTTCTCCAGATCGGATGTGCCTGAGAAAGTGCTTTAAGTCCTTAAGGAGGATGGAGATTCAAAGTATCAGGAATGTTGGAATATTCTAAATTGCAACATATTGTGTAGTGGAACAAAGCAAGTGATGCCAATTTTCACTTAAAGACCTTTTCCCAACTTTCCCAACTTCCTTCCCAATTATTTTTCATATGAATTTAAGGGGAGTGTAATTCTTAATTTATTGTATATGTAATTTCCCCTTTCCATAATTTTTTCCTCACACAATTCCTGTTTTTTTGGTTTTTGTTTTGTTTTGTTTTAGGAAGTGAGGCGGGAGTGAACTCAGTCTACATATTATTCTAGCTATATACCAAGTGACTATGTTATCTTTACATTTTTTTCTTTCTTTCTTTGTCTTCCTAAGCATTCAGTATTCATTCTTGGAGATGCTATCAGGTATTATTGTATGGGATTATTAATATTGAATGAATGAATAAATGAGTGAGGAAAATAATCTTTTGGAAGCTATAGTCAGTCTTGCTAGGTCAATACATTTCCTTCCTTTATAGTCTTCCTTTATTCTTTTAAAGAACCATGTTTTTACCTCTACAAGCACTTATCCCTTTGCATTATAATTGCTGCTTTTCTTGTCTTTCCCAGGCTACACTTTGAACTCTGGAAATCAGGGACAGTGCTTTATTTATCTCTTGGGATTTAGCAGAGGACCTAGCACACAGTTGGTATTCAGTAAAAGTTTCCTGAAGTAATTAATTTGTTCCTGTCCTCATGAGGTATGTTTCGTTCCTAATCATTTTTTATATCTGTTCCAATGATCAACACCCAATTTGTTAACAACACATCATATCCAACTATTCGCTTGGCCATTCCCAGTACCCCAACTTTCAACTGAATGTAGACACGACCTATTCTTTCTCATGCTTTAAACTGTTGTCTGAATTTTCCTGTTTCTTTTTCATCCCTCTTACTTTCTTGAGTGTTTTCTCTTTCTATTGAAGTTATCATGGTGGGGCACCTGGGTGGCTCAGTGGGTTAAGCCTCTGCCTTCAGCTCAGGTCATGATCTCAGGGTCCTGGGATCCAACCCCACATCAGGCTCTCTGCTCAGCAGGGAGCCTGCTTCCCCCTCTCTCTCTGCCTGCCTCTCTACCTACTTGTGATCTCTCTCTCTGTTAAATAAATAAATAAAATCTTGTAAAAGTTATCATGGGGTACCTGGGTGGCTCAGTTGGCTAAGTGACTGCCTTCAGCTCAGGTCCTGGTCTTATCTTGGGCTCCTTGTTCAGCAGGGAATCTGTTTCTTCCTCTCCCTCTGCCTGTCCCCCCGACTTGTGCTTTTAAAATCTTTAAAAAAAAAAAATTATTGCCATTTTGTGCTTTCCCTCCATTAAGCTTTTGGGATGCCATTCCCTTCCTTCACACACCTTTTTACCTTCTTTTGCTGTCCTCCAGTGGAGGAGCCTCTCTCATCTGGAGCCTGCTCTTCCTTCCATATGAACTCTTAAATAATTTTCATACAGCTTATCGTATAGCTTGTTCAACCTTACAATTATATAAGCTTTCTGCTTCCTCCAGATCATCTTCATCCCAGATTCTTTTTATAATCTAAATCATGATTGCTAACATTTCTCCACTCTTTCATGCGCTGGTATATATATATATATATATATATATATATATACATATATACCAGCATGTATCTATATCTATATCTATATCTATATCTATATCTATATAAGACTATATATATATATGCATATATATATGCAAATATATATATATATGGTGTCACTTATCCTCAGTGCAAACTTATAAGGTATATATCATGAGTATTCTCATTTTTATGGTTAAATGTGAGGTCTAAAAAACATAGCAGACCCATCATTCATTTATCAAGTAGCTGAGCTGGTATTCTGTCTCAGGAGCTCATAATCTTAACCACTATGTGACACTAGAGACCTCCTATATTTTCTTATCACTCTGTAGGCACACGTAGTCACATGGACAAACGTCACCAGTCCAGGTACTTTCCTCCCATTTTATAGCCCTGTTGTCTCAGATGCTTGTACCTGTATCTTATTTTATAACTTTTGTGTAGTTTGCATAAAGGTTCCACTGAAGACTGATTGTTGCCACATTTGTAGTCGCCATTTCAGACCGTATTGCAGGGGGGCCCCTCCACCCAGGACAATATCCAGAAGGTTTGGACATCCCAAAGCCCAACGGGCCTGGACAGCCCCAAAGCCACCGCCTGCTGGAAACGTCCGTTCTTCGCATACCCATGCCTTGAGGTTCAGGGAAGCTGCGATCTGGGAACAGTTGAAGGGTAGTGAGGAGCCAGATCATTGAAGTGGATTCATGAGTCACCCAAGGCATCTAATTCCAATAGCCACCCTACCTAATATCCACTGTTCTCCAACTAGGCAGAGCTGGAGAGAATTGAAAAGTCTTGCTAGGGTAAGGACGGAAGGGGCGAACCAGAAACCTCTAGTAAGAAACTTTTGGGAATCCTGATTGCTGGTCTGGTTGCTAGGGGGCGGGGCCACCAGAACGTGGTTGCGCATGCTAATGCGCATGCGGTCCCTCGCGCACGCAGGCAGGGAGCAGGTCTGTGCAGACACCCAGCTGCTTGACCCGCTTCGAAAGAGGCGGAATTCCGATTCCTCTCGGGAATTTTGGGGGCTAACCAGGCATCTGCCGTGGTCTCCACCCGCACCTGCACTGGGGGTTTTATTCATCTTGAATCCAGATCCTGGAACACTGCGGCCTTAATTGGTGAGGCCTGCAGAGTAACAAGGAGAGACACCTGGGAGTTGTGCTTCAACGAGAAGCCAGTGACCGGATCAGCCGCATGACCAAGTGGGGATTAACTGCCCTCTCATTTGCAGTCCCAGTATCAGATGATATTGCGTGGGGGACCCCTCATCCAGAAAAGTAGTCAGGTGGTTTGGACAGACTCTGGCCTCAATCCTGGAGCTCCCGTAGGCGCAGGTCTGCTGAAAGTTTGCATATGCCTCATGCACCGGCGATTGGACCATTAGTGCATCTACCATTGTTGCACTGCCCTCTCTTCCTCAGCATACATCTCTGGCTAGATGTCAAGATCCCTGAGACAGAGATGACTGAACAAATAAAAAGTTAAGCCTGATTTGCAGGTAAGTAGGCACAATATGATGATACTATCCAGAAATGAACTTTTGCAGTAACTCAGGGGTGTCCTTGGACTGTAAGGAAGCAATAGTATCCTGTTGGCTATGTCTTCAGATGCTGTATCTCGAGGGCCAGGAAAAAGAGATAGCAAGAAGTGTGGATGTACACCGATTCATGAATAGTGGCTAAAGTTTGGACAGAATGGTTGGATAATTGGAAGGAGCAGTATTTGAGGAGTAGGAACAACATTTGAGTTCATTTTAAGTACGGTGGTCTCAGAAGGGGCTCCAGGTATAAGAATACATGTGTTCTATCTGAATAGTCATCAAGGGCACTTTGAAGAACAGGCTTTAATTAATTAGGTGGACAGTATGACACATTTTTTTGATGTTTGTGTGATTCGTTCCAGTTACCTTAGTGCTTTGTTTGCTCAGTGCATTGATGAGATAAGTGGCAAAGTGACAAAGGTGGGATTTCTATGTATTTTCAGCAACTTTGGCTTTCCCTCAGCTAAGTTCAGCTAACCCCATTGCTAAGTGCCTCATATAACCAGAGACAAAAACTGACCCTTTTCCCACAAATTAGGGAGGGTAGGGTCCAACAGGCAAACATGTCTGCATGACAAGGGGAGAAATTCCCCTCTCCTGGAATAAATATTTATTCTAGATAGAGATTTGTCTTTTTTAGATGGTCCTGAACACCTTATTTCCCATCATTATATCCCTTATACATTGTTTTTAACAAAGAAACTATTTTATGGTAAAAAAGTGAGAGAAAAGGCTGATGCTTAAAGAATTCATTACAGGGGCGCCTGGGTGGCTCAGTGGGTTAAAGCCTCTGCCTTCAGCTCAGGTCATGATCCCAGGGTCCTGGGATCGAGCCCCGCGTTGGGCTCTCTGCTCAGCGGGGAGCCTGCTTTCCCTTCTCTCTCTCTCTGCCTGCCTCTCTGCCTACTTATGATCTTTGTCTGTCGAATAAATAAATAAAATCTTTAAAAAAAAAAAAAAGAATTCATTACAAAGTTGTGCAGTGGGTGATATAATAACTGGGTGACAACAACTTTTAAATTTGAGGTATTATCCCACAGGATTCTCTGTATGCTCTGAACCAGTAACCAGTATCCAATTCTTCCCCCCACATCCTGTAGCCAGAATATAGTCATTAATGGCATGGTACTTTTCATTATTTCTCTTAATGGCCCTCTTGCAAAGATTTTGCTTTCATTCTCTCTGTCTATACTTTTGATGATTTAAGATTTTTGGTTTCCAAGGCTGGAATGCTTTCACAAGGTTGCATAATAATGGTTCAGTTGACCTCACTGCTGAAGCCCTCAGTTGACTATTGGGGCATCTCCTCCCTTGAAGCAGTAAGAAGGGAGTTGCTAGACTGTGGTGACTGACCCTAGAGTGATTATGATTGATGATATTGCACAATAGAAGGAAGGAGAAGTAAGTCTGAAACTCGGGGTAATCCTCGGGGTAATCTCAGGATGCCTCTTAGCATGGTAGTTTCATGGGAGTTTCAAATAAACCAATGACAACAAAATAATAGTAATAGTAACAGCAACTACCAAAGCTCAGCTCCCACAGGGAGAAAGATTTGGATCACTCAGTTCTACCATCTGAGGATGGAAGTTGTAAATACCAACTATGACCTCAGTACCAGTTGAAGAATCAGCTTTAACAGTGTTCCTTGATATTTTTGTTTGCTTGTTTTCGTTTTTGCTATTTGTTTATTACATCAATTTCCTCCCTCACCCTTTTTTACTTTTTCCTACTACTTCATGTACTGGTGGTGGTTTAGTTTAAAATTTATTTCTGGGGGCGCCTGGGTGACTCAGTGGGTTGGGCCGCCGACTTCGGCTCTGGTCGTGATCTCAGGGTCCCTGGATCAAGCGCTGCATCGGGCTCTCTGCTCAGCGGGGAGCCTGCTTCCTCCTCTCTCTCTGCCTGCCTCTCTGCTTACTTGTGATCTCTCTCTCTGTCAAATAAATAAATAAATAAATATCTTTTAAAAATAATAAAATAAAAAATAAAATTTTAAAATTTATTTCTGGGTTTTCAGTATATCAGGGTAACACTATAACTAAATTAAGAAGAATAAAAAAATACCCAGATAGGGAAATAACGGAATGAAAGCTGTATTTGGATACTGAACTTGGTGAATGCATATAATTCAAACCAAATATTGAGTAAGAAAAAGAGGACCCCTTAAATGATGAAGCATGCAGTCCACAATAAGGCTATAAGTTTCAAGCATCTTTAGTCACCACCTCTCTCACCAAAGATACATAAGGCAAAAATGCTAGTGGAAATTCATATAGTTGTAGGTGAATTCACATAAACTCCGCCAGTTCATGATTGAAAAAGTAGACCAATGTACGTACGAGTGCATTATATGATTAATGCTATCAATGTGTCTCAAACTGAATATCCTGACAATGGAGAATACTTTTTCTTTGTGTAGTCCCATGAAACTCGTACAACTACTGGTTATTTAATAGGCCACCAAAAAATAAATTCATGAAAGTAGAAATCATAAAAATCATATTGATTTACTTTTAACCTAAATAATCTAAACATTCTTTTTTGTTTTATATTCATGTAACTCCCCTGTTCCTTTTAGTGAACATTTTGCTGTTAAAATACTTAATAGAGGACTTGGAAAAAAAGAATGGAAATGCTTATAAAGAAATTGCTTCTGGCTGCTGCATTGGAAAGAGTAGAATCAAGTTGCTGCATATTTTCCCTCTAGGGAATAAAATAATCCATTCTTACTTTTTACTTAAAACAAACAGAACCATTTACAAATCTTTCATTTTCTCTTAATAAGCCTTCAGATCAACTCGGGCTGGTACTAACAAGCAGAACTTTCCTTGAGGAAAGATATTTGGAGAAATTACTACTTCATCCTATTTTGCTTCTAAATCATTTTATTTATTATAAACCAGGTCTCACGGTATTCTGGACTAAATTAAACAGGACTCAATTATAAAGATGGAGCATACTAGCTACTTAGTAAGGTGAATCACAGAAAAGAAAGAAGGGTCTACTCAGGTCCCCTGTATTTCGGTATATTTTAAAAGTTATTGATCACTCTCAACATTCTGGACAGAAGATATCTCTGTATGTATTTACTTTCTTTAGAATGTTTCTCTTTTATTCCTCTAACTATATTCTTTCTTATCTAGAAACATATCTTGTTTCTCAGCAACAATCTGCATTTGTTTATCCATTCAATTCTTAATGTGCTCATATTGGGGTTTTGCATAATCTCATTACTCAGAGATCTGGCAATGTAATATACAAAACAAACCAGGTGTGAATATGAATTGCAGTGCAAATCTGAATATAATGAGTAACAAAGAAATAGTATCAAATGCTTTAGGAATTCAGTCTTCCAGTGAATATTTAATGAGGGCCTAGTAAGTGGCAAGTACTATTCCAGGTACTTGAGATAAAACAATGGACAAAACAAAGTACCCATGCCCACATTCCGCTGAAGGAAACAGAAAACAAAAACAAGAAAAGAGGCAAATATGTCAGAGTATATTATGTGCTATGAAGAAAAGTAAAGCAGGGTAAGGAAGGCAGCACCAGAGTTGCTGTCTTAGACCTATAGCCTGGGAAGGTGTCCCTAATAAGGTGACAATTTAGCAGAGATTGAACTAAGGATACACTGATACCTGATATAAAAGTTTCCTTAGCAAAGGGAATAGTAAGTGAATGTCTTAAGATGGGACTGTATTTGAGTTTGAAAGAAGAGCAAAGAAGCACGTGGTTATAAGGCATCAGTGGGGGTGGAACGTGGTAAGTGATGGGACCTTAGAGCTTGTATGAGGCACTGTGAAATGTAACGACTTTGGCTTTAGCTTAAGAGATGGGAAGCCTTAGGATGTTATAAACAGGAATGATGCGATCTTACTTAGGTTGTACAAGATTTCAGGGGAGCTCAAATAAAGGGAGGAGGGAGGACAGATACTTCAAATTTGCCTAAAACCTGTCATGGTGAATGGAAACATGTATAATGGACAGAAAAAGCAGTGGCTTTAATGAAAATCACGTACAGTTAATAGCTGTTGGATGATGCTAATAAGAAAGGATGAAAAGTGGGGCCAGTAGCCAAGTCTTGGTTCTAGGGCTGAAAATCAGAATTGGAGAAATAGAGTTTGTGGTACTTGTTGGATTATAGGCAGCTCCAGCTTAAGTTCCCTAGAGTGGGCAGTCAAGGGGTTCACCTTTCTAATTCTTCCAATAAAGAGATAACCAGTTTTCACCAACATGCGTGAGCAGATGGAGGACTATTTTAAAAACAAAACTGGGCAGGTCTTGGAACCAAGTATCAGTGAAATGATTACCTGCAGCTTAGGAGATCCAGGAAAATAAAGGAGCCTTATTCTATTAAAGGTGCCAACCAGTGTCATGCTAAGGATGTCTTTTCTCTTTATCTCTCTCCAACATCAGACACCATATACAGCTTGTGGGAATAATTTTTTTTTTCTCTTTGCATTCCAACAACATTTCCTTATATCTTTCTTTTTTCTGTATATGTTGCCACATTGCATTACTGTTTTTTATTGATATGTCAGTCTTCCTTCACCAAGTTTTGAGCAGTTAGATGCTAAGAACCATGGACCATGCCTTATTCATCTTTGCATTTCATGTCACTAGCGTAGTGTTTGGTATGCAGATTTACTAAAGGAATAGTAATTTAATAATAATTTAAATATATTTCTAGGAACATGGAAGCAAGTAAATATAACATTTTCTGGCTAGCTCTAACTTTTTAAAAAATCATCCTCTAAAACTAGTTATCCACCTTTAACTGGGTGAAAACTTATACATTGGCTGTTCATTATTGTCATTATGGAGGGTTTATAAGTTTTTTTAAAAGATTTTATTTTTATTTATTAATTTGACAGAGAAAGATCACAAGTAGGCAGAGAGGTAGGCACAGAGAGAGGGGGAAGCAGGCTCCCTGCTGAGCAGAGAACCCAGTGTGGGGCTCCATCCCAGGACCCTGGGATCATGACCTGAGCCAAAGGCAGAGGCTTAACCCACTGAACCACCCAGGTGCCCCTGGGTTTATAAGTTTTATTTCCCTCAAAATTTGGAATGGGATAATTATGATTTTTCCATTAAGAGT
Source organism: Lontra canadensis (assembly GCF_010015895.1). Lineage (NCBI taxonomy): Eukaryota > Metazoa > Chordata > Mammalia > Carnivora > Mustelidae > Lontra > Lontra canadensis. Next base: position 79,968 of record NW_022631093.1, read on the forward strand.
TAAGTGTTCAAAGGACAAAAAAACCCAAAATGTGTGTGTGTGTGTAGTTATACATGTGATTATATTGAATAGATAATTGTAAAAAATAAATAGCACATTTGATTAGTAATTACATTGTAATTTTGATTGAGTAGATACTCTATGACAGGGCAGTTCTCAGTGCTTTGTGTACTTTTCATTATTTAAACCACTTCACAACACTTCTCAACTTTGTATGTCAATAAATTTGCAAATACAGTAGCAGATAATTTTCTGCCAAAATCAACATAAAATATCTAGATTGTCTGCATTGATAAATATGGTGTGAGAATTTGGAATGCTAGTCAAAGATCTATCTCCCAACTTTTAACTAGGCCCCAAGGAGTGCCTCTTATTCAGTCTGTTAAAAAAAAGATCATCCCTGATTCAGATAGTTCTAACAAAGAAAACAGCTGAAATATATCCAAAACATTTTATGAGGCAGACTCAAATTAGGCAAGGATGTCACACAACCTGAAACTGTCATTTTAATTTTTGGTATGAAAACAATTGCATATATCCTAGATTCAAGCAAGTAAAATTACATGTGAGAAGCAAATAAGTTTTTTTTTTAAAGATTTTATTTATTTATTTGACAGATAGGACACAAGTAGGCAGAGAGGCAGGCAGAGGGAGAGGGAGAAGCAGGCTCCCTGCTGAGCAGGGAACCTGATGTGGGACTCGATCTCAGAACCTTGGCATCATGAGCTGAGCTGAAGGCAGCCGCCTAACCGACTGAGCCACCCAGGCGCCCCGAGAAGCAAATAAGGCTTAATGTAGAAACCCAAAGATGGCTCAGCATTAGTAAATTTGCTAATATAATTGTCTATATTATCAATGTAAAATTGGATTGTACAGTGTACAATATCATTATAACTTGATTATCTGGATAGATTAATAAAAACTGATATAAGGTAGTCATTCCTAATTTGATGAATGAATAAAAAACACTTAGCAATCTGAAAGTAGAAGGACATTGGAGTGCTGGGTGGCACAGTCGGTTAAGTGACTGACTCTTGGTATCAGGCCTGATATCAGATTGAGATTGAGCCCTGATTCCAGGTCCACACTCAGCAATGGTGTCTGCTTGGGTTTCTCACTCCTTCTTTGGCCCCTTCCCCCTGCTTACCCTCTTTCTGTCTTTCAATCTCAAAATAATTTTTTTTTTAAAAAGTAGAAAGACGTTGCCTTTATAAATGGTGTTCTGTGAAATGTCTACAACAAACATCATAATTGGAATGGCAGATGAAAAATTAAGAACTTTCCTCCCAAAGTGAGGGATAAGCAGTGAGTCCTACTGTTAGCACCCTGTTGCCTTGGGACCACTGCAGCAAGGGGGCAGAAAGTGAGGACTTAAAAATACTGGTAAGAAAGGTTTTTTAGTGTCCAATCCCCATTTCCCCCAGAGGTAAAATATGAAAATATGGATATTAAATACTACCTTTATACTGTTTTTAAGTGTACTTGAGTGTATTTTCCCCCTAAAGGGTTTAGCAGAATTTCTTACACAGAACACTTGAAGACCTGTCATGACCACCACCATTTATTCTCTGACCCTGCAGGGTTAAAGGCCCAATCAAAACTCCTTTCTTGATTTAAGAGGGTTGGTCTACGACGCCAAGTTAAAGGTGAAGATTAAACATACCCATTTTTAGTAGGCATAAACTGACAAGGAAATTCAAAGCATCGTAGAAGGAGTAAAGTAATTCAGGAGGGAATTTAAAACAAGAAAAAGAGATGATTCTATAAGCATCTAGATGGGGGAAATGTTACAAAGGAATAAGAAATCCAATAGCTTCAGAATTTTGAACTCTGAAGGATGACTTAATGTGCTTTGAGACTTTGAGAAAATTTGGGAAGAGATGCCTGTGTGGCTCAGTTGGTTAAGCATCTGCTTGGTTTCAGGTCATGATCCCAGGTGTTGGTATAGAGTCCCACATCAGGCTCCTTGCTCAGCGGGAAGCTTGCTTCTCCCTTTGACTGCTGCTCTACCTGGCTTGTGCTCTCTCTCTCTCTGACAAATAAATAAAAAAGAAAACTTGGGGCAGTTTTGAGGTTGAGTTGGTTTTAAGTAAACAAAAAACTAAACAAAACAAAAAAATACATAAATTCAAGGGGGAATGCGAAACTATATAAGAAGGGAAACATGCTTATAGTATAATAAATAAGGTTCAGCTATTCATAGCATTTATGTATTTTTAATAATTCAAATATTCCAACATTCTAACTATAATGTAAGAATGGGAGAAAGAAAAATATGTGTGTGCAAGTATATGTTTGCAAGAATGCAATTGTGTAGGGGATAATTGACTTCCATAGTAGCAAGTCAGTAAATGATGCCAAGAACTGAAAATTCAAGGGATAATATTAATAACTGTGTTGTTTAGATACATTATTCAGAAGGTAAATACCAAAAGAGTGGCTAAACTAACCAAAAGTATATCCTATAAGGAGCGAGAAATGGGGTGGTGTGGGAGAGAGGACTACATACTATTTTGGGCTTTTTAAAAAGTTTTAGTTTAAATTCCATTTAACAGGGGTACCTGGGCGGCTCATTCAGTTAAGCATCTGCCTTCAGCTCAGGTCTTGATCTCCAGGTCCTGGGATTGAGCCCCACATCAGGCTCCCTGCTCAGCGGGAGCTTGCTTTTCCCTCTCCCTCTGCCTCCCCGACCCTACTCATTCTCCCTCTCTTTCTCTGCCAAGTGAATAAATAAAATCTTTTAAGAAAAATAAAAATAAAAAAATAAATCCCAGTTAAATTAGAGTGTAATCTTAGTTTCATGTATATAATTTAGTGATTCATCACTTACATGCAATACCCAGTGCTCATCATAAGTGCTCTCCTTAATACCCATCATCTATTTAACCCATCCCCCCTCCCCACCTGCCCTCAAGCAACCCTCAGTTTGTCCTCTGCAGTTAAGAGTCTTTTCTCTGCTTTGTCTCTCTTTTTTTCCCTCCTCTGTTCATCTATTTTGTTTCTTAAATTCCATCCAGGAGTGAAATGATATGGAAGTTGTCTTTCTCTGACTGACTTACTTCACTTTGCATAGTACTCCCTAGCTCCATCCACATCGTTGCAAATGGCAAGATATCATTCTTTTAAGTAAGTTGAGTAATAATATTCCATTGTGTATATTGTGTTGATGAACATTTGGGCTCTTTCCATAATTTGGGTATTGTTGATAATGCTGCTGTAAATATCAGCATGTATCTTTTCAAATCAGTATTTTTGTATCCTTTGGGTAAATACCTAGTGGTGCAATTGCTGGATCATAGGATAGTGCTATTTTTAACTTTTTGAGGAACCTCCATACTGTTTTCCAGAGTAGCTGCTCCAGTTTTCATTCTTACCAGCAGTGTAGGAGGGTTCCCCTTTCTCTATATCCTCGCCAACACCTCATTTCCTGTGTTGTTAATATTAGCCATTCTGAGACGTGTGAGGTGGTACATCATTGTGGTTTTGATTTGTATCACCCTGCTGATGAGTAATGTTGCACATCTTTTCTTATGTCTGTTAGTCATCTGGATGTCTTCTTTGGAAAAATCTCTGTTCATGTCTTATGCCCCTTTTTAAACTGGATTATTTGTTTTTTTTTGGGTGGTGAGTTTGATAAGTTCCTTATATATTTTGGGTACTATTCCTTTATCAGATATGTCATTTGCAAATGTCTTCTTCCATTCCATAGGCTGCCTTCTACTTTTGTTGATTGTTTCCTTTGTTGTGCAGAAGCTTTTTATTTTGATGTTAGTTTATTTTTGCTTCCTTTTCCCTTGCCTTAGGAGATACATCTAGTGAGAATTTGCTACAGCTGATGTCAGAGAGGTTACTGCCTTGTTCTTCTCTAGGCTTTTGAAGGTTTCCTGTCTCTAATTTCAGTCTTTCATCTATTTTGAATGTATTTTTGTGTATGGTATAAGTAAGTGGCCCAGTTTCATTATTCTGCATGTTGCTGTCCTGTATTCCCAATACCATTTGTTGAAGAGACTTTCTTTTTTCATTAGATATTCTTTCCTGTTTTGTTGAAGATTAGTTGGCCGTATAGTTGTGGGTTCATTTCTAGGTTTTCTCTTTTGTTCCTCTGATCCATGTGTCTGTTTTTGTGCCAATACCATATGGTCTTGATGATTGCAGCTTTGTAATATAACATAAGTCCAGAATTATGATGCCTCTAGCTTTGCTTTTCTTTTTCAAGATTGCTTTGACCATTCACGTTCTTTTGTGGTTCCATGAAGATTATGGGATTGTTTGTTCTAACTCTATGAAAAGTGCTGGTGGTATTTTGATAGGGATTGCATTGAATATATATATATATATATATATTCAATATATAAATATATATTCAAAAGATAAATATATTGAATATTTTTCCTTCCTATATATATATATATATATATATATATATATATATTGCTTTGCAATATATTGGAAGGAAAAATATTGTTAAAATGTGTGTGTGTGTGTGCGTGTGTGTATACACATGGGTGTGGAATGTCTTTCCATTTCTTTGTGATCATCTTGAATTTCTTCCATCAGTATTTTATGGTTTTCAGAGTACAGGTCTTTTGCCTCTTCAGTTAGGTTTATTCCTAGGTAACTTATGGTTTTTGGTGAAGCTGTAATTGGGATTAATTCCTTGATTTCTCTTTCTGCTGCTTCATTATTGGTATATAGAAATGCAACAGATTTATATACTTAGATTTTGTATCCTGTGACTTCACTGATTTCATCTGTCAATTCTAGCAACGCTTTGGTGGAGTCTTTTGGGTTTCCTATATATAGCATTATGTCATGTGCACATAATGAAAGTTTTACTTCTTTCTTAAAAATTTGATTGCCTTATATTTCTTTCTGTTGTTTGATTGTTGAGGCCAGGACTTCCAGTACTATGCTAAGTAATAGTAGTGAGAGTGGACATCCCTGTTTTGCTCCTGACCATAGAGGAAAAGCTCTTATTTGTTCCCCATCGAAGATGATAGTAGCTGTGGGTTTTTCATATACAACCTTTATGATGTTGAGGTATGTTACCTTTAAACCTACTTTGTTGAGTGTTTTTTTTTTTTTTTAAGATTTTATTTATTTATTTGACAGACAGAGATCACAAGTAGGCAGAGAGGCAGGCAGAGAGAGAAGAAAGGAAGCAGGCTCCTCGCCAAGCAGAGAGCCCAATGCGGGGCTTGATCCCAGGACCCTGGGATCATGACCCGAGCTGAAGGCAGAGGCTTAACCCACTGAGCCACCCAGGCGCCCTGTTGAGTGTTTTTATCATGAGTGGGTGTTGTGCTTTGTCAAATGATTTGCTGCATTTATTGAAAGGATCATATTTCCCACCCTTTCTTTTATTAATGTGGAGTATCACATTGATTGATTTGCAAATATTGAACTACTCTTGCAGCTCAGGAATAAATCCTAGTTGATCGTGGTGAATAATTTTTTTTAATACACTATTGGGTTTGATTGGGTAGTATTTTGTTGAGAATTTTTACATCCAAATTTTTAAGGAATATTGGCCTATCGTTCTCTTTTTTAGTGGAGTCTTTGTCTGGTTTTGGAATCAGGGTAATGCTGGCCTCATAGAATGAGTTTGGAAGATTTCCGTCTATTTATTTATTTATTTTTGAAATAGAGAAGAATAGGTATTAACTCTTCTTCAAAATACTGGTAGAATTCCTCCGTGAGGTCATCTGGCCCTTGATTTTTGTTCATTGGGAGACTATTGATTACTGATTCAATTTCTTTGCTTGTTCCTGATCTGTTCAAGTTTTCTATTTCTTCCTGTTTCAGTTTTGGTAGTTTATATGTTTCTAGGAATTTATCCATTTCTTCCACATTGTCCAATTTATTGGCATATGGTTTTTCATAGTATTCTTTTATAATTGTTTGTATTTCTGTGATGTTGGTCATTATGTCTCCTCTCTCATTTGTGATTTTATTTATTTGGGTCCTTTCTCTTTTCTTTTTGATCAGATCAATTTTATTAATTCTTTCAAAGAACAAGCTCCTGGTTTCATTCATCTTTTCTACTGTGTTCTTTTTTTTTTTTTTCTTTCTGGTCTCCATATTATTTATTTCTGCTCTAATCAATATTATTTCCCTTCTTCTGCAGGCTTTCATCTTCTTTTTTTTTTTTTCTAGCTCCCTTAGGTGTAAGGTTAGGTTATTTATTTGAGATCTTTCTTACTTCTTGAGGTAGGCTTGTATTGTATATTTCCCCCTTATGAGCACTTTGTCTACATTCCAAAGATTTTGGACCATTATGTTTTTATTTCCATGTACTTTTTAATTTTTAAATTTTTTCTTTAATTTCCTGGTTGACCTGTTCATTGTTTACTGACATGTTCTTTAATCTCCATGTGGTCTTTCCAAATTTTTTCTTGTGATCGACTTCATGTTTCATAGTTTTGTGGTCAGAAAATATGCGTGGTATAATCTCAATCATTTTGTACTTATTGAGGCCTAATTTGTGACCTAGTATGTGATTTATTCTGGAGAATGTCCCATGTGCATGTGAAAATAATGTGTATTCTGCTGCTTTAAGATGATTTAGAATATATCTGTTAAGCCCATCTGGTCCAGTATATTATGCAAAGCCATTGTTTTCTTGTTGAGCTTTTGCTTAGATGATCTGTCCATTGATGTACATGGGGTATTAAGGTCCCCTGCTAATTCTGTATTATTATCAATAAGTTCGTTTGTGCTTGTTATTAATTGTTTTATATATTTGGGTACTCCCGAGTTGGGGGCATAAATATTTACAATGGTTAGATCTATTTGTTGGATAGTCCTCTTTATTATGATAAACAACTCTTTTTCATCTTTTGTTACAGTCTTTGGTTTAAAATCTAGTTTGGCTGATTTAAGTATGGCTACCCTGGCTTTCTTTTGATGGAGGATTGCTATTTCTCATAGTAAACCTTTTGTTACCATTTTGCCTTTCAAACTGTACATGAATATCTTTTAGAAAATTAAAAGGTAAGTTTACATTTTTAAAGATTTATTTATTTATTTTAGAGAGAGAGCATGCATGTGTGGTAGGGAGGGACAGAGGGAGAAAGAAAGTTAAGCAGACTGTCCTGAGCCCAGAGCCCAATATGGGATTCACTCTCATGACCCTGAGATCACAACATGAGCCAAAACCATGAGTCTGACGCTTAATCAACTGAGCCACCCAGGCACTCTTAAGTTTACATTTTAAAGAGAGGCCCTAGTTTTGAATCTTCTCAGCTTATAATTTGGTGATTCCCTCGTAACAGCTCCCTGATCATTCTTTTCTTTTCTTTTCTTTTCTTTTCTTTTCTTTTCTTTTCTTTTCTTTTCTTTTCTTTTCTTCTCTTCTCTTCTCTTCTCTTCTCTTCCTTCCTTCCTCCCTCTGTCCTTTCTCCCTCCTTCCCTTCTTTCTTATTTTTCTTTCTATCTCTCTTTTTCTCCCTCCCTCTCTTACTCCCTCTTTCTTGTATAATGAACATACAGTGTTATATTCCTTTCAGGTGTACAATACAGTGATTCAATAATTCTCTATGTTAATCAGTGCTAATCATGATAAGTATACTCTTAATCCTCATCACCTATTCCTCCCATCCTCCCACCCCCACCTTTCCTCTGGTAACACCAGTTTATTCTCTGTAGTTAAGCGTCTGTTTTTCTTATTGTTGTTGTTTCTTTTTTGTTGTTGTTCATTTGTTTCTTAAATTCCACATATGAGTGAATTCATATTGCATTTGTTTTTCTCTGATTTATTCACTTAGCATTATACCCTCTGGAGTCATCCATGTTGTTGCAAATGGCAAGATTTCATTCTTTCTTAAGACTGAGTAGTATTGAGGCCCCTGGGTGGCTCAGTGGGTTAAAGCCTCTGCCTTCGGCTCAGGTCATGATCCCAGGGTCCTGGGATCAAGCCCTGCATCGGGCTGTCTGCTTCGCAGAGAGCCTGCTTCCTCCTCTCTCTCTCTCTGCCTGCCTCTCTGCCTACTTGTGATCTCTGTCTGTCAAATAAATAAATAAAATCTTTAAAAAAAAAAAAAGACTGAGTAGTATTTTGCTGTATACACCACATCTTTACCTACTCATCTATCAATGGACACTTGAGTTTCTTCTGTATTCTTAGCTATTATAAATAATGCTGTGTTGGGCATAGTGGTGCATGTATCTTTTCCAATTAGTGTTTTCATATTCTTTGGGTAAATTCCTTGTAGTGGAATTATTGGATCATATGATAATTCTGTTTTTAATTTCTTGAGCAATCTTTATACCATTTTCCACAGTGAGTGTACCAGTTTGCATTCCCAACAGTGCATGAAGTTTCCTCTTTCTCCACATTTTCACTAACACTTGTTGTTTCTTGTGTTTTTGATTTTAGCCATTCTGACAGGTATGAGGTGGTATCTTGATTGTGGATTTGATTTTGAGCATCTTTTCATATGTCTGTTGGCCATTTGTATTTCTCTAAGGAGAAATAGCTATTCATGTCTCCTGCCCATTTTTAAATTGAGTTACTTGTTTTTTTGTTGTTGAATTCTGTAAGTTCTTGATATATTTCTAACCCTTTATTGGGTTATATAACTAACCCTTTTTTGGATATTCCATGATAAATTTTTATATTTACTTATTAACATTTAGACCAGTGATTTCATACTCATAGCTCAAAGTTTATACCTGGTCTATGGATCTGTTTTTATGGTTTGCACAATGTTGGCCGAAAGAAGGCTTTTCAAGTGTAAATTGGTTGCCGTCATCTAAAATTGTTGGATTCGCACACAAAAAATGTGATTTCCAGTTTCTGTTGAAACTCTGGCAACACTTGGGTCACCTTCCAGTGTGGCAGAAATTAGCTGGAGCTGAGTAGCCACAGCCCATTTCACAGGAGTCATGCCCTCTTAGTTCTCTACAGTCTCCACCAGCTCCTGTTTTTTCTTTGACGATGAAACAAAGTGTCAGTTGCCATTTATCACTGTGCTTGTGCTCTTGCTTTTTTAAAGTGGAGTTATGAGATATGTTTCTCTCTCAAGGAAATAAAAATGAGAGGGCTGTATGTTTTTTAAAGAAAAATGGGAATCACATATTTCTTACTAGAATTGAAGAGGATGCTACTTATTCAGCATGCAAACCAAATGTATCTGTATTAGAACAATGCAGACTAAGACATTATTTTTTTTTTAAAGATTTGTTTATTTATTTGAGAGAGAGAGAAAGAGAGAGAAACGGGGTGGGGGGGAGGAGCAGAGACGGGGGAGAGATGAAATGCTCCAGGAGGCTCCTAGCTGAGCATGAGCCCCCACACGGGGTTCCATCTCAGGACCCCAAGATCTGAGCTGAAATTAAGAGTCAGCTGCTCAACTGACTGAGCCACACAGGCTCTCCTAGACTAAGCCATTATATGAAACACGATTCTTTGGTCAGAATTATGGTTTAAGTGTTTGTAAGTTAAAAAAAAATTTTTCTTAGTCCCTAGAATATAAAAGACTATATTTTTAACAAGTTTTACTTTTTTTCCTATATGTGAAAAAATAACTAGTGCTATGTGGAATGCAGATATATCATAAGTAAGAATATTATCTAGGTTTTTAAATATTTATTTAAAATTTATTTAAAATATTTAAATAAATATTTAAAATAATTTATTATTGCAACAAAATGGTGAACCTAAAACCACTAATAATACTTTCTAAATTAATTCTCACCACAAGTACTGCTCATCAGCATGTTGAAGATTTAGCTGATAATTCCCAGAACAGTTGCATGAAAAATGTTAAATTGTTTGTGGTATTCTATGGCAGGTGTTGAGAATACAGATGTAAATAATTCCACCTGGATAATATTTTGACAGAACTCTTGCATGATCAAAAAAATTTGGACATGGTACCCATGACAAGCACTGCATAAAGAACTGATTAAATTTTATTTTGAAAAACATCTTATAAATTTTAACATAGACTGGTCAAAATTGTTAAGAGTACCTACACATTGTTCAGCTGAGGAATGGCCCTTCTGACAGTGGATCTGTTAGAGAAAAATGAAAGGAGACAAATATTGTGATGTTGTGTGAACTTAAGTTCATTACCTCTTTCAAAAGGATGGAATTGTATTCAGATGTTCCAAGTGGGGGTGCCTGGCTGGCTCAGTCAGTGGGGCATATGACTCGATCTCAGGGTCATGATTTCAAGTCCCACATTGGGCATAGAGCTTACGTAAAAAAAGAAAGTTTAAAGTGAAAGCCTTCATGTATCATATAAGATCTATCAGTGCAAGGAGTAAGAAATTCCAACTCAAGTTGGCTTAAAAATGGGAAAATTAATAATTTCATAAGCAGAACTTCCAGAGGAAGGGAAGGTTTTAGGATTGATGGATTCAAAATTTCAGTGTGTCATTAAAGACCATATGCATGCTTAATGTCAATTTTATACTCAGGCTTTAGCAAGATGCCTGATGGAGAAGGTGCTGAACACATTTTTTTTTTTTTAAATGATAATATCCAAAAGAAGAAAGAACCAACCACTGGAAGTTGGATCACTTTCCCCTGAGATACAAGAACACTTAGATTTTCTAGGAAAAAATCAGGACTCTATTGGGATGGAAGAAAATGATATAGATGTTAGGTTAGAACAGACAGTGTTGTCTTAGACGTGTTTTCCTGGCTTGAACTGGAGACAGTTCAGTTTTGATTGATGAACTGCAATCACAGTATGTTGCTTGGCTCTCTTAAACTGAGGTTAGGTGGTTTTCTTATGAAGTGGTGCTGAATCCTTCTGTGGAAATTTTAAAACATTTAAGATCAGCTAACCAATGAAGACTGGATCAAAAACTTTTGGATAAACATTTTAACCTCTTGAAATCCTTTGTTTCTCGGTGTGTTTAAAAGGATTTACACCATGGCATGTTTTGATTTGCTTATTTGTTGTGAAATTATGATTCTGGGAAATTCTTTGCAGAGCACAAACAGGTCTGCCTGGATTAGGAGAAAGTTGGTTTCCCAAAATTTAAGTAAGGACCTAAATTACATTCTAAAAATTGGGGGATTAAAGACCAATTTTCTAAAAAATTATCTTTGGTTACAAACTTTATGAAAATAAACTATACTTTTCCAGTTTACTTTTCCATCATAAACTTGAAAATGTAACTGCAAAACTACTAATGGATATTATTGAATTACAGGACTCCATAGTACTGAAACTAAATGGGATAATATTAGAAACCAGAATTCTATAAATTTCTTAGAAGTTGTAGCCCTAAAAATACAAATCATGCTACAAAATATTATCCATGCTCATAAATACCTATTTTTGTGTACCACTCTTTTCATTTTTTTAAAAAGATTTTATTTATTTATTTATTTGATAGAGAGAGTACATGCACAAGCAGAGGGAGTGGCAGAGGAAGAGGGAAAAGGAGAAATAGGCTCCCTCCTGAGCAGGGAGCCCAATTCAAGGGCTTGATCCCAGGACTCTGGGATCATGACCTGAGCCAAAGGTGGGTGCTTAACTGACTGAGCCACCCAAGCACCCCTGTACCACTCTTTTAAAATAGGAAACTACTTAAAAATAGGTGTTGTGCCATATTAAATGTTCAAAAACTGAACTAGTTCCTGATTTTTATAGTTTGGTGCCATAGAAATGTGTCAGGTTTCAGGCTGCAAATCAAAGTAGTAACATGTCAAGAAAGAAAAATTTTAAGAATTAAGTATTGCTTATGTGTTCTCCCCATTTCTTGACATTTCTGCAAAGAGACATCCAAATGACCAACAGACACATGAAAAAGTGCTCAAAATCTCTCGGCATTAGGGAAATACAAATCAAAACCTCAGTGAGATACCACCTCACACCAATCAGAATGGCTAAAATTAACAAGTCAGGAAACGACAGATGCTGGTAAAGATGTGGAGAAAAGGGAACCGTCCTACACTGTTGGTGGGAATGCAAGCTGGTGTAGCCACTCTGGAAAACAGCATGGAAGTTCCTCAAAAAGTTGAAAATAGAGCTACCCTACGACCCAGCAATCGCAGTACTGGGTATTTACCCTAGAGATACAAATGTAATGATCCAAAGGGGAATGTGCACCCAAATGTTTATAGCAACAATGTCCACAATACCCAAACTATGGAAAGAGCTCACATGTCCATCGACAGATGAATGGATAAAGAAGAGGTGAGATATATATATATATATATATATATATATATATATACACACACACAATGGACTATTACACAGCCATCAAAAAAGTAATCTTGTCATCTGCAACTACATGGATGGAACTAGAGGGTATTATGCTAAGCGAAATAAATCAATCAGGGAAAGATAATTATCATACGATCTTATGGATATGTGGGATTTGAGAAACAAGGCAGAGGATCATGGGGGAAGAGAGGAAAAAATGAAATGGGATGAAACCAGAGAGGGAGGCAAACTATAAGAGACTCTTAATCTTAGGAAACAAATGAGTTGTTAGAGGGGAGAGCGGGTGGGAGAGACAGGGTGGCTGGGTGATGGACATTGGGGAGGATATGTGCTATGGTAAGTGCTGCGAATTGTGTAAGATTGATGAATCACAGACCTGTACCCCTGAAACAAATAATACATTATCTGTTAATAAAATAAAAAAGTATAACCACAAAATTTAAAAAAAGAAAGAACTAAGTATTGCTATATTTATAATAGTAATATCAAATATTATTTTCATTTTATTTTGTTAAATGCTTACACTGTGATTATATTTCTGGTAGTTGGATTTTTTTTATACATGCTCTGCTTTTTTCATTTGAATTACCTGCCTATAGGCATTTGATTTGGAATCTGTTTTAAATCTGAATGTTATTTTACTTTAAAACTCCCTGAAAATTATACCGAAGACTGGGAAATGATTCTGCTTTGACCCCGTGAGGACTACTTTCTTAATTCCAGATCCATGTTGAGGCTATTTCTTCAGTGATTCACAGTTATCCCTTGGTGGTGGTGCTACTGTCATTTAGTTCTAGACTCTACCAGATGTTTTGTTTAATTTTATGTGTCAGTTTTCTGTGCCTGGTCCCAGAGTGCTCAGATATTTGGTCAAACATTATTCTGGGTGTGTCTGTGACTGTGTTTCTGGATAAAATTAACATTTGAGTTGGTAGACTGAGTAAAGCAGTTCACCTTCTCTTATTTGGGTGGGCCTCATCCAATCCTTTGAAGGCCTGAATAGAGAAATAGGCCTAGTTAAGAGGAAATTTTCTCCCATTTGACTGACAGTGCAGGGATGTTGGTGTTTTCTGGCCTTCGTACTTGAACTAAGACATCAGGTATTCCTGGGCTTGAGCTTGTGGGCTTTCAGCCTGGAGCCATACCATTGCGTCTCCTGGGTTTCCAAATGTAGATCTTGCAACTCCTCAGCCTCCGTAATTGCATGAATCAATTCCTTCCGATAAATGTCTTTTCTCATATATTTGTAATATAGGTATACTATTTCCATATATAGAGAGAGATATAGATCTACAGATAGATGTTATATAGAGACATATATAAATCTATATATGTATACATATATATTTATATATATATGGCGAGACAGGTATATACATATGAAGCAGTAAGTGTTTATGATATATATATGTGTGTGTGTGTGTGTGTGTGTGTGTGTATGTGTGTATAATATAGATGCCTAGCCAACTGATGCTCTTTCTCTAGAGAACTCTCACTAGAAACCAGTTTTTCATATCCTCTTGCTTTCAGCAAAAGTTAAATTGGGCAGTTTATTGGTTTTATGCTTCTCTTGATTGTAGCTGAACCCAACCTTTCCATATAATGTATTAAGGCATTGCTTCTCAAATGTGGGAACCTTGTTAAATGCGCTTCTAGTATACTAGGTCTGGAGTCAGTCATTAATTTTTATATTTCTAGCAAGCTTTCAGCTGATAGCTATACTGCTCCTAGGACCATTCTTTGAATAGTATATTGTTGGAAAATTACAATTTCACAAATATTGGACTTAAACTTTAGCAGTATAGGAAGGCTCACTTTTTGTAGTATTTGTCTTTAGATTTGTGTCTTGCCATTGCAGCACAGAAATTACTTTAAATGAGACCAGTTTTCAGAATCATTTATTGCCACCTAATGATAGCTTAGAAAAACCTTGAAGGCTTATTATGAAAACATACCATATTCTGAGTAGCTATTATACTTCAAGGAAAATTATCAAGTCTGATCTTTTACAACGTTTCCATAAACATTTGTGACTTCTCCGATGGAACTAAGTTAGATATGAGAAAATTTTCTTTTTTATATGTTTTTTTTAAAGAATTATTATTTATTTATTTGACAGAGAGAGAGAGCACAGGCAGGTGGAGTAGCAAGGAGAGGGAGAGGGAGAGGGAAAAGCAGGCTCCCCGCTGAGCAAGGAGCCAGAAATGGGGCTCTGTCCCAGGACCCTGAGATCATGACTTGAGCTGAAGGCAGTCACTTAACCAATGGAGTCACCCAGGTACCCCAGATATTAGAAAATTTTCATTCATACCCATCATTTTACACTTACTACCTACTGTGTATGGCATAAGGCAATGAAGAAAGGCTTCAGAGTTAGACACAATTTAGGGAAATAATCTAATTTCTTTAGACTTCAGTTTACATACCTGTCAAGGGAAGCATACCCTTTATTACCATATAACTCCTCTTTTTTTTTTTAAGATTTTTTTTTTAAAGATTGTATTCATTTATTTGACAGACAGAGATCACAAGTAGGCAGAGAGGCAGGAAGAGAAAGAGGGAGAAGCAGGCTCTCTGCCAAGCAGAGAGCCCACCCCAATGTGAGGCTCAATCCCAGGACCCTGAGACCACGACCCAAGCCAAAGGCAGATGCTTTAACCCACTGAGCCACCCAGGTACTCCTAGCATAATTAATATTTAATTCAATAGTAATTTCTCTTGAAATTTCAGAATATCAGAAAGATTTTACTTTTTAAGGAAAACAATTTCAAGTAACAGACATATTTATACAAAGACACAATATGTTTTTCCTATTGCTACCAAATCCCAATTATATGTATAATTTTAATTATATAAATATAAATATATATATATTTATATATATATAAAATCTTTGTTATAAAGAAACACTACTGCCTTTCCCTAAGTCTTCTGGAAAGTGGAGCTGGAGACAAGAATTATGTTGGTAATAATTTGGGGGTACAAGCCCAAGGCATGGAAAGTGAGGGAAATGGAAATAAAGCAAGAGATATAATGTGATGAGGACAACTTGTTTACTGGGGTAAGTACAGGGCTTCTCAGGAGGGAATACACAGGAATTGAATTTGGAGTAATCTAAAGGAGAGAGAAAAAAAGGAGAGAGAAAAAAAAAAAAGACATTAATCTGACTAGCTCTTTCTATTTCCCATTTCGTATTTTTCAATATTTATCCCAGTGTGGTCAAGGATTCTGGAATCCATCATTTGGACTTTCAGCAATGAGTCAAGTAATGATATCCTGTACTCTGAGGTGTGGTATTTAATCCAAATCTTTGGAAAAACAGGATTAACTGGCCCATGGGACCAGGGGATAACAAGAAAGGGGCAGATATAGGAATCCTACTGAAAAATGATGTTAGAATGTATTGTTACAATATATTCTGTTTCGCACAATAGTGTGTGTGTGGCAGTTTAGTGACTTATCTAGTGTTTTATCTAAAATCAGACTCTTATAACTAACTCGTAGTGTCATTTGTTTATCCAGCCTTTAAGAAATATTTTTATTGGTATCAATGCTTTATTAGAGTATCTGCAAGATTTCTGGGGTAGTTTTACTTAAAACATGATTCTGCAGAAAAGTGTGGAAATATGCTTTTGGCCAGCACTATATCACAAATAAAAGAATTTTTTGAATCCTTTATGTAAGAATGATGAAAGTTCTTTCAAAAAGAAACTAATTATTTGCTGGGTAGATACATCACAGAAGTTTTGCACATCAATGTAGGTAGTGAAGAATGCAGACATTGACCTTGAGGTTGTATTTGATAAGTAAATGACGTGTATAGCAGAAAGAGCCACACTAATAATGCATTCAAACTATGTAATGCCTATGTCATTTTAATCTCTATAAAGACAGCTGAAAAAAAAAGACATCTGACTGAGCATATTTTTTGTATACTCTGTTCTTAGTGAGCTAGCCTCACAATTTTATAGGTAACCTTTTTGTGATTTCAAAGGAAATTTAGATTTTAGTTTTTCATTGTGCTTCTGTAGTATTTTAGACTGTGATAACAGTTCCTAAGAGAGCCCTGAAAAATAAATGATGTAATGCAGTAAGGCAAACAACAAACCTCTATTTCCTGATTATAGAATGTAGCAGTAATTTTGAGAACAAATCAGAACTTTTGAAAAAGAAAAAGATCTATGAAACAGAAACATGAACTTCCATAAAATAAAATACTATACGGAATTAGAAGTGCTGATGGTACTGTCTCGTATACCAGCTGGGAGAATATTTTTGCCAACTTTGGAATTTGCTTAAAAAATGAATAGTTATAACTTTAGAAAAAAACTCAACTCTGAATTTAGTGTTCATCCTGGGTAGAGCAAATATATGAACTTTATTCTATCAGGATATTTTAAAAATTAATCACATGATATTTTGCTTTTGCCAGAATGGCAGACTTGCTTATCTGAGGAAATTTTCACGATGAAACAACATATTTCTAAGGGAAAGGAAAATCTGAAATGTAAAGGAACTGGTGAGAAATGAAGTGGGAGATGTATGTAAACCTAAACCACACACATGCATATGTGTGTGTGTGTGTGTGTGTGTGTTTAGTGTTTTATTAAAGTGTTTTAAGAGCGTGTATCATTCTGGAGAGGGGTTAGTTATTCAATATTAGATTTTTTTGGTAATGTTCAAGGATAAAAGCTAGAATAAATATAGGATACACATTTTTAAGACAGCAAAAAGAAAAAACAACACAAGCAGAACAAACAAAAAGTTAAGAAAGTACAAATAAGCTTGAAGAAATTAACACCCATAGTAAAAATGAATGGACTATAAATAAATCAGAAAAAACAAATGGAAATTAATTAGAATTTAGAAATATAATTAGGAATAATACCACTTATATTAGATGACAGTAATAATAAAACAAAATTGTTAGTACCCAGATGAGTAAGACTTGTCAAAAACATATTTTGAAAGATATTAAAGAAGCTTTAAGTAAACAGATATGTATTCCATATTTATAGAAAGAAAAACACAAAATCATAAATAGATCAATTGTCATCCCCAATTTTTACATTTAAGATGATTCTATCAGAATTCTAGCAGGTTTTATATGGAACTTGAGAATCTCTTTTAAAATCTACATGGGAGTGCAAAGCCTAAAGAGTGACCAAGACCTCTTGAAGAAGGAGACTAATTCAAAAACTTACCCTATGTGTTATCATATCACTCTTAAATTATAATAATCAAGATAATGTATATTGATTCAGGCTCAGAGAACATATTAAATATTTTAATGAAGCATGAAATACTGATGTTAATAATCAGAATAGACTTTTAACCAATCAGAATAAAGGTCTGACAAGTCAGACCAAATAAAATAGACATGTTATAGCAATTCTCGACAAAAGGTTAAACAAATGGCAAGAGAATAGAATGGAGAAACTAAAAAAAGACAGTCTTATATAGAAAGTAGTATGGTAGAGGTGTCCTCTCATAACTGAGAAACGAATAACTAGTTATTGAATAAGATGGAAATGGGTGTTTTTTTTTTATGTTGAAAGAATTGCTAAATTCAGTTTCAGCTGATTGAGTACATAGAGGCAAAAGAGAATGAACATTTTAAAAGAATATATTTAATAATATTTTTCTGTCATTAAAATAGACAAGACCATAAAAAAAAGAGATGAATTGACTGTATTAAAAGAAATTATGTTCATCAAAATACAGAATTAAAAAGTCAAAAGGCAAGTGATAAACTTGGAGAACTTATTTTCAAAACATAAAACTTATAAAGGATAGTGTCCAGAATATATAATGAAAGGTTAAAAATCAATATGACAAATAATTGTGTAGGAAAATGGGTATAAATGTAGACAGATAAATGATAAATAAATATTGTGGGTTTTTGTTTTTTTTTTTAAGATTTATTTATTTATTTTGGGGGGAGAGGCAGTAGGAAAGGGAGAGACAGAATCTGAAGCCGTCTCTGCACTGAGCATGGAGCTGATGGGGCCTCAATTTCACAACTCTGAGATCATGACCTAAGCAGAAACAGGAGTCAGATGCTTAACAAACTGAGCCACCCAGGCCCACCAAATAGTGAATAAACATTGTAAAACTGTGCTAACCCCCACACTAATATCTACTGAATGGAGAGTAACAGGTGGTAGAGAGTATATCCATTAAGGGAAACTCCTATATAACTCCTGCAGAGCTGATCAATACAACCACTGTGGGGGAAATTTTAACATTATTGTGTCTTTGAATGTTTGCATTACTTAAAATCCAGCAATTCTCCTCTTAGGCATATACCATAAAGAAGGGGAACCACTAAACCTATATAAGAATGTAGCACTATTTATACTAGTAGCAAACCACAAACATCCCAAGTGCCCATTGTCAGGAAAATGAATAAATACATTGTAGTATAGGTATGTATAGAGAAGGGCGATAGGAAATTACATACAAACTTAATTTGGTGCTAAAAAAAGCAAGTCCTTGTGGGTACGTGGCTGGCTTACTCAGTTAAGCATCTGACTCTTGGTCTTGGCTCAGGTAATGATCTCAAGGTCTTGAGATCGAGCCCCACATCCAGTGTGAAGTCTGCTTTAGATTCTTTTTCTCCTTCTCCCTCTGCCCTCCCCCCACCTCTGCTGCTTGCATGCTCACTAAAGGAAGTTAGGGAGGGAGGAAGAAAATTTTTTAAAAAGACAAAGAAAGAAAAGCAAGTCCTTAAGGAGGTTCATCACATAAAATCTCAGGAACAAACAAAACCAAACAACATTTTTTTTTAAATACATGTATGTGTGATAAAACTTACAGAGAAAAAGCAAGAGATTAATAAATGTAGGATGTTATTGAGGGGATAGAGGGATGAGATGAACTAGGAGAAGAATGCACAGATAGATCCAAAGTACTGGTCATGTTCTTAGACCTTAAATCAGTTAGTGGCATAAGGATGTCCTTTTTATTTTATGTTTTCTGACTTACTTATGTGTTATATACATTATTTTTTATTTCTGAAGTGTTATTTTTTTACAAGCTATAGAAAAACAGAAAGTAAAATTACATATGTAGATTTTATTGGATTTCAAATTCTAGATACACAAATATCAAGTATATGATAATCATTAATTGAGATCACACTAATTCACTACATAGGATAATACAACTTTAAGCATACCAAAGTTCACATGTATACTTTAAGATATGAAACCATGTGTTTTAACTATAGCACAATATATAGCAGATAGAAGAATTTAAGTTTAATAACAAACTGTTTCAGGGACCTTAGCAGAATTGTTTCTAAGTTTAATAATGCAATGAATTCAGACAAATCTAATTAGAGGTATCCTCACAAGTAATTGAGACCCTATGCTGGTGAAAGAAGGTAGCAACCTCAGGTATTGAAAGAGCAGCTTGAGGGGAGCCTGAGGGCCCAGAGGGTTAAGCTTCCTACTCTTGATGTCGGCTCAGATCATGACCTCAGGGTGGTGAGATTGAGCCCTGTGTTGGGCTCTGTGCTAAGCGTGGAACCTGCTTAAGATTCTCTTTCTTGGGGTGCCTGGGTGGCTCAGTGGGTTAAAGCCTCTGCCTTTAGCTCGGGTCATGATCTCAGGGTCCTGGGATCAAGCCCCGCATCAGGCTCTCTGCTCCACAGGAAGCCTGCTTCCTCCTCTCTCTGCCTGCCTCTCTGCCTACTTCTAATCTCTCTCTCTCTGTGTCAAATAAATAAAATCTTAAAAAAAAAAAAAAAAGATTCTCTTTCTCCCTCTCCTTCTGCCCCTCCTCCCTCTCTCCTTCCCTTTCTCTCTCAAAAAAAGAGTAGCTTGAAAATATCAAACACTTAGAGGACACACACGAGGGAGAGAAGATAGGGAAAGGGTATCCCACTTATGTCATCTGTCAGGATGGTTTCAAAGCTGAGGCAGAGGCTCCAGTAGGTATCACTGTCAAAAAAATCTGTGATGCCTACTGGCCAAAAGGAATGGGATACAACTTCTGTGTCAAAGGGAACCTGAGGGGCCTTGGGGACTGTCGTTGTAGCACTCAGGTCAAAAAGAGCTGGATGATTAACAGACATTTTTCTTGTGAGAAGAACACACTAAAAGATTGACAGTGAGTGTCTATATTCATTTTCTCAAACTTCTGATCTGATCTTTTCAAATACCATAATGTTTTACAAAGGCCTTCTTTCTTAATTTAAACTTCACAATTTAGTTATACTCTTACTTGGCCTATAATAGTTCTATAAATGGCTTTTTTTTTTTTAAGACTTTACAGCCTGAAGAACCATGTGATTTTTGGCAAATGCTAACTTCTTTATTTATTTACACAGATAGAAATTGATACAGTTTTCTAACAGCGAGAGATGCTCCTCTCCTCATTTCGTACCTGCTATGCTGGTGTTCCTACCAGTTATTTTCTTGTCTCAGGAAACAGTGATTGATATATTACAAAATAGCTTTGACAATAGCCTACAGTGGAGCGTGTGAAATTGAATTGCTTCTGTAATTTTCTTTTCTTATTCCTTTATTATGTGGTATCCAGGAGATGGTGAGGGTAGAAACACGACCAATTTCTACTATTCAGTGATTAATGAAAATTAAAGTGAGTCAGTTGTAGAGAGTCAAAATTGAAGTATCTTCATGGTTTAGGCTAATGTGAAAATGATAAAACATTTTAAGCTTTAATGTAAAAATAAAATAAATGATATATATATTTCTATTGCATTCTAAGCAAATGTATGCCCCCCACAAGGATATTTGTAAAAACCTGATTCTACTCACAAGAAGACAGAAAACACAAGTATCACATTTACTGTACTCTGATTTGAGGTACAAATTATAAACAGACAAACAAAAAATTAGTCAAGCTAAAACTACTTTTCCAAAACTTAAGGTTTTTGAATGGGGATTGGCCACAGGAGAAATTGTAAGATTTGAAAGGTGCAAGTGTATCAGCCATTAGCTTCTAAGGTCACTGTCTGACCGTCAGTAGCTAGTGCACATTGCTGTTGATATGCTGACTTATTTTGTTGGGATGCGGCAGCAACCATTGAAGCTGATAAACTTGACCACTGAATTTTGCCAAATTTTCTTTCTTTCTTTTCCTTTCTTTTTCTTTCTTTCTTTCTTTCTCTCTTTCTCTCTTTCTTTCTTTCTTTCTTTCTTTCTTTCTTTCTTTCTTTCTTTTCTGATTTCATTTGTCAGAGAAAGACAGAGAAAGAGAGCACAAGTGAGGAGAGTGGCAGGTAGAGGGAGAAGCACACTCCTCGCCAACAAGGACCCCGATGCAGGACTGGATCCCAGGACTCTGGGATCATGATCTTGAGCCGAAGGCAGACGCTTAACCGATGGAGCCACCCAGGCATCCCAAATTTTGCCAAATTTTCTTTGCTAAATGGACATAATTTTTCCTCTTCTCTCAGAAGATGTTAGGATTCCCTTACCTCCTTCGACAGTGGTTGTTCCCTTACAAGAGATGACCGATCATCCTAAGTACTTAACTCTAGTACCTCTGTTCCTCCTAGACCTGTAGCAGATGCACATCCCAGAAGGCCCCAGAGGATAAGAGAAAAGGTACAGTCCCTGAAGAAGCTGAAACTACATCAAAACTTCCAAAATTTTGGCGTTTCATATCTCTATAAATTTAGGGAACCAATGTGGAAGTGGATAACAAGAAATATTGAATCAGGGGTGCCTGGGTGGCTCAATTGGTTAAGTAACCGCCTTCAGCTCAGGTCATGATCCTGGAGTCCTAGGATCGAGTCCCACATAAGGCTCCCTGCTCGGCAGGGAGTCTGCTTCTCCTGCTGACTTTTCTCCTCTCTCTCTCTCTCTTTCAAATAAATAAATAAAATCTTAAAAAAAAAAAGAAATATTGAATCAGGGATATAGAAATGTAAGGTTGAGTTGAACTGAATTTGTAAATATGGAAGCACTAAGGAGAGATTCTTAATTCACTGTGTTAATGCATAGCTTGGAGTGGTTCCAGCATTTTCCTTAACTGGTTGACTGAAGGAAACTTGGACCCAGAGTTGGCCCACACTGAAAGAAGTTGAATTGTCACATGTTATTTGGTATACCATAGAGGGAAGTAGCTAAAGGCTTAAGGGTATCAGAATTCTAACGTAGATTTCTCATGTGTTACGTACACAAATTCTAGCTATTTCTTGCAGAAGGGTCAGAGAGCAGGTGCCTGGGTGGCTCAGTTGGTTAAGCAACTGCCTTTGGCTCAGGTCATGATCCCAGAGTCCTGGGATCGAGTCTTGCATTGGGTTCCCTGCTCCATGGGGAGTCAGCTTCTCCCTCTGACCTTCTACTCTCTCATGTTCTCTCTCACTCTCAAATAAAAAATAAATAAATAAAAGGGTCAGAGAGTACTGTGTCTTCACCACAAGTGTGAGAAATTAACATTAGCATCCTTGAAGGGCTCTGTCATAGCTGTTGTTGTTAGTAGGAAATGATATTGGGAACTGCTATCATCAAATGTAAGGCATTATTTCGGTGGGATGATAGGATCCCATAGAGCTAGAAGCCAAGTGGTAGCAGGAAGCAACAGAAACAAGTTGGGCACAGGCAACAGAAGAGGAGTACATTGCATGGTTTGATCCATAGAGATTGTTGGTGTTGGCTGAGTGATTAAGTTGTCCCTGGAACTGAGATATATAAGGCAATTATTGAAGTATTACTTGATTTGAATAGCCAGTCTCTCACTTGGTAAACAGAAGTTTGAAATGAATCCTCTCAGCCACTCCCCAAACTTAGGCTAATTCAACTATTTAGAATCTGAGTTCTCTTGAAAAAGGATCCTGCTGGGGCACCTGGGTGGCCTAGTTGTTAGGTGTCTGCCTTTGGCTCAGGTCATGATCCCAGGGTCCTGGGATCAAGCCCTATGTCAGGCTTTCTGCTCAATGGGGAACTGGCTTCTCCCTCTCCCGTTCCCCCTGATTGTGTTCCCTCTCTTACTGTCTCTCTCTGTCAGATAGATAAATAAAATCTTAAAAAAAAAAAAAAAGTTTAAAAAAAGAAAAGGGATCCTGCTATGTTGCCAAAAATGTATGCTATTAACACTTATATTGTTAAAATACAGGATCTAACCCGGTCCTTGGATGACTTGGCCTCACCAGCCTTGCTGTCATCTGTGTTGGATACTCACTGTCTTTATTTAAAATTTTAAGTATTTTGTCCATCATAGATTTTTTGCACTTATTTTGACTTTTATGGTATTATATTAGACCACTACTGATCTTGATTACCAAGTTTATTGGTACCTTCTGAAATTCTGGGTTAGGGACTTAGGGCCTAATGTCTCAATTCCTGGCCCTCTATCCAGCTCCTGCCCCATCTTCTCCAGCTTCTCTGCTTCTGGGATGGACACGTGTGCAGTTCTGTAATGCAGGGCGCCATCTTCTTCTGAAGATCTCCCATGTGGTCGCAATCAGTGGTGGTGAGAGATAGACATGGGTTACATTTTGACCTTGTGATTGCAGTTTCTTGCTGTGGGTTCTAGGCTTTAGTTTATCCTCCCTCTCCTGTACTTCACACTGTATTTTTCATCCCCATCCCTGGTCTTGCTGACCTGTAGTAAATTCAGGCCCACCCCTTAGGCTTCTCTGAGTCAGAGAAGCAACCGCTTTTCATAGAATTCTTTACCAGCTTGCACACTTGTGAAAAATCCAATCATCACAAAATACCTCATCCTGTATTGCTCACAGCAGTTCTTCTCTGCTTGAACCCTAACTAATGGACCCTCACCCCCAGAATGTCTTATTGTTTTCCTTGAGAATTCTTTCCCTTGGAGGTTCTTCTAAACTCCCTGAACACTGAATATTTTGGTTCCACCCAGATAGTTTGCCAGAATTGTACAGAAGTGTTTGAATTTCAGCCTTGTATACCACTTAAGTTCTTTGCCAAGCAGAATCCCCAGCTTCCATTTACATAAGCATCTAGCATATCCTCTCTGACTAGTCACCAGATGTGACCAGACATATCTGGCTTTCTCTTTCTCAGGCTATAAACCCACTCTACCTAATATTTTAGAGCCCTTTGAAATATCATTTCAATTAATATATAACCTAGGATATGTCCTTCAAAGATAATCAAATAGTACACATTCTCTTCTACATATTGCCCCCCAAGGCACTTAACATTGCTTGTTAATGTTTGCTTGGAATCCTACTTCTCACGCAAGAACTGTTTTTTTTTTTTTTTCTGTGAAAGATGTCTTCCGCCAAAACATGATTTTCTTGACTTAACATCTGTATTAATTTCTTAGGGTTGCCATAACACAAAATGTTATAAGCTGAGTGCCTAAAAACAAAATAAATCTTGAGGCGCCTGGGTGGCTCAGTGGGTTGGGCCTCTGCCTTCAGCTCGGGTCATGATCTCGGGGTCCTGGCATTGAGCCCCTCATCAGGCTCTCTGCTCAGCAGGGAGCCTGCTCCTCCCCTAACCCCTGCCTGCTGCTCTGCCTACTTGTGATCTCTCTCTCTGTCAAATAAATAAATAAAATCTTAAAAAAAAAATCTACTGTCTCTTAGTTCGAGAGGCTAGAAGTCCAAAATCAAGCTATCAGCAGGTACTGCCAACCCCTGAAATTTGTAGGAGATTATTTTCTTCCCTCTTCCTACTTTCTGGTGGTTTACTAGCAAATGTTGGTGTTCCTTGGCTTGTAGCTGCATAATGCCAGTCTCTGCCTTTGTCATCACGTGGCATTCTTCCTCTGTGTGTGTGTCTTCATCAAGATGTCTTCTCATATGGACACCAGTCATACTGGAGCAGGGGCCTACTCTACTCCAGTGTTATCTCTTGTGAACTAATTACATCTGCTACAACTCAATTCCCAAATATGATCCCCTCCACTGGGAGGTGGGCATGACTTGAACATCTAATTTTGGGAGGGGGACACAGTTCAACTCCTAACACCATTGTCAGCCTCCTCTGGTGTTACCTTGCCAGTGTTCTTAACATGTGGTATTAAATACTAAACAAAATACTCTGAATAAGTTTTGATCAGAGCTGAATATATGGGGATTATTACTTTATTCTGCTATTCATTTTGTTGTTTCACTTAATCCAACAAATATCCATTGAGCTTCTGTTCCATGCCTGACATCCTGCTTGTGGTAGGGATATATCAGAACAGAAAAGAGATAAAGATGTTATATTTGTAAAGCCTACCTCATGAGGGGAGGTAGACCATAAGCACACAGACTTATGTTACAAGTTCAATTATTTCTAACTGCTACAAAGAATAATAGAGCAGGCAATTGAAGAAAAGAAGTGATAGTGGGTAATTATTTGAGAAAGGATAGTATTTGAGAGAGCCAGTAAAAAGGCTCTGGGGTAGGAGCATGGTACATATGGGGAATTTAGGGCATAGCAGGGAGGCCAGGGGAATGGAGGACATTAAAGAATGACATGAAAGGAGGGCAGAAATGTAATCAGCACCTTAGAGACAGGACTGTGGATTTTATCTTCTAGGTAAATTTAGTTGAAGGATTTTAAGCACCTGAGTCACATGACAGAACGTATTTTAAAGATTTTTTTTTTTTTTTTGACAGAAATCACAAGTAGGCAGAGAGGCAGGCAGAGAGAGAGGAGGAAGCAGGCTCCCTGCTGAGCAGAGAGCCCGATGCGGGGCTCAATCCCAGGACCCTGGAATCATGACCTGAGCCAAAGGCAGAGGCTTTAACCCACTGAGCCACCCAGGCACCCCAACAGAACATATTTTAAAGAATTTTGGCTGCTGTATTGAAAATGGCCTGGTGTAGAACAATAGAGAAAGCTGAGACACCTCTTTTGGGGCCATTTACAATCATGCAGGAGACAGATAATGGTAAAATGGACTACTGGGATAGCCGCAGTGGTGATAAGTGGTCAGATCTGGGATATATTTTGAAGACCTAGGGCTTCAGGATTTGCTGATGAGGAGTGAGTGAGGAGAAAAGATGAGTATTAGGCAAACCACTAATACTTAGAGATTT
Organism: Lontra canadensis; assembly: GCF_010015895.1. Lineage (NCBI taxonomy): Eukaryota > Metazoa > Chordata > Mammalia > Carnivora > Mustelidae > Lontra > Lontra canadensis. The sequence continues at coordinate 106,146 of NW_022631093.1, forward strand.
AGAAGGAAAAGGGAACCCCATCAAGGATATTGAGAAGAAATGTCCTGTGAGGCAGAAGAACAGAAAGTTAAGTCCAAAAGCCAAATAAACAAAGTGTATTCAGAAGGAGGCTGTGTTCAAATGGGCAGATACTGCTGATAGGTCAGGTAAGATGAAGACAGAGAGTTGACCATCGGGGGTCATTAGTTGTGTGGTACAAAGAGCCACAGTGGAATTTGAGGAGAAAATGTGAGCTGAGGTAAAATGTTGAGTGAAGGCACCTCTTAATCACAATCACTATTGCAATCCAAATTATTATCGAAACACATACTCACCAGTTTCATTTCCATAAGTTAACTTCTTTCAAATTGTCTGACCAGCTGTTTCTGAAGCTTTCCAGATGGCTAATGGGCATGTTCCCAGGAGCAATTTCCTAATTGGTTGTCCACTCAGCCTCCTTATCTGTTCTCTGCTGATTCATTATAAATACTAGTTTTGTCAAAAACTAGCTGAAATACAATTTTTTTCCTAAAAATTTTTATATGAGTTTTCATAAAAAGCTAGAAAACTAGATTCAGTTTAGTTTTTATTTGTAAGATGACTTCATAAGTGGTGTTATGTACTTCCTTCAGGAGTTGTAAACTGTTCTGTTATTTCTTCCTAATTATAGCAGAAAAATGTTGGATTTGAGTTGTCACTATATTTTATTTCCATGTGGATATATCCAAGTTTTTTTTTTTTAAGGCTGTATTTTATAAGCTGTCTATGAAATTTGTTCTTAGTTCTGGTTTGTCACTCCAGTCAGTTGAAACATTGTGTACATCAAAAGTCACATTTCTCCATTTTGTCTCAAAGTTTCAGGAAAAATTTTTGTAAATGTTTTGATAAATCAAGATAAAATATTTCAAGATGTTTCCCCTAATTTACATACCTTAGCTACAGTTAATCCATTGATAGTTCAGTGATCAATGCATCCTTTACAAAAAGACTTAGAACCAGTCCATTTAATACTGGTTCGAGAGTTCTCATAGGGATCAATAATTAACATGTTGATCAAAGTTTAATGAAACCACTTTTTTACCCTAGTTTAGAAATTTCTGACCAGTTTTGTGGAGCTCCCTTTATCTTTATAAAACTTCAGAAAGTAGCTAACGATTTGTGATTATATCTGGATATCTTCCCTGTACTCTGAAATATGATTTTAGGGGAAGTTCATTTCTAATTTATAACTTCTTGTCTCCTGACCTATGATTTGCTCTGTATGGTGTGTTCTTTAGCTTTTCCACTCTGAATATGATTCTTCTTGGAGGAAAAAGAAGAAAACAAAGTAGGAACTGAGGAGTACTCCTCCTTGTCCATCTACCCAAGTTCTGAGGGAATTCTAAGGGAATGATTTTTTGTATTTCTCTTTGTTTATAGCCCACTTTGCTCACCTCCTACCTCCATTCTCCCTCACTCAGTGTAAGCATCATGACCGCAGGAATTATCCTTCATGCTTTGCTGGATTCATAGCACCTGTATCAGTCCAAACACCAGTAAGAGCTGAAAAAATATTTGTTGAAAAAGTGAAATGTTTTAGGCAGCCTTTTTGTCATGCTTTAAAAAAAAAAAAGTATATATACAAGTTTGCCCTGGAATCTCCCATTTCCTCTTTGTTGAGAAAAAATCTTGGAATCTTTGTACTTCCATTTCTAATAATTCCATGTCATAACCTTCAAATATGACTCTTCTCTTAGTTAACAACACATTTTAACTTTAATAATTATATATATGTAATCCTAACACAGCAACACCTTTTAGACTGTTATACAGTTTTCACAGTTTTTCCTCAGTTAGTTTCAATCTATCTTTGTAGCCAATATGTGTAGAGTTTTTGGTCAAAGTTCTCTGGAGATTTTCAGTTTGATTTCTAATTCAGATATTAAACCATTTGGGCTTCTTGTCTTGTCATGTCCTCTCTGGCAACTTATTGTGAGCTAGTTATTCAGAATTTTGGTTATGCTGGAAATATTTTCAATGATTTAGACTTCCTAGCAAAAGGAAGTTCTATTTCACTTTTCAATTGTAGCAGTGCTTTTCCCTTTACATCCATTTCTTTAAACATTGAAACAGAGGTAAGAATAGTATTTACAGAAGTCCTTATTTCAGTTTTATTTTCTTTACGTATACTCAGACAGCTGAAATATGCTTTTCTTTGGGTAAATGTTATTATCCACTTATAACAACTTTCTTGGCATTGATACACTGTTACTGATTTAATAATACAAGAATCTCTTGGTTGAATTAATAAGGAGGAGAAAAAACCCTGCAAGGATATGTAATAAACTTTAGAGAAATAATTGATGGGAGCCAATCAGCTGGAAAACATAGCTGAGAGAGACACTTTTTGCTATATACTTTTCTGTGTGTTTTAATTTTAAGAACTATATAAACATGTTACATACTAAAAAAATGAAAAAGAAAAAGAAGCCAAGAAACAGAATAGTTTAAAATACCTTTGTCGGGACACCTGGGTGGCTCAGTGGGCTAAAGCCTCTGCCTTCAGCTTGGGTCATGATCCCAGGGTCCTGAGATCAAGCCCTGCATTGGGCTCTCTGCTCAGCAGGGAGCCTGCTTCCCCCCCTCTCTCTGCCTGCCTCTCTACCTACTCTCTCTCTGTCAAATAAATAAAATCTTTAAAAAAATTAAAAAAATAAAATATCTTTGTCCAAGTACATAAAATGATGTGACAATAAAAGAACTAAATTAGGGGGCACCTGGGTGGCTCAGTGGGTTGGGGCCTCTGCCTTCAGCTCGGGTCGTGATCCCAGGGTCCTGGGATTGAGCCCCGCATCGGGCTCTCAGCTTGGCGGGGAGCCTGCTTCCTCCTCTGTCTCTCTCTCTCTGCCTGCCTCTCTGTCTACTTGTGGTCTCTGTCAAATAAATAAATAAAATCTTAAAAAAAAAAAAAGAACTAAATTAGGAATACTAAAGGACTTAAGAGTCTTGTTAGTTGATAGAGGATAAAATTGGAGGTAAATCAACCGGACATGGACTCAGGTTTCAAAAAAGTTCTCCACATTTTCAGTGTAAAAAAAAATTGTCTTTCCCTCTCTAGAATAGAGCTAATTATTTTCAAGTTCTATTAGATTTTTTTTTTCTTCAAAGTTTCCCTTTTGTTGAACTCTCCTTCCTCATGAGTTCCCAGGGTACCATGCCAGATTTCCTCAGCATTTCTTCATATCTGCAGGGACCTTCCCTGCTCCCAGCTTCCATGTTCTTACTCACCATCCTGCACCTCACTTTTAGTCCAGACACTCTTAGTATGATTTTATTTGTGTCACCAGCTGATCAAACATTTTGGTGGTTCTTTGCTTCCTTCTGTGAGAAACCAAACTCTAATTTATCTAGGCCACGGTCTGTCAACCTTGGCTCTACTGACATGTTTAAGTGGCTAATTCTCGGTTGTGGCAGGCTATCTTGTGCATTTTAGGATGGTTAGCAGCAAAACTGTCCTATTTACCCCTACCCTCTCTACTCTCTACCCTCTACCCCTATAGTACTGTACAATTGTAGCAGTCAAAAACATCTCCAAACATTGCCAAATGTCCCTTGGGAGGCAAAATTGCCCATGCTTGAGAACCACTGATCTATAACCATATTCTGCTTATTAAACTCAGTCTCTCACTGACTGGTCTCTTCCCTTTTCTTTCTCTCTTTCTCTCTTTCTGTGCAAATGCACAGGGGATGGGGTGGGGAGTGGGGAGAGGAAGAGAGAGAATCTTAAGCAGGCTCCATGTGGATCCCGAGGCAGGACTCAGTCTTATGACCCTGAAATCATGACCTAAGCCAAAATCGAAAGACGGACACTTAACTGACTGAGTCACCCAGACACCTCTCTCTTTGCTTTTCTATCGATATGCCTTGTTTATTCCAAACTTGGTTTAAATGGTTCCTTTCCTCATCTTGCCGAGTTCTTTTCTCTTTCTTCCACATAGGTATAACTGCTATTCATCTTTTATTTTCTTCTGATTAAATTGTAGTACTGATTTCCTAAAACTATTTGTGGCCCTTACTTAAAAATTCAGTTCTTTGAGCAGCAGCAGTGTATTAATGCATTTTAAAATAGTTCATTTTGCTTCACCAACTTCAATCAATCTGTTTCTTTAGTTAATAATTCAGGCCAATGACTCAGTTTCGACCATTATGCTTACTTTTGAAAAATACTCAATGATTTTTTTCTTTGCTAGTGATTCTTACATACATCAGTGAAATCTTTTGTTGGTTATCTGAATCACTTCAGAACAATCAAAATGATTATTCATCAAAATATTTCTCACTGCTTTTATATATTATCCTATCTGCATTATAATTTTTTTTGAAATTTGAATTAAGAGCTAGATACAACTGTCTAGACTTTTCTCTAAAGTTATTTCATATAGTTACAATAGGATTCTGTGATAAATATTAAAATCTGGTAAATGGATTAAAACGCCTGTGCACCAGATACTTTCTCCTGGGTTACAACAGTTTTCCTCTATATTTAATGTACTTACCTCTTTTATGGCTTTTTCTTCTCCATTTTCAAATAAGTCCTAAGCAAACAATCGAATAGAAATAATGTATTCCTTTTTTTCCTCACCCTTTATCCCCTCTCCTCCCCTGCACCATCAACCTTTAATAAAAGGCCTTGTACACTGTGTTACAAAATGCCTAGCATAACATTCCCCACCTGCCGCCAAAGCAGCACATTGTACTGAAACTAATTTTACCATCTTAGCAAAGACCTCCTAATTGATAAATCTAGTGGTTTAAGATAAAGTTTTCTCAAGTAATGTATATGAAGCACTACCTTTTTTTTTTCTTTTCTAAATATATCAAATGTTTTTTTTCCTCCACATGGCCAAGTTTGACAGAATAGCCCATCTTTGCAATTATTTTAGGAACTCATCCCCTTCTTTTTCAACAGGACAGAATCCTGGAGCATAAACAATTCAAGAAACTTACAAAAGAGTCTTAGCTCTTCCACTGTGATTGACAGTTGTCACCAGTTACGCCCTTTCTCATATTAAATATCTAATATTTCACTGATAATTCTTCAACTTCAACTTTTGTGTTCAGTTGATCAGAATCTGTCTCAGAACTGTTACTAAACTTTCTAACCCCACTGTTGTTTTCTTAATTTAGGCCTTGTCACCTCTTACACTATCAGAGTCCTTCCAGTAGTATCTTTGTACCTATTCTCTCTGAGCTGTGTTCTCTCTTTATATAGTTACACTTAAATAAAAATTTGAATCTTTCTTATTAACAAAGTAAATTGGACTGTTCCCTCACTTTTTTTTTAACCCCATATTTCAGGCCTTCAAATGGCCTCCTAGGACTTTTCTTTGATTTCATATGTGTAAATATGGGTCAGCAATATGGTACACTACTGTTTCTAAGTACTCTAGGGACCATGGCTAATGAAACATCTGATTTTAGGTCTAGAGACTCCAGGAGGTGTGAGAACAGGCTGCTAAAACTTCTTGACAGTCAAGGAGTCTGTGAGGCCATTGATAGGAATGCCTGTAGATTTTAATTTAGACAGATTCCAAAGCTTTTTGCCAGAGCAGGCCCCATTTAAAGTGTGCTGACTCAGAGTAGTGGCATCAGTGGGATTAAGTAAAATTTGTAAGTGAGGAATATGTTGCCTCCAGAGCCAAAAAAGACTAAAAGATGGTGCTCTTGTATATCATTAATGAGTATGTAAACCATACTCCTTGGAGGAGGGGTAGTTGATGTAATATCATACCTGTACTCCTGGAGAAAGAAGGACATAGTTAAGATATCTCTTAAGAGGGGCACCTGGGTGGCTCAGTGGATTAAAGCCTCTGCTTTCGGCTCAGGTCGTGATCCCAGGGTCCTGGGATCGGGCTCTGCATCAGGCTCTATGCTCAGCGGGGAGTCTGCTTCCACCTTTCTCCCTATCTGCCTGCCTCTCTGCCTACTTATGATCTCTGTCAAATAAATAAATAAAATCTTTTAAAAAAAAAGATATCTCTTAAAACAGTGTGTGATGACATGACTTCTAAGGTACCCAGTGGTAGCCTAGTAATGATACATGTGTCCTTTCAGAATTGAAGGTGAACATTGACTAAGAAGCTGTTGAAAACACAATTTATCAGCCAAATCTGAAATAGTAACATATTTACCGGTTGTTGCTTAGACGGGGTTAGTAAATTTGAGGTGATTTTTTTTAAATGGCCTCCATTCTTGGCCTTGAACACATGACCATGAGATCAACACCTGAGCTAAGAGTTAGATGCTTCACTGACTGAGCCACCCAGGTGTCCTGGGATCAGTAATTTTAATAATACTGGGTATTAGGTTTAGGGCCATAATGGTTGGGACCACAGCATCAAGGTTTTAGTAATTCACTGTGAGGCACCACTTATATTTTTCAGATTTAAGAACAGGCAGAATTGGGCTGTCCAATGCAAAAGGAGTGGGGTTAATGACCTATTCATTAATTAGGTCCTACATAAAAGGTCCTGATCCCAGGAAAGTGAAATTTGAGAGGACTGTCCTCCTACTGCCCTAGTCCCTGGGATTTAGCCAGTTAACACTACTTGTGTTGAATATTCCCACAGACATGTGGTAGCCACCACCAGCAGACAGAGATGTAAGCACCAAGGCTAACGTGAAGCTCAGGTTCCTGTTCAAGCTGCTCTTGGGTTACTTTGGAACCAATTAGTAAACCAAGAGTGGACCCCTAAGAAGCTATTCAAGAATCAGTGGTTACAGCCGTGCCATCCTCCTCAGTGTGCCAATTGTTTTGTAAGACTTAAAGATTCTTCTGATGGTGAGACACAACATACTGAACCTTGAATAGGTGAAAGGCAGAACTCAAAAGAGAAGGCTTCCAGGCTCATCCCACAGGGGTTTACAGTTGGGTAACAGCAAAGGACAGCAGTAGAGGGATGTTCAACTATCACAAACGAAGAAAGGTTAGCTAGGTTTTGTAGCATCCCTAGGGATTGGCTCATTTGAATAACTTCAGGGGCTGTAGGGCATTGGGGCTCTGTCTGGTGCTTGGTGCTTGGCCCTGGGGCAATTAGGGTGGGCATTTGGTGGCCCAGAGTGTGAACTCCAGTAAGGGAGGTGGTTGGTATAGACTCTAATAGGCTGTTCAGAAGGAGAAGTGGTTGGCCTCTAGCCAGGGCCTCAAAACTGGGTAGAGACAACGCTGGGAAATCAAGACAATATCAAACCAACACTGTATTTATCATACCTGTAAAAAAGGTGGGTTACTGGGCCCCTCTTCAGACCTCTCGAACTGACTTTTTTGGGTGGGAATTTGGGGAATTGTAAAGCTAATAACTTTAGTACATTTCTAATTGCTCAAGTTGGGCTCTGGAGTTTGGCTGTTGTAGTTATAAGCTACATTTTCCAGCTCTAATCCCCAGACTCATTACTCATTTAGGCCCCAACTTTCTCACTATAAAACTGAATACAACAATAGCACCTACTTCCTGGTCAAATGGAGCAGTAAATGGAATAATCTTTGTAAAATACTTAAGAGTGTTTGCTACATATCATAAGATAATGAGTCTGGGAATCAAACAACCACTATATTTATTATATCTGTAGAAAAGAAGGGTTACTGGGCCCCTCTTCAGACTTCTTGAATTGACTCTTTTGGGCAGGAGTTTGGGAATCTGTGATCAAATGAAGTATATTTCTCAATATTTTTTAATATTAGGAGTTACTGATCAGAGTATCCATGAGAAAAATCCTCTTCTATTCTGGTTCATTTGATTTGAAATAAATTATCCTTAAATTCTGGAGCATTCATACCTTCCAGAAGTCTTTAAACCTGTGTTGACAGTACATGTTTTGCAGGGGCGGGGGGAAGGCTGTTTTAAAAGCCTTTAATCTTCCTTCCATCAGGAGAGAATTGATTACTACTTGCTTACAACTTTAGAAGCTGGAAAGACCTTATTGGCGTTTTCCAGGTCTATTTTCTCCTTTCACCTTTTAGCCACAGTGAAAGCAAAATTGTCCAGTAATGTGATGTTAGTGGTCTGTAAGAAATTTTGAAATGGCCTTTTTCCATTTATAAGAAAGTTATATTCCCTTCTCAAAGATAAAACCTCTCTGACCATTGAAGAGGAACTGCTATTTTTCAAAATGAATCTTAAAATGATGATAAGATATATATATATATATATATTTTTCTGTTAGCCATGGGTTTAGCAGACTTCCACCTATCTTAGTAACTTTGACTTATGTTTTTAGTTTATTAGAATATTAATTGTTAATACAAGCAATTACAGTTTTTTTTAAAGATTTTATTTATTTATTTGAGAGAGAGACAGTGAGAGAGAGCATGAGTGAGGAGAAGGTCAGATGGAGAAGCAGACTCCCCGTGGAGCTGGGATCCCTATGCGGGACTCGATCCCCGGACTCCAGGATCATGACCTGAGCTGAAGGCAGTCGTCCAACCAACTGAGCCACCCAGGCGTCCCAGCAATTACAGTTTTTATGCACTTATTTTACAAGCACTCTTACTGAATAAAATAAATAGAAAGCTACACTTTTTCCTAATAGGTTAAAGATTTTTATTTTATTATTTTTTAAAGACTTATTTATTAGAGAGAGAGGGAAAGTGCGTGTGCGAGGCTAGTGGGTGGGGCAGGAGAAGAGGGAGAAGGAACCTCACACAGACTTCGTGCTGAGCCCAAGCTCAATGGGGCACTCAGTCCTACCACCCTCAGGTCCTGAGCTGTGCTGAAACCAAGAGTCTGATGCTCACATGATTGTACCACCAATGTGCCCCTAAATTAAAGGTTTTTAAGTAAGAAGTTCTTAATAACTGTTATAAAAACAAAGAGGTCTCTATCCAGTTATTTTACTCATTGAAATTGTAAAAGTGGGTAATATTTGACACATTAAATATTTATTAACTTCAAATAGTTGATTAATGTCAAGAGAAACTCTTTTATTAACAACTTTTAGTGAACATTTGCTTTTTTCCTGTTCATAGTCTATATAAATCAAATTTTCACAGACCACATACTTTTAAAGAAGACAGGTACATTTTTCATTTCTTAATGTAAAGATCCCTGTACTTTATTCCACCAAAATGTGATCAGGGATCATATTTGCTGTGTTTTTGTTTTTTGTTTTTTTTAACTATTAAATCCTTAATGTATTCAGCACAGTGCCTGGAATATGGCTGGTGTTCAGAGAACATGCTTGCTGTACATTTTATATTTTTCATCCCAGGTGTTGGTCATCATTTATCTCTTCATCATCTCTTATCATCATCTGTCTAATCTCTTTCGGTGTCTATTTCATGTATGTCAATAATCATAATCAGAATACCAACAACACAACTAGCATTTATTTTGTTGTATGTACCAAGTCAACATCTAGTTGCCTTGCATAGCTACTATTTCATTTATTCCCTATAAGCTCTTAGAGTAAAAGTAATAGCATCATCTTTTTACCAGAGAGAAGGGTGAGCAATTAGATTAAATAACTTGGCCAGGGCCACAAAACTCTTAGGTGGAACAAAAATATAAACCCTGATCCCTTTAATGCTAAAGTCCCTTCCTTCAACTGTCAGCCAAATGGCTTTCATCTGTGACAAAATGTCCTCTTCTCCAGGAGCCAACCTCCAAGAGTTAACATTTGTTATTTGTTTGCTTTTGATTTTGAAAGCCTCTCTCTCCTTTCTTGCCTGTGATTTGAGTGAGCATAGTTCACTGGTACTGTCAGGTAGAAATATAAAGCATGTCACATGTGTAATTTCAAATGTTTCAGTAGCCACATTAAAAAAAAGAAATGGTGGGCCAGTGGTGGTGGGGCACCTGGGTGCCTAAATCAGTTAAGCTTCTGACTCTTGATTTTGGCTCAGGTCATGATGTCAGTAGTCATAAGATGGAGCCCCACATCAAGCTCCTCACTGGGCATGGAGACTGCTTGAAGATTCTCTCTTTCCCTCTGCTCCCTTTTTCATGCACATGCGTGTTCTCTCCCGCTCTGTCTCAAATAATAAATACATCTTTTTAAAAAAGTGACAACTGTGTTTAATAATAATCATTAATTTTCATAGAGAACCTTTCACTGAATATTTTACTATAAAATTTGTTGCTGAAAATAGGAAATCATCTATCCAAATAAATCCTCATTACCGAGGTTAGAAATCAGGGTAGTGTCTTGGAGCAGGGGGGCTATGAAAGCTCACCGCATTCTTAAGCATCTTCAGGTTGGCTGCATTGGAATCCACACCACAAAGCATCATTGTCATTGGGGGTTATACCCAGGGCACCATTGGCTTTTCAGCAATTGTTTCAGAAATGATTTGAGCTTCATAGGTGACTTTAGGTACTAATCAATTAGCACAGTCTATATCACAGGTAAATGTATTAGGAGGGAGTTTGTTTTCAGAGGTTTTAGGCAAATAGTAGTAGTTTGATAAGTTATATGCCAGTGCTACTGCAAAAACATCTTGTGTATTTTTAAAAGTAAAGAAAGTTCAGATGGTTTCATCATCTTTATCCTTTTGTTATGGGGCACTTATTAACCTCATCCAAATGCCAGTGCCAACATTCTACCCTTAAGCTTTTAAGAAATGCTGCATGAGAGTTTAATGCTTTAATATTACAAAGTATCTTAAATGGATTAATTGTTATATTATGGTTGTAACTAATTATAACTGAACTACATTGAATGTAATTACTACATCATGTTTTTTTCCATGCCAACTTGGATGTTTTTCATAATCTTCACCTCTTTCCTTAATCTGTAAAAGTCAGTAATTGATTATTTGTCTCTCTATGGCTTAAGTAAAAGAAAAACATGTAAGCAGAGCTAATTAATTTTCAAAATATTAGAGAGAAAATATATTTCCCCTTCTGTAATGTAAAGAACATGAGAAGGAATTCTTCAAAAGAAAAAAACATACCTGATTTGTGACACTTTATGGCACTCACTCTCTGGCCCTGGAGTTCCTCAGCTTTTCCTTACTTCCATTTGTCCTGTGGGTTTATTTGTGAAATCAAACAAAACAACACATATGGAATGCTCACACACTTCTAATAACATGAGCATGTCTCACACAGGTTTCTCTTTCTTCATAATCATCATGGTAATTATAATAAATTTTCCCTATTTGCTACGATCAGGTTCAGTGGTATGCCATAGCTGACTTGTGAGAGCCAATTGTTAAATTTTCATGAATTTTGTGAGACTCTTGTTAAACATAACCATTATTAAAAATTAAACTTTTAAACCTAAAATTAAATTATATAAAATACAAATGTAATAGATACTAAAAAGATTTCTCTTTCTAATTACTTTATACTTTATAGATCTATGCTCTTGAGGCTAAGTGTGCAAGGTCTAATGCATCTGTCTGGTAAAAACACAATATAATGGTGTGCTACTGCATGTCCCCTCCCTACTGTGCATTCAGTGACATCATGTTTGTAGCTTGAAACTAGCCATAGTGCAGTATTTATAGCACAGAAATTAGCAAATGCCACAAGTTAAGACTCCCCTCCTACCCTGAAGAATCACTTATTAAAAATTTTATCTAGGATAGGAAAAACACAAAATATTCCTGGGACATTTTGTAGTGCCAGAGAGTAAGGAAGTATTAGAAGAAGAAGAAGACGACAACGACAAAGATGACAAAGTCGACAAAAACAAAATCTACAATGATGGAGGTATGTAAAAGTGATACAGGTTCTAAGTGAAAGAGCTCCCTAAGGCCAAAGCTAGAAGAATTTGACTAAGAAAATAAACAAGGTAGTAGTGTATTATAACACAAAGTATAAAATACATTATCCATGAGACCATACTGATACAAACAAATAATTGAATAAATAAATCACTGGGGGAGAACAACAAATTCACCTGTGGAAGAATTCCAAATAACTAATGTAGATACTCTATCCTCAAGGAGGTGAAACAGAATTCCCCATTCCTTAACTGTTGACTGCACATGGTGACTTCCTTCCAACAAATGCAGTATAAAAAGGGGAAGAAAAAGTAACTTTTAAAGTAGGATAACCTGACAAATACCATCTTGGGTGGTAAAGGTCATTATCATCAGGTAAGCGATACTGACAATATGTGCCCTTGATAGGACCTGACGAAAATGACCCTTTACTTCTGTGGTCTTCCATCCAAATCCAATAACCCCTGTCTAATCATGAGGAAATCTAAATCACACTGAAGGACATTCTGAAAAATATCCAACCAGTACTGCTTATAACTGGCAAGGCCATCAGAACCAAGAAAGTCAGAGAAACTGTCACACCACAAGGAGCCTAGGAGGACACGGTGACTAAATGTAAAGTAAAATCCTGGATGGGCTTCTGGAGCAGGAAAAGAATATTAAGTAAAACAAAGAAAATCCAGGTAAAGAAAGAATTATAATTAATAATAATGTATCAATAATGGCTCATTAATGAAATAAGTACATCATACTAATGGAAAATACTAATAATGGAAACCAAATATGTGGTATATGGGAACTCTGTATCATCCATATTTTTTGTAAATCTACAATCATTCTAAAATAAAATTTTTATTTAAAAAAGAAACATTATTAACACACAACTAATCTACCTACCAGTAGGTAGGTATTACTGATTCTGCTATTAACTAGGTTCTGCACTAGTTAGCACCTAGTGAGGTTCTACCCAGTGCCAACAGGTCAGTAACTCTCGACAGACATCAAGCTATATGGTTGATATGCCACTGGACACTGGCATATCCCTTAAGTGTCTCATGATGGGAGGACAAAAGGAACCTTGATGAACCTGGCAATAAATCATAATATCTGTTGAACACATTATACATCTATATCACATAGTTTGAATTCTTATTACATCACTGTTAGCCTTAAATACATAAGCCCAGGGTGGCAAATAAACAAATTTTAGTACATCTATTTATTTATTTATTTTTAAAGATTTTATTTATTTACCCGACTGACAGATCACAAGTAGGCAGAGAAGCAGGCAGAGAGAGAGAGAGGAGGAAGCAGGCTCCCCACCCAGCAGAGAGCCCGATGCGGGGCCCGATCCCAGGACCCTGGGATCATGACCTGAGCCAAAGGCAGAGGCTTTAATCTACTGAGCCACCCAGGCACCCCTAGTACATCTATTTAAATATACTGGTTAAAATGCCCTGCCTTTGACTTACTTTTTGTTCAGTACACCAGGAATAGAGTTCTAATTCAAGGATAAACCTTCAGGGTTAGGCTGGTAAATAAGTGCATTGACTGGAGGGAAAGACATAGGTAGGGTGCAGTGGAGCCTCTCATCAAAGTGGAGAACACATGCTCAATCTCAAAGCATTCAAGTCACATATTTGTTGAAATGATTTTGTAGCCCATGCAAAATTTATCTCTGTTTCAGGAGGAACCTCTGTGCCTCTAACTTGTCAATAAAATCCCAGAGGAATTCTTTTGACTATCTAGAGTGAGTGAAATTGTTTTGTCTTAATGTGTTCATAGTCTTCATAGAAATGTCGATCTTGAGAAATGTTGTTACATACTCGTGAATCTCTCCAATTTAAAAATAAATTTGTTCAACATACTGATAAGTAATGTACATTTTACACCAACTGACAGAAAGGAAATAAGCCACTTTCTAGTACCTTTGTCAAAGTCCATTTCTAGAGTATATATTTCTAAACATTCATTACTAAAATTTAGGATATTTTCAGCTTCATGTTCCTGGAAAATCCATAGGTTTTCTGTTTGTTTTGTTTTGTTTTTTTTGGTTCAGTTCTCTTTTGAGATTATATCTTTAAATACTGCACTGATAGGAGTTTCTTTGCCAAAAAGTCTTAAAAATAATGAATTCCACTATTTCTTTAATGCCCAAGCACACATCTATTATTTTTCTCCCATATGAGTCCTATTGAAATTAGTCAAGGGCAATGAGTGAGCTAAATATAAACCCATTATTAAGAAAGACTAAAATTAAGACTTCTAACTATGGCTTAATACAAAAATATTCACAGGATAAGAAAACACATTGGGTTGATTCCTTTGGACTAAAACAATATTCTTTGTTATAAGAGCAGAGGATATACAGAAATACTCATATAAAGCTCATGTAAAAATAAATCCCTGTTAATGCTTATGTTGGACAAGATTGTTTGTGTTTTGGGGCACTAATGCTAACGTAAATTTTTTCCTCACCTCTAGATAAGATCTTTTAAATTTCTTAGCAGTTTGAGACAGGCTTGTAGTGCACTAAAAAATCACCATTGACCTCCCTATTACTAAATCCAAAAGTAGGATGCAGTTCTTATCTGACTTTGCTCACAGCAGTATTTGATGATATTGGTTTTTTGTTGTTGTTGTTTTAAAAAAAAAAAAAAAGTAAAACTTTTTTCCTGCTTAAAATGTCTGAATCCTAAGCTCTCATTTGTAACTTGCCCTCCTACCTCTCTGGCTTCTGTCACCATTAAGTTTTATGGCTCTCTTCTTTCTTATCCCTCTTTCAGTCCTGCTATTCTTAAAGCTCTCTTCTGCTCTCTGCCTCTACATGTAGCTGTATGGCTACATCCATCTTCTAAGGCTCTCCAATAAAAATGTATTTGAAAGTGATTTGAGTTTCCTGTGAGCAATGAATCTAAGATTTAAAATATTTATTCTGAATTGAAGTAGCACTACAACTATTAGTAGTAAATATTCCCTCGAAACAATATATGTTGAACATTTTGATAGTAAGTATCCAACTTAAAAATCAACAATTTATTGGAAACACATCCCTTAAATATATGGATGACATGGATTTTCTTTGTATAGATATAAAAGCTGAGATGCTTCATTTTCCTAGATAACTGAATGGAATAGAAGAAATTTTATTAGTCCAAAGTCACTCATTTGAACTCCTGAGATACATGACAATTACCACATTGTGTTCTATCATTAAGAATTACTTTAAAGATTTGTGGTTGACAGTTTGATTTGACTTCCTTCAATTTGTTGAATGCAATAGATCAGAATCACCTGACCTGAAAAATAGCTATTATTTTGTCATTACAGTCATTTAATTTTTCAGTTTCTTGGAGGTTATCCAAAAAAAATTTTTTTACCAAGACTTATTCAATAATTTTATTGTTATGCCTTCATTGGGAGGCACACTGTTTATGCTTTGCCACTGAAAAGAACAACTTGTGCATTGTAGGACTTTTTTTTTTCTCCTTTATGAGCAAAAGGCTATATATTCAGTCCTTATTTTAATACTCTGGATTATCTAGAAGGACCTCATGAAGTCATGCCACCCAGGTCACTAAGGATTAGTATACCTTTAGCTAGATTTTTAATACAGTGTTGTGTTTGAAAAACATGACATTTATAAACCTGTTTTAACAGAATTAAAACATTATGTCAGCATGCAAAAGGGAGGAATTAATTGTAATGAAATAAAACAAATTTTCTTTTCTTTTTTTTTTTTTAAAAGATTTTATTTATTTATTTGACAGACAGAGATCACAACTAGGCAGAGAGGCAGGCAGAAAGAGAGAGGGGGGAAGCAGGCTCCCTGCTGAGCAGAGAGCCCGATGCGGGCTCGATCCCAGGACCTGGGATCAGGGCCTGAGCCGAAGGCAGAAGCTTTAACCCACTGAGCCACCCAGGCACCCCAAAACAAATTTTCTAAAGTTAAGGACATTATGTCTTAAAGTGAAATTTGGGAACATTTTTGTCCTACAAGTGTATGCACAAAGATTATTCCATTTTTGAAAATGAAATTTAGTCTAATTTGTTGAAATTAGCAGCCAAAAAAGAGAAGGCATTGACCCACTGGTACATAAGGGCTTCAAAACTCTGTTAATGACTTCATATATTTAAAGTAAAATCCATAATGTTCAGATTAAGTTTATCTATATTTAATATGCATTTAGTTCGAATGACTATAGAAGCAGAGAAGTGCTTGACAAGTAACAATGAGCAGTAAACTTTCATTTGAATGAGAAATGAAAATGGATTTATAGCTTCCAATACATCTCTTGGCAAACTTTAATGGAACTATATCTTAAATGAGTCTGAATAAATGTTCACATATATTTAATGCATTAACTAGCCTCTCATATAAGTTGTTTTTTATTTGAAAATGTAACATTGATCTATTGGAAATAAAAGTAGGATTATTAATTTTTTTCATGCTTTATATTATGCAAAACATGTGTGGGATGTGTGGGAGATCTGATGTGGTATCTCCCCAAGCATTTTCTTAATGAGAACACAGGAGAAGACCTGTTCCTCAGAGACTGGGGTATTTATTCCCTGCAGTACACCAGTCTTAGAAAATCTCATTGTAAGATAGATGGGCAAGGCACAGAACCTTGCCATGGGTTTGTCACCAGGAGAAAATAATGTCCTGCTGGCTTCCATATTTCTTACAAATTCTTTCCCTTGAGAGTGATACATTTTTAGAAAGTCTAATATGAGAAGCGGCAAAGTTTTTATATGTTAATTGTCATTATTCCCTCTGCCCCACTGCACAATACATTGATAATGTAAAACATCCTAGCACAGACCCTGATGCCCCGATTCTCCATCCAGCATCAGGTCTTAAAGAAAGGGTGCTTTCTTTAGCACATCAGTTTTATGAAAACAAATTTAGAGAGTTAAGGATTTAAATATAAATCCATTAATATTTACCACGTGTTCATATGCTTTCAGAGTTTAAATATTCTGCCAGCAATACACAGATCAGGTTTGCAGACCACTGAAATTTCGAGCTGAAATATATTACTTGCGGTTTATGAACTTGGCCATCTCTTTCCCATGGCTGATAAAAGCACAGGCTGTTCTCTCAGCTTTTCAAAACAATCACTTCACCCTCTTAGCAAACATTTCTTTTCTGTGTGCAAACAGTCTGTTACCCTGGAGCAAGAGGACGGGGAGTGTTAGTGGATTTCATTTTCCTCAGTGTTCTCAATATTTTTTGCACATAAATTTGTATGTGGTTACCATACTGTACTATAATCATTTCTGTCTGTCTCTAAATTAGGTTCTGGACCCAATTACTGTGTGGTGTGTGTGTGTGTGTGTGTGTGTGTGTGTGTCAGGGGTAGCAGGGCAGGGTGGGGAGGGCTTCCCCCATGCACTACCAAGCAATTCTCTGGGTATCAGCTGAGTGTACTAAAATTCAACTCAACTATCTACCCAGAGATAGCACTAGAATCCACAGATTGAAGGCTCAATCCCACAAGGTTACCCCCACACCTCACTTGAAATGCCGGTTGCAAGCCCAGGTTGTCACCTGTGCTTCTGACTAATGAAATCAGAGGTTCCCAGAACCACTTCCTTGGGTTCAATTAATGGGCTGAAGCAGCTCTCAGAACTTAGAGAAGTGTTTTACTTACTGGGTTATCAATTTATTACAAAGGGACATAATTCAGGAACAGCTAGATGAAAGAAATGTATAGGACAAGGTATGTGGGCAGAGGCGTGGAGTTTGTATGCCGTCTCCTGGTATCTCCATGTGTTCACCAACCCGGAAGCTTCTGAACCAGTTCTTTTGGATTTTTATGGAGCCTTCATTACATAGGCAGGATTGATTAAATCATTTGCCATTGATGATTGATCTGACCTCCAGCCCTTCTCCCTTCCTTAGAGGTGGTGGGGAGAAGGGTAGGACTGAAAGATCTAATCCTCTAATCCCTCAGCTCTACAGGCAACCAGCCTCCAACCTTAGGTTCAAGTGTCTCTATAACATAACAAAAAAAAAAACACCTTAATTGCTCTCATTACTTAGGAAATTGCAAGGATTTTAGAAACCATGGGCGATGACCAAATATATATTACTTACTATAAATCACAGTATCAGTCACTTTCCTCCTTTAGATAGAGAAATTTTCTATTAGGGAAACTGAATAAAACATTCCTATCCCTGGTGCACAATGCTTGCCTTAATTTTTATGTTCAATAGATTAATAGTAACTGCATGAATAGTCATGACCACTAGCATAGCCTCTATACTTTGTTAAATTGATCATCAATAAAAAATCTCTTGCAAAGTATTCCAAGTATGGTTACCCAATTTTTACCCAAAGGTATTCAGGTATAATTATGTTGCTACTTATGTCACTTGATGGCTGTCTTCATTTAGGACCTAAACATGCATCAGTATAACTTCAGCAATGTGTCTGAGTTCTCCTATCTGGAGAAACAAAGTGTGCAGACTAGTGCTTTTTCATGGTACTTATATTTTCTTATATCCCTTTAAAAAAATAATTATTTTAAGTAAACCTTACTTATTTCAAGTATTACAAATATGACATAGTTAACAACACTTAATTTCGGATAACTGCTTCTATGACTTTTTTCAAATATCCCTTCTGAAATATAATATAGGAATTGAAAACATTACCTTAGATGGGAAATGATCAGCCTAAAGCATATTGGTTACAAGACCTCTGTAATGTTGAGTTGTTAATTCTAAGGCCAAATGACAAAAACTGAACAACTGTTACTTATTGCTTAAAATGCTATCACATCTTAATTATATCATCTGTGCCTGTTCTGATGCCCTTTAGATTAAAAGGTTGGTGCCTTTTGAAAACCAAACTCTCCTTTGATCCACAAGGCCTAATAACTGTTGATCAACTATCTCTTCCTTTAGTTTTTCTCACTCTATAATACCATGTAATAGGAATCATACAGGGTTTAGCCCTTTGAGTCTGGCTTCTTTCTTAGCATAATACATTTGAAATTCATCCAGTATTAGTAGTTTATATCTTCTTATTTTTGAAGGGTATTCCATTTTTAGTTTATGAATTTACCAGCCAAAGGAAATCTGAATTATTTCCAACTTTTGGTGATTATGAATAAAGCTGTTGTTATAAGCATCCACACGTAGACGTTTCTGTGAACATAAATTTTACTGTGTTTGGGTAAATTCCTAGGAGTAGGATTGATGGCTTCTGTGAGTGGATATTCAGTTTCACAAGAAATATCAAGGCATTTTCCATTTTGCATTCCCATCAGTAATGTTTGAGAATTCTAGTTGTTCATTTGGAAAATTCTAGCTGTACAACAGCCTCACAAGCACTTGGTATTGTCAGGTTTTAATTTTAATAATTTTATTATAGTCATTCTAATATGTGATTAGTGGTATCTTACTTTCTTTTTTAAGATTTTATTTTTAAGTAATTTCTACACCCAATGTAGGGTTCAAACCCACAACTCCAAGATCAAGAGCCACATGCTCAACTGACTGAGGCAGCAAGGCACCCGAAAATTTAGGTCTATGGTACGAAGATAGATGTTCATATATTTTTGCAAATGAATGTCCAGTGTCTAGTACCTATGTTAAAAACTATTTTATCCACTGAATTGCACTCGATTGACAATTGTCAAAAGTTGGCCTATGTAGAAAAATCAATTACAACATACATGTGGGATTTATTTTTGACTCATTCTATTAAATTTATCTGTATGTTCATCCTTTTGCCAATATTACAGTGTCTTGATTACTATAACTTTAGGGTAACTAGTGAAAGGTGTTGATCTTATTCCTCCACCTTTGCTCTTTATCAAAATTGTTTTGGCTATTCTAGATAGTTTGTTTTTTCATATACATTTTCCCAACTTCTGCAAAAATATGCTAGGATTTTTTTTTGTTGTGATTGCATTACATCTTTTTGGGAAGAAATTATAATATTAAGTGTTCACAGTACATATCACATATTTAGATCTCCTTTGCTTTCTTAACATCAGTGTTTTACAATGAACAGCATATATATTTTACTAAGAATGTATTAGATTAATATCAAAGTATTTCACATTTTTCTGTACTATTATAAAAAGCATTTTCACCATTTCTAATTGTTCACTGCTGGTACATAAAAATACAGTTGATTCTGTATATTGGCTTTATATTTTACTATCTTGTGAAAACCACTAATTAATTCTAATAGCTTTTTTTTGTAGATTTATTGGAATTATCTACATAAGCAATCATATCATCTCTCAATAGAGACTTATATCTGCCTTTTATTTCTTTTTTCCATGCCTCTTTGCATTGACTAGACCCTCAGTAAAATCCAGATTGAGTTTTATTGAGGATAAAGATGACACCTTTAATCTTGGAGCCCTGGATATTCTGTTCAAAGACTTGGTCTTGGATATCCTTTGATGACAGACTGTTTTTAAGAAGTTTCTGTTATTATGTGTGCCCGTCAGACTTTTTTGTTCCTTCTACCCACTTCCTCTGATATTTGCTATTCACAAGGCTGGACAGAAACCTTGGATAATGCAGCAAAAAGTTCTTAAAAGCAAAACATGACAGTTTCCATTTAAAATTGATAAACAGCAAAGGTACCAACCCCACTCATTCATCTCATTTCAGTGCAGGGTGATTTAACCACTGACCTTAACCTTTTGTACAAAGAAGAAACAATTGGAATATTACCCCAAAATGTTTATATTTGAAATAACATTGAAATGCATTCTGTGGGGAAAATAGTCTGTCAGCGCTCTGGCAAGGGCAAGGCCTCCATGAATGGGAACTGTCAATACTCTGCCTTTAGTGACATTACTGAGTGTGACATTTGAAATAAATTTAGCAAAAGAAAAATAATGATAGGGTGTTTGAAGAGACTTTGTACTGTGTGTCTAAAAGGCTTTCAAGAACTCTGAACAGTGTATAGCCTTTTTTTTATAATGTATATTATCAGATACACTTAAAAGTATCCTGAATATGATTAGTGAATTAGTTATTACAGACCTCTTATATAGCTTTTTTTTTTCTTTTGTCCTGATATCCATATAAAAACTGAGGATCAAAATGCTTTCAAGAACTATCAAACATCCACATATTTATTTCCTTCAAAAGTAAAACAAAATAGAAAAATGACAAAGTATAAAATGGCAAAATTGAAAAATGGAACTACTTGAGCAGTTCCTCATACATAAAACCATATTTATTTAAATCATATATTTTAAAATAAATTCCTTATTTTGGGATAATTTTAACTTAGCAGAAAATTTGCAAAGAGCATATAGCTGAAACTACACTTCAGCTAGTTTCTCTTCATGTTACTGTATTCTATAACCATGGGACATTTGTCCAGATTAAGAAATTAATATCAGTCATGGGGCGCCTGGGTGGCTCAGTGGGTTAAAGCCTCTGCCTTCGGCTCAGGTCATGATCCCAGGGTCCTGGGATCGAGCCCCACATCGGGCTCTCTGCTCAGCAGGGAGCCTGCTTCCTCCTCTCTCTCTCTCTGCCTGCCTCTCTGCCTACTTGTGATCTGTGTCTGTCAAATAAATAAAAATCTTTAAAAAAAGAAATTAATATCAGTCCATTACTATTAACTAAGGACTAAATTTGGATTTCAACAGTTTTTCCACCAACAACTTTTCTCTGTTCTGGGATTCAATCCAAGGTACCACATCACACTTAGTTGTCACGTCTCCTGAGTCTCCTCTGATTAGTGACAGTTTCTCAGAATGTCCTTGTTTCTCATGACCTTAACAGTTTTGGAGTCAAGCAAGTTTCCTTGTTTTTATGAATTTGACAGTTTAAGGAGTCATGATCATCAAATGTGCCTCAATTTGGAATTGGCTGGTGTCTGTTGCATGATTAGACTGGGTTTTATGAGTTTTGGGGAAGAGACAGAGTGTTCTTCTCACATCAGGATAGGAGATACAAGTCATCACTGATGATGTTATACTTGGACACTTGGTTGAGGTAGTGTCTCCTACTTTTCTCCACTATGAATTTGCTACTTTCCCTTTTCTTATTTTGTTTTTGGAAGCAAATAACTAATTACAACCTATAAAGCACTTTTTAATTTTTTTTATTTATTTATTTGACAGAGCACAAGTAGGCAGAGAGGTAGGCAGAGAGAGAGAGAGAGAGAGAGGGGGGGGGGGAAGCAGGCCCCCCGCTGAGTGGAGAGCCCAATGCGGGGCTCTCTCTCAGGACTCTGAGATCATGACCTGGGCTGAAGGCAGAGGCTTAATCCACTGAGCCACCCGGGCACCCCTATAAAGTACTTTTTAAAATATGAGTATCTTGACTATTTGAAGAATTTCACTAGTATTGGACAGAAAGTTCAGTGTATTCCTACTATCTTCATATGAAAAAGGAGAGCAAAAACACAAGACACCTCCAGGATTCCTGAAATTTAAGATGTTGAAAGCAAAGTTGAACTAGAATTTCAATTGTGTGACTTCTCTTTGTCATTGTTAATTTCTCAGGCGTTTGCTACACTTCTGATGAGTTGAGTTTACTAAAATTCAGGAACTCTAAGAGTTCTAGGATCGAACACTCAGCATCCCTGTCTAACGAAGTGTTATACCATAAACTAAATAAATGAGTAATTTTATCATTCATTTATTCACTTGAAGCCATACAAGCCTATCATACAAATAGTCTTGTAAATAAATCTGATGAGTAAATGGAAAAAAAAATCAAATAGAAGAACATTCTCCATTGTAAAAGAATACATATGTTTTTATTAGAACATATATTTCAAGAATAAAAAGTATATTTAAAAGTTTGAGTGGCCTATGCAAGATGCTTCCATGGCTAAGTTTGCTTCCTCAATATTCTCTGAAAATTTGGTAAAAAAAAACAAAACAAAAAACTATTTTCTGAGAATATGGTAAAGAAAATTTCTAAAGCTTTATTAAAGTTATCATGTGTATTTCCCCATTGTAAATCATCATGATTTATTACACAGGAAGGACTAATAATAATTCATTAGTTTATTTGATATTATATCCCATTTTCATAATCTTCTTAGGAAAAATTATTTATCATTTAAGTCTGTGATTAAAATAATTGGTTAATAGGATTGGGTAAGATACATTAATGATCTACAAGGTTTCTTGACTCAGGATTCTAGTAACATCACAAAAGGAATACTATAAGTTAACTGATCGCAATAATAACACATGTGACTAATGATAGATCTCATTTGTTTCAGTAGTTCTACCAGTAGTGCTTGTTCACAGCATTGGCCCACAACTATTCAAATAAAAATCAATGCCATTCTTTAATCAAGTAATACCATGAATATCAAAGAAAAAGCTTCCAGAGGCTTTGCAATCATTGGTTTGTTTGAAAATTAAGATATTGGGACGCCTGGGTGGCTCAGTGGGTTGAGCCACTGCCTGCGGCTCAGGTCATGATCCCAGGGTCCTGGGATCGAGTCCCGCATCGGGCTCCTTGCTCAGCGGGGGAGCCTGCCTCTTTCTCCGCCTCTGCCTCCCTCTCTGCCTGCTTGTGTGCTTTCTCTCTCTCTCGTTCTGACAAATAAATGAATAAATAAAATCTTTTTTAAAAAATTAAGATATTAAAATTCCAAAAATATTGCTGTAATACAGTCTAGTGCTTGATTAAATGGCCAATAATGTGTGCTGGGAGGGAGAAGTCATGGTCTATCAGCACACTCTACTGTATTCATATCTCATCAAAATATCATGGTATGGCTGTAGGTCATTATGAGAGGTAAAGATGGTCAAAATTCTGTTCAGTTTATATTCTCCTTTTCTGAAAACACTCTCCTCTTAAAATAATAGGTGAATTCCTGCTGTCAAGCTAATTGACCAAATCAGTAAATATCAATCCATAGTCTAGGCTAAGATAACTATATGTTTCCTCTGGGAATTTAGTATTTGGACCCAAAGATTAGATCATTTGTTGGTCAATTCAACAAGAAGGTGATGTAAAAGTAAGTCTAAGTCAACCATGCTGGTCTGAGAGGACTTTTTGCTGGAGCTTGAAGACCAGAGAAATCACCTCCTCTGAGACTAGAGATTGAATCCAATCCATTGAAAGAAGCAGAAGTGAAAGAAATCCCAAGAGTGAGAGAAGACACACAGCATAAATGCTGCTATTCCTGGTGGTTTTTATTCCCTATTAAAATCTGCTAAGGAACATGTCAGCCCTTCCCTTAGAGCCTTGATAATATCCATGTAACTTTCTAAAAATTCTTCACTTTTTGTTTTGTTTTGTCCTTTGCTACTAAACTAATTATGTTTTGGCCTGATCCTTGCTACTAAAAAATTACTGCCTGAATAGAGAAAAATGGATTAATTCATTTATCAAACAATGGAAATTGTATAAATCAGAGGTCAAGAAGAGCAGTAAAGTGTGCTAACCATACCCTAATGGCTAAAAGACTTTCACATGTTGCTGTAGATTTGAGGAAATAATAAATAAATTTGAATCAGGAGATGGAAGTTCTAGTTAGAGAAATAAATTTAGGCTACCAGTCTTATCCTAACCTGAGTCTTGAAGTAACTATGGTAAAGGAGGTTGAATGGCCACTTCAGCAGAATATAGTAAAAAGTTCAATTAAGCCAAGGAAGGGCATGAAACATTTGATGAACTGAATAAAAAATGGCAGAAACGTAAATCTTGGGAAGGTAGAAAGCAAGCGCTAGAGGAAGACAATGTGCTGTGTCCTTCATAAAGTAAGAGATGCTGGGTTTTTCCCACCATCATATATTTTCAGTATTGAACTACATGAGTATTAATCTAGTTGACTCCATTATTTTGTTAGTTAATGCTGAATTGAATTCTCTATAAAAATTTCTTTCTTTAAAAAAATGTATTGTACATCTCTATCAAAATGCTGTCCGGTATCTTCTTAGCATTTCACAAATGCAAATAAGAGAACGGTTGTAGAATTTTGCACACTAGGTGGTATTTGTAACTGCATGAAAAACCATGACTATTTTAGGTATAACAAAATTTGCCTTTGACCTTTTGAATATTTTACCACATCCTTGCTCTTTTCAAAAGAAACTAAAAAAATGACCACCCATTTTTAATTCCAAGTTTGAGGCATATTCTTATATGTTCAACCCATTCTTGTTAGGGCAAACTTAAAACCTTGTGTGTTCTGAATTGCTAGGCACTGCAGTAACCAAGACTATTGTACCATGGCATTTTTCTTGAATTTAGGCCATGTCCCAAAACAATTTTAGGAAAACAGGCAGTTCAATGTGAATGATACTTCCTTTTCTAGATTTTCCCTTTAAAATAAAGCTATTTTGTTAGGGGAATAAGTTCCAGTTTATGAGAAAATATCTGCTAATTATTTTAAATTAGACACAATTACATTTCAGTTTTGTAAATAGAACAGATTGATTTTTAAAATTGTGTTAAAAATTACAGCAGCAGGGGCACCTGGATGGCTCAGTCATTGGGCATCCGCCTTGGGCTTAGGTCATGATCCCAGGGTCCTGGGATGGAGCCCCACATCAGGACTCCCTGCTCAGCGGGGAGCCTGCTTCTCCCTCTCCAGCTCCCCTGTGCTTGTGTTCCCTTTCTCACTATCTCTCTCTGTCATAAATAAATAAAATCTTGAAAAAAAATTACAGCAGCAGTGAGTTTTTGTCATAGATAGCCTATCTATGACAAAATAGATAGCTAGGCTATCTAGATAGCCTAGCCTCCTAATACAGTGATTAGGAGGACATACCAGGACACACTGCTCTAGGTTAGGATTTCAGCTTCATTTCTTACCTGGTGTTAGAGACATTCCCATCTCCATCTCCAGTTTTCTTCAGTGTTAAAATGTGGTAATATTACCAACTTCATGGGCTTAAGTGAATTACTTTCAATAGAACATTTGAAACAGCACTGGGAATCCTGTAAGAACCATAACAGTATTACTGTACACACACATATATATATGTAAGTGTGGGTGTTAGCTGTTAACGTAGAAAGTGTTTTAAAACTTTAGGAATTAAGGGGCACCTGGGTGGCTTAATTGGTAAAGCACTATATTTGGCTCTTGAGGCTCAGATCATGATTCTGGAGTCCTGGGATTGCCCCCCTACTCCCCTACCCGCTACTTAGGGCTCTGCGCTCAGTGGGGAGTCTGCTTCTTCCTCTCCCTCTGCCCCTTCCCCCCACTAATGCACACACACACACACACACACACACACACACACAGTCTCTCTCTAAGAAATAGAATCTTTAAAAAAAAATAAAACTTTAGGAATCAAAAGTATAATGCTGTATAAATCTAAGGAAGTAAGTATGAATGTAAGAAAGGAAGGAAACCAAGTTTTGAGCGCTTAGCTTGTGTAAAGCATGTATGTTACATTGTTTAATCTTCAGAGCAGTCTTTTGTGGCATGATGACCTCATTTAACAAATTAGAATACTCTGGCTAAATGTTTAAGTATTTTTCTCAAGGTCTCATGGTGGTAAGTGCCGTTAGATAAAATTCAAATTACAATCTAAAATATACCAAAATAGATACTCTTTGCACTTCGCCACATTAACAAACTTTTGTTGTATAAAATGAAACATTTTAAAATGGGATTTATTGAATGTTAGGTAAAATATCGTAGGGTTTATTGTTCAGCTTCTGTTCCATTCCTGTATTTTTATAGTACTGGAGGTGCTCACAGGGAGGAAATATTTCCTTCCTACTCTCTAGTAAATCTACACACAGAGCCACATTGCTCATTTTCCCTCAGACCTATTCAGTAGTCCCCCTCACAACTTTATCCAAGGTTTTGCTTCCTATACTTTGGAGTTACCTGCAGCTACAGTTGACTGTCGTCTGGAAGCAGATTCTTCTCGCATATCTTCAGAGGGTCAATAGTAGCTTAACACTATGTCACAATGCCTACATCATTCACCTCACTTCATCTGATCATGTAAAAATTTTATCATCTCACATTATCACAAGAAAAATGGGAATACAGTACAATAAGATATTTTGAGGGAGAGACCTTTCACATCACTTCTATTATAGCATTTTGTTATAGTTCTGTTTTATTATTGTTAATCTCTTACTGTGCCTAAATTATAAATTAAAATTTACCATAGGTATGTATGTATAGAAAAAAAAAAACATAGTGTGTATGGGGTTTAGTGCCATCTGTAGTTTCAGGCATTTGGGAGTCTTGGAATGAATCCACCCCTCCCCCAAGAATAAGGGGGACTATTGTAGTCCAACTGGGTCATGGATAGAAATATTGGAAAATCCTTGCATTCCTGCTTCAATGTGTCGCCTATGGTGTAAAACAGAAATACTAATACAGAATACTAGTATTTATTAGAAATATGAGTATTTCATTTCACCATGACATATTGTCTTCCTCCACCCTGTGAATATGGGTGTGGTCATGTGGCTGTTGTGATCAACATTAGCAAACATGATCCAGGTAGAGGAATGAAAAATGGCTGTAAGTTGGAGCTTCACTTGTATGGCTGCTGGGAACATTTCTTCTACCATGTATATAAGACTGGACTCATCTCCTGGAGGTTAAGAGACTGCAGGAGGGAGACCATCTCAGCCACCCTAGCTGGGGTCTCACAGACAGCAACATGCCAACCAGGACTTGTGTGTAAGGCCATTCTAGACCAAACCTGTCCAGACTAGAGGAAATGTCAACTTAATCCCTGAATTGTGAGAAATAATAAATATTTGTTGGTTTAGGCACTAAATTTTGGAGTGGTTTGTCATACAGCAAAGTTTTTCTGATATATTCAACATGTGCTGATATATTCAACATTGAGGGGGGTTCAGAGATAAGTAAGTCTTTGTCACTACCTTGTTACTGCTCTTAAGGAGGTTTTAGTTGAGGGAGCCTGGGTGGCTCAGTGGGTTAAGCCTCTGCCTTTGGCTCAGGTCATGATCTTGGGGTCGTGGGATGGAGCCCCGCATTGGGCTCTCTGCTCAGCAGCCTGCTTCCCCCTCTCTCTCTGCCTGCCTCTCTGCCTCTTGTGATCTCTGCCTGTCACATAAATAAAATCTTAAAAAAAAAAAAAGGAGGTTTTAGTTGAAAGAGGAAGTCAAGATAAAAATGTCATAAAATCTCATAAAAACAAATGATTGAATAGCATTGTATCCTAATATTGGAAAAGATATCACAATAAAACAACTAAAATTCATCCTAGAGTTGGGGAGCTATGGAAACGTACACTTTCAATCAATCTCAAAGTAAATGTAAAGAAAGGAGAATGTTTTCAGAGAACTTTGGAACTAAATTTCAGGGGCATAAGCAACATTAATTCTCAAAACTCTGTAGATGAGAAAATGGAATCAGGGTAGTTATGGCTCACCCATCCAGCAGTTCAAATTTCTGTATATGGGTGACTTTTGATTGCTGCCTTTGGATTAAAGAACTCTTTTTCTTTTTTCTTACTCCCCAGCCTTCCTCGGAAACCCTACACTGTACCCACCCAAACACTCTACCCAGCCCATGCTATCCACTGTGGTATTCAAAAAGCAAGACTATTCGGTGTTAGAGGGGATTGAGTGAAGGAGCGGCAACTCACCACCTCAGAGTGCTACTGATGTGCTGGGTCCTAACAGAGGCTAAGGCTCTGAGGCTGCCCTTCAAGGCAAATGCTCAAGGAACAGGTGGAAGCGGTCACCTGGGACAAATTTTAGATCCTTCCCAGATACTGGGAGGCAGTGGTCACGAGGATGTGTAGTGGAACAGCACATCTGGGATTGCTGAGGCCTTGGAACTTGGCAGTCCAGGCCAGAAGTGAGGGTCACTCTCCTGGGCCCTGAGTGCTCAGGGAAAGCTGTAGGTTTTGCCCCAGGGCAAGCGCACCTTACTCTCCCTTTTCTGGCTTAGGATGGTCTCTCTTACACACAGGGTTCGGACCACACCTGGTCTGATTTCTGGGGCAGCTGGCCCTACACTATGAGCAGGGGAGTATAGAAGAATCCACAAGCTTTGGGGATTTTGTGATAGCTGGTGTGAGCCAAACTCCTAACGGAAATTCTGAGAGGTGGGATCCCGAGCACATAGCGTCCAGCTGTTTTTCATCCGCGGACTTCCCGGCGAGCCTCCTCCATCTCCTGAGATCCCGCGAGATGAGGCTTCAGAGCGTGCCTCCCGCCCAAGTCCGCCATTCTTGGGTCGCCCCTGACGCGCGCCCCGTGCAGGCCTGTCCTCTCCCTTAAAAAGCCAAGAACGATTATTTTCCTACTAATTTAGCCCTTCATTCTCATTATTTATTCGTTCATCCTATTCAAATCCCTTATTATACATTGTCAGGTTTTAGTTGACCTGGTTCCTGCTCTCAGCAACTTCATCTCTCTCATTGCTCTGTGTCTGAGCGGGGTGCTTGGAAACGCTGTTTTCTGTGCGTGGACTACATTCCAAGCCTTCTCTGCTTGGAGGGCTCCCAGAGGCTGCTGTACCCTGGAGCTGATGATGCAGAAGATTCAGGGTCTTGCACACCCACACAGGGTTCCTTCACAGAGTTGTGTGTGCCTAAGCTTGGATACATATTTTTTTCTTTTTCCTGAAAAAGTTTTCAAGAATTGGCGAGGACAGTATCTGCCACTACTTTTTCTGCTGACCCTTTGGGCCTCAGTCTGCTAGAGGTAAGAAGCGACCTGGACAGCCCCAGGCAGGGTAGGGGTAAACATGGCAATTAAAAGTAGGCGTATGTGAAGGGGAAATTCACTGGTCCCCGCTGCGGGGATTTGGCCAATTTCTTGGTGCTGTAAATGTACAACTATTCATTTTATTGTTTGGTAATATTTTCATTTGAAATGAAATCATTGTGACAGCGGTAAGTTTAAAGAACTAAAGCACATATTTAATAGAAAAAATACATTTCTGTTATTCAAGGTTGTTGATATTCTGTTTAACTTAAAATGTTGGTGAACATTTACCATTCACCAAGGGCACCAAAATGGTAGCATTGGTATCTATATTGATGATGTGGAAACCAGAGGACACTAATCTGCTTTGTTGCCTTATTTTAAAACTTACTAATTAGGACTGTGACCAAAGACAATGATTTAACACATGTAGCTGCAAATGTCAGTTTGCATATCACTTTAGTAACATGACTTTTTGATTAAATCACTGTTCTTCATCAATACTACTTTTGCTCCTTATGACTTCATATTTTCTTGTATATGTACATGGAGTGAACTGATGGCTCTTAATACATTAACAAAAAGGGGTTGCTCAGTAATGCTCAATGATGACAACTTTCATGTCACTATCATCAGTTCCTTGAAATAGAAACCTTAGAAATCTTAACTATGATTCCATTTTTCCCTCCAATTAATGGAAGAAGGAAAGCTTTCACAGGTTAATTCTGTCAAAAGTAAAGTTGAGAGAGGTATCAGTTGTTTCAGTAGTTAAAATGAAGTCAAAATGATTTATTTTGTGCTGCCAGTATATAAATACAGATTTTGGGAGGCGCCTGGGTGGCTCAGTGGGTTAAGCCTCTGCCTTCGGCTCAGATCATGATCTCAGGGTCCTGGGATGGAGTCCCACATCGGGCTCTCTGCTTGGCAGGGAGCCTGCTTACTCCTCTCTCTCTCTCTCTCTCTGCCTGCCTCTCTGCCTACTTGTGATTTCTATCGAATAAATAAATAAAATCTTAAAAAAAATACAGATTTTGGTAGTTGAGAGCATCATAGTAAAAAAAATGTTCTTAACAAATTATTGTACAAAAATGAACTCATAAGTAGTTGAGGTGCATATGCATCCAAACAAGCTGAAATGTATTACCAATATACACAGAAAAAAATTAAAATCTATAAATGACATTGTATATAGTAACTGGACTCCCAAGTTCTTTCCTAATGAAGCCATGTTGAATAAGAACAAATACTTTATCATGAATGTTTTTCTTTGCTATCCATCAGCAGAGAGATTTTATTAGTGCTGAACATTTGGAGAACATTTAATCTAAATGTTTTACAATAGTATAGACCATTGCTGGAAAATAAATTTTGTTTTTTTTTTGTTTTTTTTTTAATCAGTTAAAAATCTTTAGTAAAAGTATTCAACAGATGGAGCACCAAAAAACTTAAGCTTTAATCAAATTGAGTTTTTATTGAAAACAAAGTTTCCAGAGAGGCATTGAAATTTATCCCTGCAAAAGCAAGGGATGAACTAAAGAAATAGAATGATGAGAAATTCAAATGACGTATGGGATGAATTTTGAAATTCTGTAACTGTGCTTTGGACTATCTCCGCTTGAGAAGAATCTTTGAAGTTCTATTTGTAGCTTAAATTGATATTACATACTGAAATGGGTTGAAATTTAGAAGGCCTATGATTAAAAAAAAAGGCTCTGATTCTTGAGCATCTTAATTTAGTGAAACGTTAAAAAAACATATTGGAGGGGGGATTTTTCTTTTTTCCTTCTTTCTCCTTTCTTTCCCCTTCCTTTTCCCCTTTCCTTTGCTTTCTTTTCTTTTGTCTTTCTTCCCACACCTAGATATATTTTATGTTAACCAGCCTAATTCTACTTCAGGTTACCAAGAGTAGATAACACAAAGTTGAATAAAATTCTTGCCTCTGATTTTTACTGACCTAAGGCTTTTTTTTTTTTTAAGATTTTATTTATTTGGAGAGAGAGGGAGCCTACTTGTATGAGAGAGAGTCGGGGAGGAGGGTTGGCGAGGGCCCAAGGGAGAGGGAGAGACTCCCAAGCGGACCCAGCACTGAGCATGTGGTCGATGATGCAGGGCTCGATCTCACCACCCTGAAATCAAGACCTGAGCTGAAATCAAGAGTCAGATGCGTAACTGACTTAGCCACCCAGGTGCTCCTGACCTAAGGCTTACATTCATGAAATGAATTTATTTGGAAGTAAAAACATTTGAAAAATTATATGAAATTATTTTAGTGCCTCCTTTCAATGTCAAAACTCCTGATGTAGATGATAAATTATATGGTCACTCCATATATAAGTTACTAGAAGAATGCCTCAGTGACCCCCTGAGGTGATATGAGTGTATCTTGAAGGCAGTGACCTAAGACACTGGAAATAGAAAAGTGAATTAAAACTCTCTCTTTTTTCAGTAGCTCACAGTCTAATGAAATAAAAAAAAATTCGTAACTTAGTGTTATTGGTTCTATATTGGAGATATACACAAGGCGGGCAATAGGCTAGAATGACTGGAGTGGGTACTGGAAATATATTGGCAACTTGGTTATACAGTGGAATGTAGAGCTTTTAGAAAGTTGACCATCCTGCAGTGCATTTCTGAAAGAAGGTGTTTTGTGGTATCAGAGAAAAATTGCCCTGAATGTTGGTGGGGCAGGGGGAATAGGTCAATGTGATTAGATCATCTGTGTTTGGTAATTGGCATTTATGAGGTTAGGCTCCTATTCTCCCATTGAGGCTGCCAGGTAGGGGGCTTAGCCTGTATCTTGAGGATTTTGTTTCAAAGCAATAGCTCTCAAGACCTTGAGAAAGACTCTCTGGGTTGTTAAAGTGTCAAGAAGCTGGGAGAAGATTTACATTTCAGAGGGACAGACTAAAAATTTGTAATTCCAAGTTTTCAAAAGTACATGGTCTCAGTGAAGAAGAAACTTGTCTAAAGTTTAGTCAAACAGTAGAACATTAAGGCTGTCTTAGAAAGTGGACCTGAGTATCACTGTGTGTCTGGCTCTCAAAGGAACACAAGGAAAACTCACTTTTCTGGATTCATTCCTTAAGTGCTTTTCCCCAGATGGGGCAGTTTATTCTTGTCTGCAGGATATATCGTGATGAGGTTTTTGGGGGTTTCAAGTGAACTTGTTTGAAAAAACTTCTTTTTGAAAGGAAGTGAACTTGTTTTACTTTCTCCCTGATAAAATTGGAATATTGGCATTTCCCCTGCAGGGTTGTTAGAATGATTGGGGATTGTGTAAGGTTAAGGTTTTGAAACCATAGTAAGTGCCCAATGAGCGATTATTTTTGATATGAAAGCTTCAGGTACAGTGTGGTTATCAGAAGGGTGTGCTGTTTCATACCTGCAAGGAAATAATGAATACGTCTGCCGGATCTTTGAGCTCAGATATAGTAGATGACTTTCTGTATTCTTTTCCTTTTGCTTAATAGAAAAAAGTATTTTGGCCATTTAAAACCTGGTCACAAGACTTTAAGTATGAATAAATAAATACTTCTCATACTTTTGTAGTCATCTTGGGAATAGGCTCTTCCCCTTGCACAGATGGTTTCTAGGGTTCCTTTGCTAGGGAAGATCTTACCATTTCACGCATTAAAGTCAATGAATGTGTACTTTTCTACAAATAGGATGACAGTGAGAGGATC
Source organism: Lontra canadensis (assembly GCF_010015895.1). Lineage (NCBI taxonomy): Eukaryota > Metazoa > Chordata > Mammalia > Carnivora > Mustelidae > Lontra > Lontra canadensis. The sequence continues at coordinate 139,138 of NW_022631093.1, forward strand.
TAACATCTGGTTTACAAGAGATGGTGGCATATAGTAGCTCCAGACTAAATTTAATCTATCCACTGTGTCTTAGCTATGTTCCAGGGGAAGCATGACTAAAACCATTGCCTTAGTTTTGTTCCCAAAGTTTAGACGTCCAATAAAGATGCCAAAAATGTTTTAGTATTTATATTTGATGTTTTGAAAGCAAACCACATTTAATAATGATATTTTAACATTTTTACCAGTTGCCTTCAGTATGTCAAGATATGTTAACAATTATCTTTCTTTAGAAAGTGCTTTGTTCTACTTTAACTATTGAATAAGGAATAAAGTAGATAAGAATAAAATGAGATGCTGTAGTATTCCAGTCATACTTCTTGCTTTTCTTGCTGTGTGATTTTGCTCAAGTTCTTGAACTTGTTTCACTTTCTCCCTGATAAAATTGGAATATTGGTATTTCCCCTGCGGGGTTGTTAGAATGACTAGAGATGGGTATGTTAAGGTTTTGAAACCATAGTAAGTGCCCAATGATCAGTTATTTTTTTATATGAAAGCTTCAGGTACAGTGTGGTTATCAGAAGGGTGTGCTGTTTCATACCTGCAAGGAAATAATGAATATGTCCACAGGATCTTTGAGCTCAGATGTAGTAGATGACTTTCTGTATTCTTTTCCTCTTGCTTAATAGACAAAAGTATTGGAAGATGCTGGTACCAAGTGATTACATAATACTTGTTTGTGAGTGGTGGGATCAGATCCCTGGTCTCTGAACTCCAAATCCAGAACCTTTTCAAGGGCATCTGAAGAGATGGTGTCTGTCTCTTTCAGGATTAAGTGGCACTAATCCTTGGTTAAAGTTTTGGTATGCAGTGTCATAGCTTGAATAGCCACCAGTGAGGATATTAGGGTAACTCCAGATGATTCATTCATTCATGTGTTCTTGCATTCATTCATTCAAAAAGTATGTATTGAGTCCCTGCTATCTAAACAATACTGCGACAAGTGTCAGGAATAGACTGTAGTATCACTCTTACTAAGTCCTGCTGGTACCAGGATATGGTGTAAGAACTTTATTTTTCACCCATTTACTTCTCACTGCTTCTCATGAAATATATTTATTATTACTATCCCCATTTACAGTTGAGAAAATTGAGACAGAAATTAACTCATTCGTGGTAATGTCAGCTAGCAAAGCCAGAATCCAAGTGATCTGGCTTTAAAGAACAATGCTTTTTAGCAGAATTCAGTACAGTTTCTTCTCAATAATAAGCAAAATAGACATGGTACTTGGCTTTCACTAGTGGTGGTGAAGAAAATTAATCAAATATTCACAGTGAATATATGATTGTGAAGTAAAATGGGGCATGTCCAGCAGTAGGAACATTATGTAGAGAGATCCTGACCTATGAAGGAACATAAAGGGTATGAGAAATTGGATGAAGGCCAGAGTGGATAAGACACAGAGAACTAGAGGAGAAATCTTAAATATTGTCAGAGAGGTAAGGCTCTTTGGTGTCAGGCAGAGGCAGACCTGTGTGCCAGTTCCGGCCTTGCCACTTTTTGGCTGTGTACTTTGGGTTAGGGACTTAACCTCTCTGAGCTCGTTTCTTTATTTGAGAAATAGAGATAATCATAGAATCTGCCTCACAAACTTGCTAAAAGCAACAGATGAAATATTTCATGTTTAGCACATAATGCCTGGTATGTATGATATTTAAATAAAGTTTAGTTATCATAATTACTTTAAATACTAAAAATATTTAAAATTTAAATTCCTCTTACTGAATCTAATTATTTTCCTTAGCTTGATTTGGTGTTCTGAGGTTCATACCCCTTCTTTATTTTCTTTTTTTCCACAAGAGAGAGATCACATGGGTGAGGGGAGGGGCAGAGGAAGGAGGAGAAAGAATCTTAAGCAGGCTTCATGGTTCCTGATGCAGGGCTTGATCTCACCACCCTGAGATCATGACCTGAGCCAAAATCAGGAGTCAGAGGCTTAACTGACTAAGCCACCCAGGTGCCCCTGTAGTTTATATTCTTAATATTCATGGAGTAAGATGTGAGCTGAACTGTTGTGCTTTTTTTTTTTTAGCAGACTTCGGGCTAGAAAAATTTTTTAAAGATAGTGTATAATAAAAAAGGCCAGTTGTCATGAAAACCCATTGTAATCCGACTCCATCACCTTCACTATATGCACACATGCCCAGGTGTATGTGTGTGTGTACATGCACACATGTATAGTGTGGACATCCTTCTGTATATACTCCAATTGGACCACAACAGTAAATATGACATAATCCAGGTCACCCATATTATTACCTCGAGCACAGTTGTGCTGAAATCCCAAATCACTGACCTTACTGCTGTAGAGTGGCTTAAGAAACCCATTAGAGAACTAGACATATGAATGAATTTCTAAATTTAGTCTCAGTGATTATTCCTAGCAGTGACCGTCATTCTAAAGAATGCTATGGGTTAGTGCACTGGATTGCTAAAGTAAGTGGCAGAGTTCTTCCTTATACAAGACTTGAGGTAGTCAGGGGATTCTTAAAAAACTCAGTGGCAATAAAATTCTTATCTGTTTGTTCTATGTGAATAGAAGAAAGGAGAATTTTTCTTGTGATGAAGAGGAAAGTAGCAATTATGCTAGATTCACCTCTCAAGAAGACAAGTGGCCCAAGCTGACCCGGTGGCAGAGGTAGTACAAGCCTAATGGGCAACCCTGATCAACAGGCTTTTTTCAGTGGATGGGAAAATAAGATGACTTTCTGTATACGTTTTCATCTTATGGGCTCTTCTTTAATGAATGCCTTAAGAATTTATTGGTAGTCAGCACAAAGCAAGAATATGCAGAAGCAGCCAACTAAGTAGGTAAGGAGGGAACCTGAGGAAATAGAGTATTCATAGGGAAGGGGGGAGTGCTAGCAAACAGGGCACCTGGGAAGATGCTTTAACAAGATTTGGCCCAGAGCTGTGTTATTAAAAAAAAATTTTAGGTGCCTCCTTGGGCAAAAGTTCCCTCGTTCCCTGTTTCCTACAGTCAGCTAGGCTGGGCCACTCATGAGACTGATGTCATTTGAACAATCATTTCATCTGAAGAACAACCAGGAGTGCTATGAAAACAAACAAACCCATATATTAATCATCTGTAATTGAGTGTCCAGTCTAATTAACAAGCTTTGCAAGTTCAAGACCTTCACAGTGCTATCAGGAAGATTTGCATGTGGCTAACGCCTTTTGTGTCCCTGTCTGCTTTCTACGTCATGGGTTCAGCATGTAGCTGCTCATGTCTGCTTTATGTCTCTATGCTACCAGTCAAGTCATGAGAGAGAACATAGGGAACAGCTGACTTCATGGCCCTAAGTTCTTGAGTTTGATCAGTAATTGCTCCAAATACGAGCAAGATGAAGTTCATATTTGGAATAACCAACTGGGAACTTAAGGTTTTTATTTTAAATAGTAAACAATTATGTGGACCTTTGACATAGTTCCAGTGAAAGCGTACTGTCTTTTATTTTGTTTTAAGGGGAAAACTTTCTTCCCATACGTTTTTGGAAATTTCTGTTTATTGTGTTTAACCCTCTGAATTGTCTATAATGTGAAATAAGTTTTTGCCACTATTATTATCAGTAGAGTATGAAAAAGTTGATATATAGGGGTTTTTATTTATTTACTTTTAAATTTTCTAATTATATTATGTTGATCACCATATAGTACTTCTTTAGTTTCCAATGTGGTGCTCCATGATTCATTGTTTGCACATAATACCCAGTGCTCCTTGCAATATGTGCCTTCCTTAATACCCATCATGGGGCTAACTCCTCCCCCCACTCCATTCTCCTCTGAAACTGTAAGTTTGTTTCCCAGAGTCCATAGTCTCTCATGGTGCATCTCCCCCTCTGATTCCCACCCTTCATTTCTCCCTTCTTTTTCTTAATGTCTTCCATGCTGTTCCTTATGTTCCACATATAAGTGAAACCATATGCTAATTGTCTCTCTGCTTGACTTATTTCACTGAGCATAATCCCCTCCAGTTCCATCCATGTCGATGCAAATGGTGGGTTTCATCCTTTCTGATGGTTGAGTAATATTCCATTATATATATGGAACACATCTTCTTTATCCATTAGTCTGTTGAAGGGCATCTTGCCTCCTTCCACAGTTTGGCTGTTGTGGTTTTTAGTAGTTAATTGCTTTGTATAACTATTTTTAAAGTGAATAAGATTTTAATAGAAATCTTTTGCTTTTGATAATATTTGATGTACCATTAAATTGAAGATAATGGACATTCTTGTTTTTTAAAGGGGCTGTAAGTCTATTGACGATTTGAACTTCATTCTTTCTGAAATGTGTTCTTACTGATTAATTCAATTTTGAATCAAAGTAATTTATCACTTTTATAAATTAAGTGACTTTCTCTTTCTTCTCAGACAATGAAGTTGTTAATATAATGGTGCTGCAATATAATGATCTCTCTCAAAAGAACACTCCAGGCAGTTTAATTCTGGTATGCTTCCAGAGCTCAGGAAATGTGATTAATTTACAGTATTCATATAAGTGACCTGTAAAATTATGACAAAAAAAGGATTCTAATTTGCCAAAGTGATTGGTTTTCATTATTCTGTCCAAAAGATCATTTCAATAATCTGGATAATACTATAAAATGAAGAGATCTTTATAGGCTCTTACCACAACTCAGTTACTTATGATTTTGCCAGTGATTATTATAAATGTTATTGACAATGGTAGAGTCCATTTTGAGAATTGTGATATGCCAGGCACTGTATTTAGAAACTGATACTGAATAGTATTGAAGTATGTTGGCTTCATGAATGAAGATGACAGTACCTACTGTATAGGAATATTAATATGATAGAGAGTTTATGCATAGCACTAAACAGAGTTTTCAGAAAATGGAATTAGTGAACAGAACAAATCTACATAAAAGAAAAATTAAGTTCGAGGGACGTCTGGGTTGCTCAGTTCATTAACCGTCTGTCTTCAGCTCAGGTCATGATCCCAGAGTCCTGGGATAGAGTCCTGCATGGATGGGCTTCCTTGCTCAGCAGGGAGCCTACTTTTCTTTCTGCCTGCCTTGCCTCATCTCCCTGCTTGTGCTCTCCCTCTCTCTTTTTCTCTTTCTCTGATAAATAAATAAATAATAAAATCTTTTAAAAAGTTAGTTCAAAAGCCATTACTTGTGAAAAAGAAAAAAATGGTATTTTGGCTTGAATTATTCAAATAATAACACTAACATTCCATTTCAGTTTTTTTACATATATATGCCATTTGGCAAGTTGGCAATTTTAAAGTATTGAATTCTATTCATAGACTCTTTGATTAGAACACAGTTCCTTTTCTGTTCCCCTCCCATCCCATTATTTATTCAGTAATTGTTGATGTCTGTAGATCAGGGGCCCCTAATACAAAATCTGAACCATGAGAAATTACATTATTATGTTTTGCCTCTTTTATTCCCACTTGACTCTATAATTTTTAACTTCCATGATGACTTTAGACTTTTAAAAAATTGAAATACTTACTATCTATAAGCAAATCTAGGACTGTCATTAAGCAAATAGGAGCAATTACCAATCAGTCACAATTTTTTTTACTACATTCTCTTTCTATTCTCTGGTTAGAATATGTTGGTTTTGGTGTTTAATCATGTATGAATAGAATTGGTGTGAGAAGATAATTTTCTCATATTTTAAAATAAGTTTTAATGAGCATTGAAATATTTTTACCTGTCACAGTAGACCAATCAGAGGCAGCCATTTGTCTTACATATTTTCTTTCAACTAAGCATAGAAGTACTAACAAAATTTAGACACAAATTTTAAATCATTAGGATTTAGGAATGTAATAGAACTTTGGCCTTTCTGAAACTTAATTGGCATAATTAAAAGAAATGATATAAGATCTGAGACTCTACTTCTACAGAAGTACAGAAGGTAAGAAATCCAGCAGACATGTATACTCTGACTGCCTTACCTATGACAAGATGCTTTCCATTTGTACCCATTAAAGACAGTGGAAATAGATGACATCATTGTATTGTAACCTTTTTCCTTGCTTAAGGAATGACTCTCTATTTAAATAATTGTGTAAAAACTTAAGAGAATTAAAGCTTTAAAATGTGATGGAATACTTCAGGAAATTAAGAGAAAGGAGCAAACTAAATTCCAGGCTTAATGTGATAAATTGTTTTAGAGGTTTTTTTTCTTGTGGCTAGCCTGGAAAACTAGATTTGAGTATTGCGAGTAATCTGTCACTGTACATATTCAAGACACCGTTTTGCTTCTGCTGTCATTTGGGGGTAGTAACATTAATGGTATTTTGGTTGAAGAGTGTATTAAAAAGATAGAATACAGCTCTTGGGGTAAACTATACAATGTCAGATAATTCAGCTAATTAAAGAAAAAGATATGATCTGTCAAATGGGGAAAAAGAGCAAACTGATTATTCTTTATTGTTAATCATTTGTCAGTTGATTGTGTTTGGTTCATTTTAATCCGGGCTAAAGAAGAAGCAATGAGAGAAAAGCTGCAGGAGCTATGAAACAATTTCTAACTCATCAGGAGAGGTAAGTAAATACAATGATAATTAATAATATCTAGATAGGGAAAGAAATGGACACTTTTGTGGAGCCTCCGTGATGCTAAAGAAAACTTGACATTTTATAAAAAAGAAGTGTACTGCAAGATCTATGATTTACAAGATGGAGGAAAGTAAAAAGAAGAGAAACACATGTTATTGATGGCATGACCTCTAGAAAAAACGGCGACCATTTTGTTTTATTTCTGTGCATAAACTGTAGTTTATGTACTTTTTGATCATACTTTATGTGCAAATTTTTGTGCTAAGTTTTCTTAGTTTACCATTATAACAGTGTTAGATTTTCATGTTACTTTAATAAATCTCTTTAATTCCTGCATAGTATTTCTTTTAGGATATCCACATGGGTTATGTAGTCATTCTCTAATGTTTAGATTTTTTTTCTCCTTACACAAAAATAAATAATGATATATAGATATGTAGGGTGAATAAATTGAAGTAAATATCATATTTCCTGATATACTTGTTCTTGACACTTTTGGAAGATGTGCACTATAATTGCTAATGAATGCAGGTACCTCTTTTGATCTGCTATTTAATATTGTGGTCTTTTATTCCTTTTTTTTTAAGATTTTATTTATTTATTTGACAGATCACAAGTAGGCAGAGAGGCAGGCAGAGAGAGAGGGAAGCAGGCTTCCTGCTGAGCAGAGAGCCTGATTCGGGGCTCGATCCCAGGACCCTGGGATCATCACCTGAGCCAAAGGCAGAGGCTTTAACCCACTGAGCCACCCAGGGGCCCTGTGGTCTTTTATTCTTATTTGTGCAAAAACTAAAGCATCAGTGATTAATTTCATGATTATCTAATTTCATGGTCATGGGGTATTTTTCATCCTTGAATATGTCTTATCTTCTTAAATTTTGTCATTCATAAATAGCCTATTCTTTGTTTTCTCCGTCAGTGTTTGAAGGAACACGCTGTCTGCTTCAACCTTTACCCTTCTCAGTCACCTGTGTTCTAAGACTTTTTCCTGGGAAACCTGAGTTTGTCTAATTTGACTAACCTTGACTTCTGATCTCTTTGCTAACTGCTAGTAGATTATGACAATACTTGTTATTTTTTGAGTTTCCATTTCTGTCCCAGAACCTATAAAGTCTGTCCAGATAATTTCTTCTTAATAAATATGAACTGGGACTTATACAAATTCAAATATATATATAGTTAATTCTTCCTATTTTCTTTCACCAAAACAAAAAAGAAGCAAAAGGAAATCATCTGTTTTGATCTTTGTTTTACTTTAGCTTTGTGTTGTTTAATTCAACTCTTTCCAGAAAATATCCACATACAATTACTAGTGGAAATAATACTCCTATTTAAACTTCTTTTTAACATTTTAATTTCTTCATAGCCATCTTTGGAAACTTTAGTTCCATGAAGCTCCCCTCGCACCCCCCCCACCATATACATCATTAGGAGATAAGAAGAAGGAAAAGTCCCTTTGCCTCTGAATAATCTCAAAAAACTCTTGTGTTCTTATAAGAACAATTTTCATGATGCCTTTGAAATAAACATTCTGGTGAAGTACAAGATCTTTAACAAATAGCAGCAAATAGATCAAATTTCAGCAAATAAAGCAGGGGTCAAAGTCTAATTGCATCTAAATTCAGATTGTACCAATGGCAGCAGTGGCATTTCTTTGGCCTCTTCTGAAGGCGATGAGTGTTGTTCAGACTGTTAGTTTTAATTTGTTCCGATGTGTTTTCATTAGGAATTGGTACAGAGGTGGCAAAAGGAAACAATCTCTGGAGGCAGAACAAATGGAGAAAAGTGGTTTTTGAGTCCCTTCCAGTGGCAACCAGTTTGATATCCCTTAGGAAATGTTTCTTGACAATAATTATAAGAAAAATACCAACATTTGATTTCCAAATGTTTGACAAAATGGAAACTCTTCTGTTTGCCAGGAAAATAGAACCAGTGGACTCTTTAATCTCAGTGTTTAATGGAGTTTTAAGAAAAAGCTATAAAGGTGAGAATACGTGAATTGTGCCTCAAATAGTCTGTAAAGTCAATCTAACAGGCACTCTGGATTTGTCAAGTCCCACATTATTATTATTATTATTATTATTATTATTTTGAAATTTGGGGACTTTCTGGTTTATTTTTTTATCTTTCCTGCTTTTCACTAACTCATTGAGTTTTCTTTGTTCTTTTCTCTTTATTCTAGTTGTTTGGAAATTATGCATTTAAAAATCTTGTGGTTGGTGGCGCCTAGGTGGCTCAGTGGGTTAAAGCCTCTGCCTTTGGCTCAGGTCATGATCCCAGGTCCTGGGATCGAGCCCCACACTGGGCTCCCTGCTCAGCTGGGAACCTGCTTCCTCCTCTCTCTCTGCCTGCCTCTTTGCCTACTTATGATCTCTGTCTGTCGAATAAATAAATAAAATCTTCCCAAAAAAAGTCTTGTGGTTGTTATTAGAGATAAACAAATGTCAAATATATTAATTTTGATAACAAGCTAGTCTGAAATTGTGAAATTTCCAAACAGTTCAATAAAATAAATTTAGCACATGGAACTGAAATTACTGTCACCAATTCTTGGAGTCTCTTCTTTTTCCAAGTAAATGTTAATGAGAAAGTGGCAGGAAGAAAAGTGACCACAACAATTGGCATATTTAGTTATTTTCCTAACTTTTAAAGTTTTTTTTTAAGCATGGAAAGCGAAAATATAGGCCAAAACCAAGCACCACCCAACCAATAAAGCACATTTTAAAAAAACCTCAGTGACTTCAGTCCTCTGTTATTTTATTCATCCTTGTCCCTTTTTCTTTGATTTCCTTCTCTATTACACTGGATAATAAGATAAACAAGATATACTGACTGAATGTGACTCAAGATAAAGATTTTTTCATAAATCACAAATCATATAGTATCATTCTGCAAAGCTCCTTTATTTGCTGTATATAACATCTGACTGGGAACTTCTACTTAATTAAGTCTGATAAATATTTGGGATCAATAGATAACTATTTAGTTATAAACTAAATTTAGTTAGTTATAAACTATTAAGTTATAAACCCAAGTACTACTGTTCTCAGCATACTTGATAAGCCTTTAAGCTTTGCAGGTGAGTTATACAGTGCTTGTCACCGGGGTGATCTCACAGTTCTGCTTTTTCTTCTGTCACTTTTGATATGAAATCTATTCATGGCCTTCCTTTGTTTTTAATACTATATTGGATGATAATTCTTTGTGGTAAGAAAAAAAATATCAAGATGCCATTATTAATTCCACATGATGAATATTTACTGGTGTTGCTATTTAGATGTCTCAGAGGATATTCAAATTAATTTGATGTAACATGGGGAGAGTAGCAAACAACATCATTAGCCTTGGAAAAAACACTTATTAAAATAACTGAAATCAAACACAAGCCGAAAAAGGGACAGAAAGGGTAACACTTTCTCACAATCTTGTTTTGGAAATTTCTGCAAAAAAATTCTGACCGTTAGTAAGGCAAATGTTTTTCAGATTGTTTTGGATACTTATATATTCACCCAGTAAAATCATACTTTTATTTGTTTTTTAAAGTTGGTACACGATGACAGCCTTGTTCTAGCAAGAACAGTATTTTCCTGTTCTCCATGCTCCTTCACTTCGTGTAACAGACATTTATAATTACCAGGGAAGTACAAGATAAATGAATGTGACTTAAAAAATTGTAAGTTGTAGAATCATACTTGGACATTTTGCAAATCTGGATTAAGTGTAAGGGGCTCCACACTAATAGGAATATTGAGTCAGTGCTGAAAATATGAATAAAATTCCACGCCAATGTTAAAATATTAGGTTTATTTTCAGTTTTTCAGTAAACGTTTCATGAATATGTAGAAAGATCCTGGTACTGTGCATACATTGGGACTAGAGAAATGGATAAGTCATGGCTTCCATTCTTGAAGAGTTCAGTGTAAATATAGGGAAGTATTCATCTAAGTTTTAGTCCAAGTTGGAAGTTTGGTCCCATAGTCTTATAGTCCTTTTCATCTGCATGTCTTTGATTTTACTTCCTGTAGAGCATCACAGATTAAACTGATTTCACCAAATCTTCTTGAGGCAACTAAATACTATGATGGTCTTTTCCTGAACTTGTTATTGATAATAATTTTGGTCAGTGAACATACTTTGTGTGACCTGAATTATTTAAAATTTATTGAGATTTGGTTATAGTTTAACTGGGAGATATTCCATGTATAGCTAAATACAAATGTATTCACTTGTTTTGGAATATTTTTATTGAATATTGATTAATACTTTGTTAATCAACCAGTTCAAATTATTTGATAATGCCATTCACCCTTCCTGATTTTCTGTCTCTTCCATTAATTATTAAAAGTGGGCTGTTAAAATCTCTCACCTATAGGAGTGCCTGGGTGGCTCAGTCAGTTAATTGTCTGTCTTAGGCTCAGGCCCTGATCTCAGAGTCCTGGGTTGATCCCTGTGTCAGGCTTTCTGCCCTGCAGGGAGTCTGCTTCTCCCTCTCCCTTTGTGCTTGCTCTCTTGATCTCTCTCAAATAAATAAAAATCTAAAACAAAACGAAACAAAAACAAACAAAACCCTCTGACCTGTAAATGTGGATTTGTCTATTTCTTCTCTTATCAGTTTCTGCTTCATGAATTTTAAAAAACTTTGTTATCAGATACAGAAATGTTTAAAATTAGGTCTTCTTGATGAATTAACCCCTTTATCATTATGAAATGACCTTCTTTCTCCCTGGGTAATATTTTGCTCTATAATCTACTTTGTCTAATGTTAGGATAGCCTCTCTAGTCTGTGATTACTGTTGGCCTAACATTAGATAACTTTTACCAATGGTTTTCTTTTAACTTCTTTGCAGTATTGTATTTAAGGAGTATTTCTTGGGGACCATATAGGTGAGTGTCACTTTTTTATCCAGTTAGACAGTCCTTGCTTGATTGCTCCTCATTTATTTTCCTTTAATCATTTTTTCCATTTAAAAAAAAAAACTATAATTCCAGTGTAGTTAACATACAGTATTATATTAGTTTCAGGCATCCAATATAGTGATTTAGCAGATCCTTAGATCACTCAGTGCTCAGCAAGGTAAGTGTACTTTTAATCCCCTTTAACTATTTCACCCATTCCCCCACCCATATCCCCTCTGGTAACCATCTTTTTGTTCTCTATAGTTAAGACTCAGTTTTTTGCTTTATGCTCACTTGTTTTGTTTCTTATATTTCATATGTGAGTGAAATCATATAGTATTTGTCTTTCTCTAACTGGCTTATTTCACTTAACATTATACTCTCTAGATCCATCCATGTTGTTGCAAATGGCAAGATTTCATTCTTTTTTTTTTTTAAATCACTGAGTAATATTGCATTGTATATATAAACCACCTCTTCTTCATTCATTCATCTATCAATGGACACGTCATTTATGTCCATCATTTGGCTATTATAAATAATACTACAATAATCATAGGGATGCATATCCTTTCAAATTGGTTTTTGTATTCTTGGTAGATACCCAGTCATGTGATTACTGGATCATAGAGTGTTCTGTTTTTAATTTTTTGAGGAACCTCCATACTCTTTTTCAGAATGACTGCATCAGTTTGCATTCCTACCCAACAGTGCAAGACATTTCCTTTTTCTCCACATCTTCACCAACACTTACTCCTTGTCTTTTTGATTTTAACCAATCTGACAGATGTGAGATGAGATCTCACTGTAGGTTTTAATTTTCATTTCTCTGATGATAGTGATGTTGAATATCTTTTCATGTGTTTGTGGCCATCAGGATGTCTTCTTTAGAGAAATGTCAGTTCATGTCTTCTGCCCATATATTTTTTAAAGATTTTATTTATTTATTTGACAGACAGAGATCACAAGTAGGCAGAGAGGTAGGCAGAGACAGAGAGGAGGAAGTAGGCTCCCCGCCGAGCAGAGAGCCTGATGCGGGGCTCGATCCCAGGACCCTGGGATCATGACCTGAGCTGAAGGCAGAGGCTTTAACTCACTGAACCACCCAGGCACCCCCTTCTGCCCATTTTTTAAAAATTTCTTTTCAGCGTAACTATTCATTTTTTTTTTTTTTGCACCACACCCAGTGCTCCATGCAATACGTGCCCTCCTTAATACCCACCACCTGGCTCCCCCAACCTCCCACCCCCTGCCCCTTCAAAACCCTCTGGTTGTTTTTCAGAGTCCATAGTCTCTCATGGTTCACCTCCCCTTCCAATTTCCCTCAACTCCCTTCTCCTCTCCATCTCCCCATGTCCTCGGTGTTATTTGTTATGCTCTACAAATAAGTGAAACCATATGATATTTGACTCTCTCTGCTTGACTTATTTCACTCAGCATAATCTCTTCCAGGTCCGTCCATGTTGCTACAAAAGTTGGGTATTCATCCTTTCTGATGGAGGCATAATACTCCATAGTGTATATGGACCACATCTTCCTTATCCCCTCTGACCATTTTTAATAGGATTATTAGATTTTTGGATGTTGAGTTGTATAAGTTATTTATAGATTTTAGCATATGTCATTTGTAAACAGCTTCTTCCATTCTGTAGGTTGTCTTTTAGTTTTGTTGGTTGTTCTCTTTGCTGTGCAGAAGTTTTTCATTTTGATATAGTCCCAGTAGTTTTATTTTTGCTTTTGTGTCCTTTGCCTCAGGAGATATATCTAGAAAGATGTTGCCACAGCATTGTCAGAGGAATTACTGCCTGTGCTCTCTTTGAGGATTTTTTTCTGGTTTTAGATCTCACATTTAGGTCTTTAATTTATTTTGAGTTTGTTTTTGTGTATGGTGTAAGAAAGTGGTCCAATTTCATTCTTTTGCTTGTGGCTGTCTAGTTTTCCCAGCATCATTTATTGAAGAGACAGTCTTTTTCCTGTTGCCTCTTCTTGACTCCTTTGTTGTAGCTTAATTGACCATATAATTGTGGGTTCATTTCTGGGTTTTCTGGTTCTGTTCCATTGATCTGTATGTCTGCTTTTGTTCTAGTACTATACTCTTTTGATTATTACAGCTTTGTAATTTAACTTCAAGTCTGGAATTGTGATACCTCCAGTTTTGTTTTGTTTTCAGGATTGGGTCTTTTGTGGTTCCATAGAAATTTTAGGATGTTTTTTTCTAGTCCCGTGAAAAATGCTATTGGTGTCTTGATAGAGATTGCATTGAATGTGTAGGTTGCTTTGTGTAGTACATACATTTTAATGATATTTTTTCTTTCAATCCATGAGCATGGAATGTCTTTCCATTTCTTTTGTGTTGTCTTCAGTTTCTTTCATCATTGTTTTACAGTTTACAGAGAACAGGTCTTTCATCTCTCTGGTTTATTACTAGATGTTTTATTACTTTTGGTGCAGTATAGATGGGATTGTTTTATTTCTCTTTCTACTGCTTCATTATTAGTATATAGAAATGCAACAGATTTCTGTGCATTGATTTTGTATCCCACAACTTTAATGAATTCATTTATCAGTTCTAGTAATTTTTTGATAGAGTTGTTAGGCTTCTTAAATATAGCATCATGTCATGTGCACATGGTAAAAGTTTTGCTTCTTTCTTACTAATTTGATTGCCTTTTATTTCTTTTTGTTGTCTGATTGCTGTGGCTAGGACTTTCAGTACTATGTTGAATAAAAGTGGTGAGAGTGGACATCCTTTTCTTGTTCCCAGTCTTAAAGGAAAAGCTCTTGGTTTTTCACCATTGAGTATGATGTTAGCTGTGAGTTTTTCATAAGTGGATTTTACTATGTTGAGGTATGTTCCCTCTAAACCTACTTTGTTGAGGGTTTTAATATGAATGAATATTGTACTTTGTCAAATATTTTTTTTCCGCATTTATTGAAGTGATCATATGGTTTTTATTTTTTCTCTTATTTATGTGATGTATCACGTCAGTCGATTTGCAAAGATTAAACCACCTTTACATCCCTGGAATAAATCCCACTTGATCGTGGTGAATGATTTCTTTTTAATGTATTATTGGTTTGCCAGTATTTTGTTGTTTCATCTGAGATATTGGCCTGTAATTCTCTTTTTTTGTGGTGTTTTTATATGGTTCTGCTATCAGGGTGATGCTGGCCTCATTGAATGAATTTAGTTGTTTTCCTTTCCCTTCTGTTTTTTTGGAGTAGTTTTAGAAGAACAGATATTAAGTCTTCTTTAGATGTTTGGTACAGTTCATCTATGAAGCTTTCTAGTCCTGGACACCTTTAACAAGATGTGCACCAGTCTGCTTGCAAAGTGAACTGCCCCTGCTTCTGTTTGGACCAGGACCATTTGGGCCTGTCCACAAAGCATGTGCAGGTGTTGGTGCTTCCACAGGGCTCTCCGCTGGCACCAGACCAGACAAAGGCCCCACGAAATGTACAGATGGGGAGACATTATGTTGGCAAAGTTTGCTCCAGTCTCCTGGGGGAGGGGACTGGCGTTGCCAGGACTGAGGCAAATGTGACTGGAAATGGCAGATCCATTTGTGCGTGAGGGGCACGAGGGGCAGGACTGGGTTAGGTAGTGAATGTGGGTGCCCCGCTGCTTCCCCCAAGTGGCCGTGTATTTGTGTTGGGGGTCTATGTAGGTAAATGGTATCTGCCACCTCATTTGTTCCTGGAGGAATCTCCCTGTGAATCCTGTCCTTCCAGGCACTCTCTGAGATGAGTAGATAACCTTCCATCCTGTTTGTCTCAGGCATTTTTCAAATTGCTGTTTCTATACTGTATCTGCAGGCTATTTGTTGTGCTTTCTCTCTCTTTTTTTTTTTTTTTTTTTTTTTGGTTGTGCTTTCTCTTTAAGGGCAGGGGACTCAGCTTCTCATCTCCCTTGAGGTTCTCCCAGAAATTCAAGGCTTTAAGTCCCACTGATTATAAGAACTCATGAAATTTGGCTCCTCTCTCTTTCATAGCCACCTGTTATGGGATTCATCTTCCCTATGTGGGCTGCTCAGTTTGATAGCCTTATTTCTCTCATTGTACTGGTAGCTCCCTCCCTCCTGTGGACACTGTAGTCCATTTAACTCCCCACTACATCTGAGCCATTTCTACCCTCTTCATGGGTCTTCTTTACCTTTAGTTGTGGAGTTTGTCAACCTTCATGTGGTTTTCTGGGTTATTTATAGTCATGGGAGTGTTATCTAAGTGAATCCATAGGACCAGGTAAACTTAGGGTCCTCTGACTTTGCCATCTTTCCAGTCTCCAGTCCCCTCACAGTATTTGCTTTTTAATGGGAATGATTAGATTACTTGAATTTAGTGTGCTTATTAATATGGTTAGGTTTAAATCTATCTTGCTATTAATTTTCTGTTTCTAATCTGTTCATATTTCTCTTTGTTCTTGTCTGCCTTCTTTGAATTAATTGAATAATTTTTTAATTATTCTGTTTTTCTTCTTTGTTATTTTACCAGCTCTGACCTTTTTTTGCTATTATGCTTGTAGCTGTTTTGGGGTTATATAGTATACATTATTAATTTATCATGGTTAACCAACAAGTGGATGTTATGGCACCTCACATATAATGCATGGACCTTGTAATTGAATATATCCACTTCTCCTTGCCTGGCTTTTGTACTTTCACAGTCATATGCATTCCTTCTCCATGTGTCTAAACCCCAGAGTGCATTCTTATTTCTTTTGCTTCAAACTCTCAATAATCTTTTAAAAGATATGAAATAATAATAAGAATGTATTTTATTTATACCTATAGAGTTATTTCCATTGTTCTTGCTTACTTTGTATAGTTTTCTATTTTCATCTGGTTATCATTTTCCTTCTGCCCCAAGGACATCTTTAAACATTTCCTTTACTGCAAGTCTTCTGGTGATAATTCTTTTGGATATTGTATGATGGAAAAAACCTCAGTTTTTCTTATCTTTTAAAAATATTTGTCGGAAGTATAAATCTAGACAGATTTTCCCCCAACCCCCTTAGTACTTTAAGATGTTATTCCACTATTTTCTGGATTGCCTTATTTCCAGTGAGCAGTATGCTGTCATCTATATGTCTTTTCATGTATACTGTATATTTTTCCCTCTGGTTGTTTCTAAGATTATTTCTATACCTCTAGTTTTAAGCAGTTTGATTAGAATGTGCTTTGATCTAGTTTTGTTTCTTTTGCTTCTGGTGATTTGAGCTTTTTGTATCTGTGTGGTTGGTAGTTCTAATTGAGTTTGAAAATTTTCAGCAATTATTTGTTCAGATACATGTTTTTTCTCCATTTTCTTACTTCTTCTTCGCGAACTCAAGCACATGTATATTAAGCAATTCAAAGTTGTCCAATAGCTCCTTCACACACTGATCATTTATTTTTAGTCATTTGTTCTCTGTATTTTGTACAGTTTCTTTTGGTTTTTAAGTTCACTGATTTTTTTGACAGTATTGTCCAATTTGCCATTAATCACTGCCAGTATATATATATTTTTATCTTTGACATTATTATTTTCATCTCTAAAAGTACAATTTAAGTCTTTTTAAAAATGTTTTTTATTTTTTATTAGCATATAATGTGTTATTATCCCCAGGGGTACAGGTCTGTGAATTGCCAAGTTTACACACTTCACAGCACTCACCATAGCACATACCTTCCCCAATGTCCATAACCCAACCACCCTCTCCCTCCCCCACAACCCCCTCCCCGCAACCCTCAGTTTGTTTTGTGACAGTAAGTCTCTTATGGTTTGTCTCCCTCCTGATCCCATCTTGTTTCATATTTTCCTTCCCTACCTCCCCAGCTCCCCACTTTTCCCTCTCAAATTCCTCATATCAGTGAGATCATATGATAATTGCCTTTCTCTAATTGACTTATTTTGCTCAGCATTATACCCTCTAGTTCCATCCATGTCGTTGCAAATGGCAAGATTTCATTTCTTTTGATGGCTGCATAGTATTCCATTGTGTATATATACCACTTCTTCTTTATGCATTCATCTGTTGATGGACATCTAGGTTCTTTCCATAGTTTGGCTATTGTGGACATTGCTGCTATAAACATTTGGGTGCACGTGCCCCTTCGGATCACTACATTTGTATCTTTAGGGTAAATACCCAGTAGTGCAATTGCTGGGTCATAGGATAGCTCTATTTTCAACTTTTTGAGGAACCTCCATGCAGTTTTCCAGAGTGGCTGCATCAGCTTGCAATCCCACTAATAGTGTGGGAGGGCTCGCATTTCTCCACAACCTCACCAGCATCTGCCATTTCCTGACTTGTTAATTTCAGCCATTCTGACTGGTGTGAGGTGGTATCTTATTGTGGTTTTGATTTGTATTTCCCTGATACCAAGTGATGTGGAGCACTTTTTCATGTCTTCTTTGCAGAAATGTCTGTTTATGTCCTCTGCCCGTTTCTTTTCTTTTCTTTCTTTTTTTTTTTAAGATTTTATTTATTTATTTGACAGAGAGAGACCACAAGTAGGCAGAGAGGCACCTCTGCACATTTCTTGATTGGATTATTTATTCTTTGGGGGTTGAGTTATGTAAGTTCTTTATAGATTTTGGATACTAGCCCTTTATCTGATATGTCGTTTGCAAATATCTTCTCCCTATCTGTCAGTTGTCTTTTGGTTTTGTTAACTGTTTCCTTTGCTGTGCAAAAGCTTTTGACCTTGATGAAGTCCCAATAGTTCATTTTGCCCTTGCTTCCCTTGCCTTTGGCAATGTTCCTAGGAAGAAGCTGCTGCAGCTGAGGTCGAAGAGGTTGCTGCCTGTGTTCTCCTCAAGGATTTTGATGGATTCCTTTCTCACATTGAGGTCTTTGATCCATTTTGAGTCTTTTTTTGTGTGTGGTGTAAGGAAATGGTCCAGTTTCCTTCTTCTGCATGTGTCCAATTTTCCCAGCACCATTTATTGAAGAGACTGTTTTATTTCCATTGGACACGCTTTCTTGCTTTGTCGAAGATTTGTTGACCATAGAGTTGAGGGTCTATTTCTGGGCTCTCTATTCTGTTCCGTTAATCTATGTGTCAGTTTTTGTACCAGTACCATACTGTCTTGATGATGACAGCTTTGTAATAGAGCTTGAAGTCTGGAATTGTGATGCCCCAACTTTAGCTTTCTTTTTCAACATTCCTCTGGCTATTCGAGGTCTTTTCTGGTTCCATACAAATTTTAGAATTATTTCTTCCATTTCTTTGAAAAAAATGGTTGGGATTTTGATAGGGATTGCATTAAATGTGTAGATTGCTTTAGGTCGTATAGACATTTACACAATTTTTGTTCTTCTAATCCATGAACATGGAACATTTTTCCATTTCTTTGTGTCTTCCTCAATTTCTTTCATGAGTACTTTATAGTTTTCTGAGTATAGTTTCTTTGCTTCTTTGGTTAGGTTTATTCCTAGGTGTCTTATGGTTTTGGGTGCAATTGTAAATGGGACAGACTCCTTAATTTCTCTTTCTTTCTGTCTTCTTGTTGGTATCTAGAAATGCAACTGATTTCTGCACATTGATTTTATATCCTGACACTTTACTGAATTCCTGTATAAGTTCTAGCAGATTTGGAATGGAGTCTTTTGGGTTTTCCACATATAGTATCATATCATCTGCAAAGAGTGATAATTTGACTTCTTCTTTGTGTATTCAGATGCCTTTAATTTCTTTTTGTTGTCTGATTGCTGAGGCTAGGACTTCTAGTACTATCTTGAACAGCAGTGCTGATAATGGACATCCCTGACATGTTCCTGACCTTAGCAGAAAAGCTCTCAGTTTTTCTCCATTGAGAATGATATTTGTGGTGGGTTTTTTATAGATGGCTTTGATGATATTGAGGTAGGTACCTCCTATCCCTACACTTTGAAGAGTTTAGATCAGGAAAGGATGCTGTACTTTGTCAAATGCTTTTTCAGCATCTATTGAGAGTATCATATGGTTCTTGTTCTTTCTTTTAGTAATGTATTGTATCACATTGATTGATTTGTGGATGTTGAACCAACTTTGCAGCCCTGGGATAAATCCCACTTGGTCGTGGTGAATAATCCCTTTAATGTACTATTGGATCCTATTGGCTAGTATTTTGGTGAGAATTTTCGCATCTGTGTTCATCAAGGATATTGGTCTATAATTCTCTTTTTTGAAGGGGTCTTTGTCTAGTTTTGGGATCAAGGTAATGTTGGCTTCATAAAATGAGTTTAGAAGTTTTCCTTCTATTTCTGTTTTTTGGAACACTTTCAGGAGAATAGGAATTAATTCTTCTTTAAATGTTGGGTAGAATTCCCCTGGGAAGCTGTCTGGCCCTGTGCCCTTGTTTGTTTGGAGATATTGGATGACTGCTATAATCTCTTTAATAGTTATGGGTCTGGGCTTTCTAGTTCTTCCTGGTTCAGTTGTGGTAGTTCATATGTCTCTAGGAATGCATCCATTTCTTCCAGATTGTCAAGTTTGCTGGGGTATAGTTGCTCATAATATGTTCTTACAATTGTTTGTATTTCTTTGGTGTTGGTTGTGATCTCTCCTCTTTCATTTGTGGTTTTGTTTATTTGGGTCCTTTCTCTTTTCTTTTTGATAAGTCTGGCCAGGTGTTTATCAATCTTACTAATTCTTTCAAAGAACCAGCTCCTACTTTCGTGGATTTGTTCTACTGGTTTTTTTAATTTGTTCGTTTCTATTTCGTTGATTTCTGCTCTGATCTTTATTTTTCTCTTCTCTTGCTGGGTTTAGGCTTTCTTTGTTGTTCTTTCTCCAGCTCCTTTAGGTGTAGGGTTAGGTTGTGTATTTGAGACCTTTCTTGTTTCTTGAGAAAGGCTTGTATCACTATATATTTTCCTCTCAGGACTGCCTCTGCTATGTCCCACAGATTTTGAACAGTTGTGTTTTCATTATCATTTGTTTCCATGAATTTTTTCAATTCTTTAATTTCCTGGTTGACCCATTCATTCTTTAGTAGGATGTTCCGTAGCCTCCATGTATTTGGGTTTTTCCAAATTTGCTTTTGTGATTGAGTTCTAGCTTCAGAGCATTGTGGTCTGAAAATTTGCAGGGAATGATCCCAGTCTTTTGGTACCAGTTGAGACCTGATTTGTGACCCAGGATGTGATCTCTTCTGGAGAATGTTCCACGTGCACTAGAGAAGAATATGTATTCTGTTGCCTTGGGATGGAATGTTCTGAATACATCTGTGTTGTCCATCTGGTCCAATGTGTCATTTAAGGCCTTTATTTCCTTGTTGATCTTTTGCTTGGATGATCTGTCCATTTCATTGAGGGGGATGTTAAAGTCCCCTACTATTATAGTATTATTATCGAAGTGTTTCTTTGATTTTGTTTTTAATTGGTTTATGTAGTTGGCTGCTCCCATGTTAGGGGCATAGAATTTAAAATTATTAGATCTTCTTGATGGGAAGACCCTTTGAGTACCATATAGTGTCCTTCCTCATCTCTTATTATAGTCTTTGGTTTAAAATCTAATTGATCTGATATAAGGATTGCCACCCCAGCTTTCTTTTGACGTCCATTAGCATGGTAAATTATTTTCCACCCCCTCACTTTAAATCTGGAGGTGTCTTCTGGTCTAAAATGAGTTTCTTGTAGGCAGCATATTGATGGATTGTGTTTTTGTATCCATTTTGATACCCTGTATCTTTTGATTGGGGCATTTAGCCCATTAACATTCAGGGTATCTATTAAGAGATATGAATTTAGTGCCATTGTATTGCCTGTAAGGTGACTGTTACTGTATATTGTCTCTGTTCCTTTCTGGTCTACTACTGTCAGACTCTTTGTTTAGAGGACCCCTTTCAATATTTCCTGTAGAGCTGATTTGGTGTTTACAAACTCTTAGTTTTTGTTTGTCCTGGAAGCTTTTTATCTCTTCTTCTATTTTCAATGATAACCTAGCTGAATATATTATTCTTGTCTGTATGTTTTTCTCATTTAGTGCTCTGAATATGTCATGCCAGTTCTTTCTGGCCGCCAGGTCTCTGTGGATAAGTCTGCTGCCATTCTAATATTTTTACCATTGTATGTTACAGACTTCTTGTCCCAGGCTGCTTTCAGGATTTTCTCTTTGTCACTAAGACTTGTAGATGACGGGGTGTGGACCTGTCTTTATTGATTTTGATGGGGGTTCTCTGGGCCTCCTAGATTTTGATGCTTGTTCCCTTTGCCGTATTAGGGAAATTTTCTACAATTATTTGCTCCAATATATCTTCTGCCCTCCTCTCTCTTTCTTCTTCTGGAATCCCAATTATTCTAATATTGTTTCGTCTTACGGTATCACTTATCTCTCGAATTATCCCCTTGTGGTCCAGTAGTTGTTTGTCTCTCCTTTGCTCAGCTTCTTTATTCTCTGTCATTTGGTTTTCTATATCACTAATTCTCTCTTCTGCCTCATTTATCCTAGCAGTAAGAGCCTCCATTTTTTATTGAACCTCATTGATAGCTTTTTTTATTTCAACTTGGTTAGATTTTAGTTCTTTTATTTCTCCAGAAAGGGCTTTTATTTCTCCAGACAAGGTTTCTCTAACATCTTCCATGCCTTTTTTGAGCCTGGGTAGCACCTTGAGAATCATCATTCTGAACTCTAGATCTGACATATTACCAATGTCAGTATTGATTAGGTCCCTCGCCTTTGGTACTGCCTCTTGTTCTTTTTTTTGTGGTGAGTTTTCCCGCCTTTTCATTTTACCCAGATAAGAATATATAAATGAGATAATAAGATACTGAAAGTGTGGCAAAGACCCCAGAAAAATGTATGCTAACCAAATTAGAAGAGACCCCAAATCTGTGGGAGAAAAAAGGAGTAAAAAGAAATTTTAAAAAGTTAAAAAAAATACACACACACACACACATATATATTAAATTGAGAATAGAACAGATCCACCCACTTCATTTTCATTTTGGGTGTATTTTGGTCTCTTAGAAGAAACAACATCCCAAAATTTTAAAGAAAGAAAAACTTAATATATATACACCAAAATAAAAGTAAACAGGATGAAGGGATGGAATATGACTGTAAAAATGAAAATTAAAAAAATATTCTAAAAAAGGAATTGATAAGATAAGTTGGTTGATGAAAGAAAAAGAAAGTGGAGAGAATTTGCTCAGGCTAGAGACTAGAACAAACCTTGTCCTAGATTTAGGGTATATTTTGATCTATTAGAAGAAGCTGTATCCCCAAATTTTTTAGACGGAAAAGCCCTATGTGTGTACAAAAGATAAAGTTAGGTACAATGAAGGATAAAATATGACTCTAATAATTAAGGTTCAGAAAGCTTTATAAAGAAAAGTATTGTTAAGATAAACTAGTTAAAAAATGTTAAAAGAGGAAAGAGTAAAAGTTAAAAAAAATTAGAATAATAAAAAATATAAAATTAAAAAAATTTAACTTTGCAAGACTAAAGAATCATGGGGAGAAAGCCATGAATTCCATCCTTTGCTTTCCCCTCCTCTAGAATTCTACTGTTCTCCTTGGTCAGTGAGCTTGGTCTTGGCTGGATTTCTTGCTGTTCTTCTGGGCTGTTGTATTGATTCTCAAGTGTCTTTGCCTGAGGCCGAATTGTACACCCTTGCCAGGGGCTGGGGTAAGTAATCTGCTGGGGTTTGTTCTCAGAGCTTTTGTTCCCTGAACACTTTCCGTAGAGCTCTGGAGGACGGGAATGAAAATTGTGGCCTCCCCGTCTCCAGCCTGGAGAAGCCAAGAGTTCAGGGCCCCACTCCTCATTGCGCCCTCGGAGAAAAGCGCTCAATCACTCCCATCTCCCTGGTCTCTGGACATGCTCTTTCTCTGGCACACAGCCCCGTTTGGAGTCTCCAAACCCAGCAGATCCCTGCCACTCTTCCAGGAGGGTCTCCCTAGATCTGCCACTTGTGGGGTCCCTGGTCAAAGAGCAGTGGCATGACTGTTCTTTTTAAGACACAGAATAGTTATAAAACTTTTAATATTCTTGTCTTCTGTTTTTTT
Organism: Lontra canadensis; assembly: GCF_010015895.1. Taxonomy (NCBI): domain Eukaryota; kingdom Metazoa; phylum Chordata; class Mammalia; order Carnivora; family Mustelidae; genus Lontra; species Lontra canadensis. The sequence continues at coordinate 162,590 of NW_022631093.1, forward strand.
CATCTATGTTATTACTCTGTCAGTTTGTTTCAATTGATTTTCCTCTTATTATGCACCATTTTACTTCTTCATTACCTATCTTTGCCAATAATTTCTTACTGAATGCTGGACGTTGTGAATTTTGTCTTTTTTGGCACTGCATATTTTGTTTTGAATTTTTGTATTTCTTGTATTTTTGTATTTGATATTTATCACTTTGGCTGCAGCAAGACCAGTGTTTATTCCCTCACTTTTTTTCTAGTGGTCCTTTTTTTGTCTTCATATAGTATCATCACACACATGTGCTAATCAGTCCTTAGCTGAAGACTTCAGGGGGTACCTCTCCCAGTTTCTGGAGTTCCTGTTGGTCCAGCCCTCTTGTCTCTGGAATTCTACCCTAGATAGATAGGATATGCTACAGCTGTTTAGTCCTCCCCACTCATAGCTGTCATCTCACCTCAGGGGACCAAGATCCTCCTGATTTCCCACTCATATTGAAAGGGGTCCTCTAAACAAAGAGCCTGAAAGTAGTAGACCATAAAGGAACAGAGACAATATACAGTAACAGTCACCTTATAGGCAATACAATGGCACTAAATTCATATCTCTTAATAGTTACCTTGAATGTTAATGGGACCAAGATCCTCCTGATTTCCCACTCTTGATTTCCTCCTGATTTTGTCAGTCCTTGTATGTGATATGGCCTTTTTTTTCCAGGAAGTAAATCCTGGCAGTTGTTGGCCTCAGCTCATTTTTTTCTTGCCTTGCAGGAATTATTCTTTCCTTCCCTAATGTATTTTATATATATATAATTTTTTTTACTATTCTTTATTTAAGATTTCTTTTCAGTGTTCCAGAATTCATCGTTTATGCACCATATCCAGTGCTCCATGCAATACATGCCCTCCATAATACCTACCACCAGGCTCACCCAACCTCCCAAACTCCTCTCCCTTCCAAAACCCTCAGTTTGTTTCTCAGAGTCCACAGTTCGTCTCCCCTTCCAATTTCTCCCAACTCCCTTCTCCTTTCCATCTCGCCATGTCCTCCGTGTTATTCCTTATACTCCACAAATAAGCAAAACCATGATACTTGACTCTCTCTGCATGCCTTATTTCATTCAGCATAATCTCTTCCAGTCCCATCCACGTTGATATAAAAGTTAGGTATTCGTCCTTTCTGATGGAGGCATAGTACTCCATAGTATATATGGACCATATTTAAAACTATTATTTCACATATTGTGTTTGATTTTTAACTTGTTTCTTATTATTTGGTAAGTCTGACTAGAAGTAGAGACCCAGTATATTTTTCTTTTGATTTAATCCATTGGGTGCTCAATGAAGGCTTGATTTTTTTTTCATCAATTTTGAAAGTTCTCCACCATTACTTTCCCACTCTTGCTATCTTCTTTTCTTCTGCTACTTCAGTTACATATATACATATATTGTACTTTTTCTCTATGTCCCTTTGGCCTTTCACTCTTCTGTATTTTTCTTTGCTTTTTACTTTTTCTTTTTAAACTCTCTCCATACTTATTTCTGGAATTTTTTTGACATATTTTCCAGTAAGTGAATAATTATTTTTCTAATATGCTGTGAAACCCATATTTAGAGTTACTACTTTTGCGATTGTGTTTTTCAGTTCTAGAATTTAGACTTTCTTTTCCATTTTTTCTTTTTATCTCCTTGAACATTGTAAATATATTTATTTTAATTAGGTCTGGTACATTCATTATCTGTATTCCCCGAGCATTCATTTTTCTTGTCTATTGTTTCTCTTATATATTTATGCTTTTTATTCCTCATATGCCACTTTAATTTTGCATGATTGTCATACATGGGATATGAAAACAAAATATAGAAGTAATTTTAAGCCTTTGATGTTCTTCCTTCAGAAAAATTATTTTGCTTCTGTAAGGTGGTTAAAGCAAGTCAAAGTCATAGAGCTAGTATGCTTCCACATTTATGCTTATTCCCATGTTACTGATTCCAGCACAGAGAATAGAGATATGTCAGGTTCTTTCTGATTTGTCTGACTCTAATTTTTTTCCACTGGCTTGAAATTGTCAAAATTATAGGTTAACTTTTTAGGTCTGCTTCTTAATTTAACAAATAGCATTTGGAGAAATGCAGTTCCAAATGCTGGACTGAATCTCACTGCCTTCTTTTGGGTCTTGGCCTCAAAATTTTTATTGCCTTGTTGGGTCTCTAGTACTTTCAAGCAGACATTTTAAATATTTTGTCTAGTTACTAATTGTTCTCAATGGCACTGTTGTTTTGAGGTACCTTGCTTGTGATTATTGAAAGAGGAGGTTCCATTCTGATTCTTCCCTTGTTATATGAGTACATATTGCCCTTTGATAAAAATAAAATTAATTTATAATTAAGTGCTTTTTGAAATGAGTACATTTTATTTGACCAGAAATAAGAAACCACTCTAAATTCTAGTTCAAGGAGGAGACATGAAGAAAATATTATTAAGGTAATGAACAAAATGAGAAACAAAAATTGGCAATTGATATCCATAATTTTGAGTGGGGCTACATTTTTTATAACAATTTTTATATTAGTAAGTGTAGTTTTGACCTAAAAGTAAAAATAAGTTAACGTCCCCAGTTGTTGTTCACAGATACTTTGTTGTTATGCTTTTAGTAGAGGTAATAGTTTGAGCCTGAGCTGAATCTAATGTGGTAGAAAGTTATTTATGTGTATGTAGGTTGGTCAGTTTAAACTCTACTAAGGAGAATTAGGAGAAATTAAAGCTTGGAAGAATGGTCAGAATTAGGAAGATGCAGGAAGATTACTTAAAATTTTATGATGGAAAAAATTGTTTTAGTAATGGAGGTTCATTAGGAAATATGTATATGAGCTCCCTATTTTAGTAAGGAGTGTATTTTTCAACAGGGTCGCCAAATAGAACCAATAGAGTGTAAAATAACAGCAGTGGATATGGAGGACAAGATATAATATGCATACCTTGTGCCTATGTTTTAGACTCTGTTTCACTCTACATTAGAAGTATTATTTGAAGAGTAGTTGATTTTGTGTTTTGGGGCAAGGAAACATTAAAAATAAAAAGTGTTTGAAGTATCTTATTGCCAGAAAGCAAAGATGCTTTTGAAATATCTAGGGTAGTGTCCAAAAAGCCAGCTTTATAGCATTTCTTTTAGCTAAATTGGTACAAAGGGAGACTCAAAAAGAGTAATAATTAACACTAATTGGAACAAATTAAGTCTCTGAGAATCTACATCTCCTTAATGATACTCAAAAGGGAAAAGTTAATATGATCTATATAAAAACATAGTTGTAATACAAAATGATTAAATATTCTTAAGAAATGAATTTAATATACAGGACAGAATGTCATCTGCTGAGTGGTAAAACTTCTTAGGAAAACAAACAATAATATGCTTCTTATTTTTTGTCTTCCTGGCCCTACAGGCTATCAAAAGCACTACTCATTTTCTTAATGTCTTTGCCTCCTATTCTGGAATCATTACGTGTTTGCAGGAGAAAAGCAGATCCATAGCTGAGATCAACTTACCAGGAGATGGGGGAGTTGTATCTTTCATTGGATATTGGCTTCATATAATTCAGTATTTGCAGGGACTGAAATCTATCTTCAAAGAAAAGTCTCAATCCTTAGAAAAGAGTTGGGTGATCTTTGATTGCTTATGCTCCTTGCCACCTATTAAAAACATGAAATCATTGTAATTTGCTAGTAACTAATTCACAAGTTTCCATTACTGCTGACTGATATGGTAAATGTATATTAATGCAAAACCATTGGTTATTTTAGGTAGACCAAGCAAAACTTAAAGAATTTGTCTTTTGGAGAGAAAACAATAAAGAAAATAAAACCTATGTGAAAGAGATGGGGCCAGAAGTTCTGTTTCTGTAATAAGGGATATATAATTTTTTAACTGTAAGGATGAAAATCCTGCATTAGGGGGCGCCTGGGTGGCTCAGTGGTTGGGCCTCTGTCTTCTGCTGGGATCATGATCTCAGAGTCCTGGGATCTAGCCATGTGTCAGGCTTTCTGCTCTGCGGGGAGCCTGCTTCCTTCCCCACCCCGCCCCACCCCCACCACCACTCTTTATCCAATTGTGATCTCTGTCCATCAAATAAATAAATAAAATCTTTAAAAAAAATCCTGCATTAGGTAGTTTAGAAGCATGGTAGTGGAAACAATGAACGTCGCTTAAGTTAATGCTACCTCATTTGACTATAAATTCTCTTATAGTTGGGGCCATTTGTATTTTGTACTGAACGTTGCAGTAAATTCTGAGGACATAGAACTATAGCACCATTGTTCTAGGGGAAATTCTGGCTGTGTTTAAAAATAAAGAATTTTTAATACTGAATTTTTAAAACTCTTCGGTATTGTAAGTATTTCTTCTATGGTAAATAAATAATACAAAAATAGTTTTAAAGTGTTGTAAACAGTATATAGTAAAATTCATTTTACTGCCATGACCAAACACAAAAACAATTTCCTCTAAGTGGGTATGGTGGGAATGCAAATTCTTAGTCGTTGTGATGAAAATGCATCTATCCCGTAATGAATGAGCATATTTTGAAAATACACTGGTCAGCCTCTACTACTTTTGGCAGTATTCTAAATGCTCAGCATAAAACAAAGAACAAGACAAAGAATGTCTGTCCTTTCACAGAGAGCTACCACTCCAGTGAGAAAGAAATATCCAAACAGGAAACAAAAAAGATCATCTGTTGTTAGAGATTGTACTTCTATGTTCTTAGAGAGCAAATGTCATATAAGAAAAGTCTTGAGGATATTACCCCTTTATAATGTGACTATATAATTTATTGTCTAAACAAGGGTACTTTATAGAGTAAAAAGGGGTGCTAAACTAATTGAAATAATTTAATTTTCAAGTATTTATTTGTTGACTGAGAAATTAGTTTTATTTGTATGGATTTATAAAGTACTTCTCAAAAATTACTTTTAATTATAATTTCTTTAAAATAAAAATAACATGCAACTGTATATACTAAAGCAAAATATAAAAAACCCTGATTTTCTAACATTAAAATAACATAACTTGAAGATGAATTTTGGTACATATTCACATACTATAATCAGTTTTTAAACTTTATTAGTCTTTAATACTATATTACTGGTATTTTTCTGAAGGACATTTTTTTTTCAATAGGTCTTTATTTTGCCAGATAATTCCAATACTTTAAAAAGTAATTTTATGGGGCACCTGGTCAGCCCAGTCAACTAAGTGTCTGATTCTTGGTTTCAGCCCAGGTCATGATCTTGGTCATGAGATCAAGCCCTGCATGGGGCTCTGCACTCAGTGCACAGTCATCTTGGGATTCTCTCTCCCTCTTCTGCTGTACCTCCCACTCATGCTATCTCTCTCTAAAATAAATAAATATTTTTAAAAATTTTTGGGCCCCCCCGGGTGGCTCAGTGGGTTAAAGCCTCTGCCTTCAGCTCAGGTCACAATCTCAGGGTCCTGGTATCGAGCCCCACATCAGGCTCTCTGCTCAGAGGGGAGCCTGCTTCCTCCTCTCTCTCTCTCTCTCTCTCTCTGCCTACTTGTGATCTGTCAAATAAATAAAATCTTTAAAAAAATTTTTTTTAAAAATAGGAAGTAATTTTATTATTGGGGTACCTGGGTGGCTCAGTTGGTAGAACATGCAGTTCTTGATTTTGGGGTTGTACATTCAATCCCCATGTTGGGTATAAAGATTACTTAAAAAATAAAATCTTAAAGTAATTTTATTCATAATAATTTTGAAACATTTGATATTTCTAATGAACTCCTTTCTGAAGACAATACTTTATTTAATGGAGAAAATATTCTTTTTATACATGGTGAATCACCTGAATATCCAAGCAATTGTTTCCTAAATGGAAAATATTCTCAATTTTTATTCTTCACATATTGAAGTATGTAAATATTTTAACCCATGTATTTTTCTAGATACTGCCTTTTTAGCCTCCTTTAGAAGAACTTTCTTTGATGAGACCTTCCTTTTTCTTTTTCTTTTTTAAGATTTTTTTTTTTTTTTTTTACTTATTTGAGAAGAGGGTAAGTGAGAGAGAGAACACAAGCAGGGGAAGGGGTGGAGGGAGAGAGAGAAGCAGACTCCCTATCGAGCAGGGAACCCAACACAGGACTTGATCCCAAGACCCTGCGATCATGACCTGAGCCAAAGGCAGACTGACTGAGCCTGACAGTGCCCAAGGCCTTTCTTTTTTAACCCCTAACTCATAAATTTTATTTAAAATCCTTTTGAATATTTCACCAAATTTAGATACATTTTAATTCCACTCTGGTATGGGATGTAAACTTTTCCAATTAAAAATAATTCTGTCAAAAGATTCTTCCAACAAGTCATGATATCATACAATTCAGTTACAGAATTTCAGAAATCTTGAAAACTTCTTGATAATTTTATCTTTTGATTTGTTCAGTTCCTCGCTTTTCTTGTAGGAATAATTTTCACTATCTCATATCTGATTTGCAAATTTTGTCTTCAAAGTGTTGGTAGAAATCAAAATAGTGGTTGAGGATTGATGAAAGTGAAAAGAAAATTTTCTAGAGTGATGGAATTATTCTGTATCTCACTGGGTAATGGTTATACACATGAATGATTTTATTGAAACTCATCAAAATATACTCTTTAGATCTGTTCATTTTATTTTAGTGCATGCATATTTTACCATGATAAAAAAAAATCAAAAACAAAACAAAAGCCTTACTTCATGTGTGAAAGATTAAAAAACAAAGTAAGTTATAAAGCCCAGTATCATTTATATAAATTAAAAATACATTAACAGGGGCGCCTGGGTGGCTCAGTGGGTTAAAGCCTCTGACTTCGCCTCAGGTCATGATCTCAGGATCCTGGGATTGAGCCCCGCATCAGGCTCTCTGCTTAGCAGGGAGCCTGCTTCCTCCTCTCTCTGCCTGCCTCTCTGCCTACTTGTGATCTCTGCCTGTCAAATAAAAAAATAAAATCTTTTTAAAAAAATACATATACATCGAACAGTAATACACATACCAAACAAACAAACAAAAAACCCAACATATCATTTAACAGTATAAAAGGTTTCTTGGTTGGGAGGTTGAGAGAGGAAAGTAGCATACAGGGGCAAAATGAGATACAAATTAAAATACAAGTTTTATTGCATTTTCTTTTCAGGTACATACTTTTATACTAAAGTCCAAAATTTAAAGAAAATATATTATTAGAATTGTATGAACAGTCTTTAAAGGAAATTTTACAAACATATTGAGAATTTGTCACTTGTTTATTCTAGCCTAATTGAGAATAAAATTTCATGAAACTTGGACAATGAAAATTCTCATTGTAGTCAAAAGTAACAATAAAGTAATAGAATAACTGAAAATTGTGAAATACACATGGCTGACTTTTTTTTAGTAGGAAAAATAGTTTGTTGCAAAGCATTTGAATCCCATTTCTGTTTTTTCGCACATATAAAAGAAGAGATACATGCCTGTTGTTTGTGGAAGTGCACTCTTCACAGTGTCCTGAGGGTGGATATCCAATTTCTTCATGGAATGTGAAGGAATGCAGTTTTGCAAGAGAATGAATATTTTAAAATACAGGTTATTGATTTGAAGAATATTTGTACAAGCATTGTAGTCTATATGTGAAGACAAAATTACCGTTCTTTAGGGTGGAGATGCCCAAGATTGCTCTCACCTTCAGATGGAATTCAGGTGTCTTCTGAACAAAACACATGTTTGTTGGTTCTAAAACATGGGTTTGTTGGTTCCAAATTAAGTAAAATAGTGGATTTTAAACTATAGAGTCAATATCAATAGGTTATAGAACATAATACTACAAATTGCCAACATATTAGCATGTTGGCGGGCTCATATTAGCATGGCTGGCTCAGTCAGTTGAGCATTGGACTCTTGGTTTCAATTGGGATCATGATCTCAGGGTCCTGGAATTGGGCCCTACATCATTGTCACCAGACCCCCCCCCCTTGGGGGACCTGCTTCTCTACCTTACCCTCTCTGCCCCTCCCTCCCACTCACTCACTCTCTCTCTCTCTCTCTCTCTCTCGCTAAAATAGATAAATAAATTAAAGAATAATAATGAACATGCAGTTGTAGACTTCTGGCTGAAATATATGAGAAAAACTGCACTCTGTGTCTTTGTGACACAGTATTTACAGGCTTCATAATGTGGGTTTAGTAGTATGAAGTATTTTTATTTGTTTTCATTATTTTACATGTCCTCAAGACAGCAAATATTATTGTAGTATAATTCTAGGTAAGCAAAACTTCATCTGTAGAATTATTAAACGGTAGTTTCAAAGACTAACCTGCAAGTTAGTGAGACTTTACTCATAACTTCTGTATGTTACTTGAGAATGGATGTTGGTACCATACAGGTGATTCAGAGGGTCATCAATTAAACTGCTGCTTGTGATCAGTAATACTTTCTAAAAATTACATATAGATTTCCTCCTACCTAAAGGTATTGAAGTATGATTTCATATGTTTAATTTTTTTAACCTATAATGTAGGTACCATCTCTAGTCTTTTGAGAAATTGGCTACTTCAGATATTTTTGTTTAGTTTAATATGGAAAGTAGCTTTAAAGAAGATATATATTTGACCCAAGGGTACAAAACACCATATAATGGAATCTGGACTTTTCATTTGTAGGAATAGATATTTATCCTTTCTAATAGGTATATGCTTTAGAATAGGGAAATTTCATACATGTCATTCGTTCAGTACAATATTAGAGTAATTTAGTAAAAACAAAATTAGAGTAATATTACTGAATACTCTGTGTTCTTAACTCTTTGCTGTATGAAATGTGGTTTTTCAGGTTAGAAGGGGAAAAGGGAGTGACTTTGTTATAATCTTACTGCCTAACACTCTCTGAACTACTCTATTCTGATTTGGATTTCTGATTTAGATCAGTCACTTGATATATTACATTCCCACCTAGTCACAAATAAAGGGATGATAAAAACTCAGATATGTTCTCCTTTAAAAGTATTTCACAGTAAAAACATGGACATTATGGTAAAAACAGAATTTTCCTTCATTATTTAAAAATGGAAATCATACATAACTTCTATAGAATTTGTGTCTCAACTACTTGTATTTTTTTATAATATAAATGTCTTTGTCAAAAATTGTATTAGTCCCTTTGAATAACAAGAATTCCTATTAGTTTTGTTTTGTCCTTATACATTAAAATAAACTAAATGTCTTCATGATTCTTAAAATCTTTCAAATTATTATGATAATTAGAAATGTCTAAAAATGTAGAGTATCTGTATGACAATTTTATTCAAGCTTTACAAGCACTGTTGAAGCACATTTCATCATTAAATGCCGATTCAGGCAGAGGCCTTTGAAGTAAATTGTTTACATTGATTTGTAATCCCATAAGCCTTTATAGTGAGCTCTCCTCTTTGAGTTTACAACCTTGCTTAATTCAGCAGAAAATTGCCTTCCGCCTATTTGAGAGACCCACTTAGAGGACTTGAGCCCAATTAAAAGAATTCTGCCTGTGATGATGATGAAGGCTTTGATGGCCGGTCATACATAAGTTACTACACATAGAACAGCCTTCACTTACGAGAACTGAGCTCCAAACCCCTGACTAAAGATGACAGAGGTGAAAAAGTACCTACCACACATGGTGCCTGGCACAAGTTAGGCACCCAAATTACTGTTCCTGTGAAACAGCAAAGAAATGGTTACCTCCTCAAAACCTGTCATCTCCGGAGCCTGTTTCCCTTCCTCTCTCTCTGCCTGCCTCTCTGCCTACTTGTGATCTCTCTCTGTCAAATAAATAAATAAAAATCTTTAAAAAAAACCAAAAAACAAAAACCTGTCATCTCTAGTGAAGAGGTATAGAACTAAGATTCTTCCTGTGGTTAAGCAACTCCTAAGGTAGTACTTTCTGTACTTTGAGAAGATTGATTGTATCAGAGTGCCTGTGACACATGAAATTAAAAAAGGGAAGGGAATAATATCTTAAGAAAACCCAAAAGATAAGGAACATAGCTCTTAGGAAACCACATGTGCTAGTGGAGAAATTTTTAAAGAGAGTTAAAATCCTTCCTTAAAATTTATCCAGAAGAGGGTAGTGTTTCTTGATTAGAAAATGTATAAGACTCTTCCTTTTATATTCCATGGTGTACTCACAATTCTGAAAGGTCATACTGAGAGTCAACTATGTACTGAAAAAAAGGCAGCATAGGGAGAGGATCATATTCAGTAGCAGATAATGAGTGAGGCTAAGTTCTAGCTTTGCCATTTACTGACCTCTTAAATGGGAATACTAATAATAGTTGCACCATAGGGTTTTTGTGAGATTAAATAAGTTAATATATGTAAAGCACTGAGAACAGAATCTACCAAGTAATGAACACTATATAAATATTGAGTATCGCTAATATTTTATTCTTACTTTATAAGTATGAATTTTCTGTATTTGAAGAATGTAAGAGCAAAAGAAAGAATCCTTGATGCGCTAAGCAGGTACATATTTGAGTTTAGCCACTGGAATTTCTATCACATGTGAAAGGTTTACCTGATAGAGTTTAGGCTTGAAGGAAATAACCAGTTAGCATGAGGTCTTATCTGTCCTTGATTCATTCATTTTCAGACCTTTTCTTTTTCTTCCCGTTAAGAACATTTACTCTCTTATCTGTCAAAGATCATTTCCACTTTCTTGTAAGTACACACAATTTCTTTGAAAATTGCCCCTCCCTGCCAGGGATGTCAGTCATATTCCGTCAGATCTAACAAGGCTAATGGAATAAGGGCTTGGCTAGACAACACAGTGTGTGGTCTGAGTATTACAAAAGAAGGGCTAGTTTATCTTCATGTAGAGGTTAATATATAAATACAGAGGCATACTTTGGGATCAGTAAGCTGGGATCATGTAAGCCTCATAATGTCTGCAAATAGGTCACCCCCTCATCTTTTGTCTTCAGCATGGGGGAAGCTCACCTGCAGTGGAGGGAACAAGGCCAGCACATAGAAGGAAACAGAGGGATTCACCTTGGGAATGAGGTGGAAAAATGCAGAGACTACTATGAGTAATTACACATCAACAAATTGGGACAGCAGAGATAAACTCCTAGAAACATATAACCTACCAAGACCGAATAAATGACAAACTATCAGAAATAGAAATTAAGAAAACAGTCTCATTTACAATTGCATCTAAAAGAATGAAAAACCTGGGAATAAATTTAACCAAAGTGATAAAAGGCTTACACACTGAAAAATATAAGACAGTGATGAAAGAAATTGAAGAAGAAACAAATAAATGAAAACATATCCCATGCTCATAAAAGGAAGAATTAATATTGTTTAAAAGTTCCATACTACCGAAGTGAACTAACTGTAGTCAGTGCTATCCCTATCAAAATGCCAATGGCAGTTTTCACAAAAATAGGATAAACAATTCTAAAATTTGTATGGAGCCTCGAAAGGCCTCAAATAGCTAAAGCATCCTTGAGAAAGAACAAAACTGGAAGCATCACACTTCCAGATTTCAAAACATACTATAAAGCTACAATGAAACAGCATGGTATATGGCATATAAACAGATACATAGATCAATGGAATAGAATAGAGAGCCCAGAAATAAATCCCCTCTTTTGCTCAGCTTCTTTATTCTCTGTCATTTGGTCTTCTATATCGCTAATTCTTTCTTCTGCCTCATTTATCCTAGCAGTGAGAGCCTCCAGATTTTATTTATTTATTTGACAGACCACAAGTAGGCAGAGAGGCAGGCAGAGAGAGAGAGAGGAGGAAGCAGGCTCCCTGCTGAGCAGAGAGCCCGATGCGGGAATCGATCCCAGGACCCTGGGATCATGACCTGAGCTGAAGGCAGAGGCTTTAACCCACTGAGCCACCCAGGCACTCCAACATTAATAGCTTTTTTGATTTCAACTTGGTTAGATTCTAGTTCTTTTATTTCTCCAGAACGGGCTTTTATATCTCCCGAGAGAGTTTCTCTAATATCTTCCATGCCTTTTTCGAGCCCGACTAGAACCTTGAGAATCGTCATTCTGAACTCTAGATCTGACATATTACCAATGTCTGTATTGATTAGGTCCCTAGCATTCAGTACTGCCTTTTGTTCCTTTCTTTGTGGTGAATTTTTCCGCCTTGTCATTTTGTCCAGATAAGAGTATACGAAGGAGCAAGTAAAATACTTAAAGGGTGGCAAAGACCCAGGAAAATACGCTTTAACCAAATCAGAAGAGATCCTAAATCGTGGGGGAGGAGAACGGGGATAAAAAGAGGTTCAGGGAAAAAAAAAAAAAGAAGAAGAAAAAGAAACAATTAAAAAAGTAAATGAATAAAGAAAAAATATAAAAAAGAAAAAATATATATATATATTAGATAAACTAGTTAAAAACGTTAAAAAAGAAAAGGGTAAAAGTTAAAAATAATTTAGCAGAAGAAGAAAAAAATTGAAAAAGAAGAAAAAAAATTAAATTAACTGCAAGACTAAAGGTTCATGGGGAGAAAGCCATGAGTTCCATGCTTTGCTTTCTCCTCCTCTGGGATTCCGCTGCTCTCCTCGGTATTGAACCTGCACTCCTTGGTAGGTGAACTTGGTCCTGGCTGGATTTCTTGTTGATCTTCTGGGGGAGGGGGCTTTTTGTAGTGATTCTCAAGTGTCTTTGCCCCAGGCGGAATTGCACCGCCCTTACCAGGGGCCGGGCTGAGTAATCAGCTCTGGTTTACTTTCGGGAGCTTTTGTTCCCTGAGTGCTTTCCGTAGAGTTCCTGAGGACGGGAATGAAGATGGCGGTCTCCAGCCCAGAGGAGCCGAGAGCTCGGGGCCCCACTCCTCAGTGCGCCCTTAGAGAATAGCGCCCATTTACTCCCGTCTCCCTGGCCTCCGGCTGCGCTCTGAGCTCACCGAGCCTGTGACCGGTTCAAGGTAACCCCAAGCTGAGAGCTCACTCCTCGGCTCTGTCTCTGTAGCCGGGTTCCCTGTTCTAATACCTGCAAGCTCTGCGACACTCAGATACCCCCGATCCTTCTGTGACCCTGCGGGACCTGAGGCCACACTTACCCCGTATGTGCTTCACCCCGGTTTAGCCTCTGGAGCGATGTCCCTCAGCGGAACAGACTTTTAAAAGTCCTGATTTTGTGCTCCGTTGCTCCGCCGCTTGCCGGGAGCCGGCCCCTCCCCCCGCGGTCTATCTTCCCATCGTTTTGGATTCACTTCTCCGCCAGTTCTACCTTTCATAAAGTGGTTGATTTTCTGTTTCTAGAATTGCTGTTCTTCTTCTCTTCGATCTCCCGTTGGATTTGTGGGTGTTTGCAATCTTTAGATAAGCTATCTAGCTGATCTCCTGCTACCTGAAGTAGTCTCAGCCTGCTACTTCTCCGCCATCTTGACTCCTCTCCTTATATATCCAGTTTTAACACCACACATAAGAATAAGGTATAAAAAGGTTTTCATTGTATCCTTGTTTCTTTTTGTATAAAATTAGAAACCTGTATTTCCATTGTGGAAAACATTTAAACTATAAATAAATCCCAGTATATACACATTATGTCATACCATAGGTCAATTTTAAAATGATATAGAAGACCTTTTTTTAAAAAAAAAATATTTATTTATTTGAGAGAGAGAAAGAGAGCATGAGAAGAGGGAGAGTCAGAGGGAGAAACAGTCTCCCTGCTTGGCCTGATGTGAGACTCAATCCCGGGACTCCAGGATCATGACCTGAGCCAAAGGCAGTTGCTTAATCCACTGAGCCACCCATGTGCCCAATACAGAACACTTTCTAAGGGAATTACTGTGGTTGGAAGGGGGGAGAGGGAAGGAAGCAATTTTTATAATAATACATGTAGTATGATGTTTCTGCCAAAAATACAAACACATATGAAGACATCCACACTGTATATTTCTTAAAATTCATGGGTGAATGTGTGTATTTGTATTTAAAACTTTAAAAAAAGCCTGGAAATCTACTCATTAATCTGTAACAGGGATTATCTTGGTAGTCAAAGTGGGTTTTACCTTAATCTGTAATATTTCATTTTTTTAACATTGGGAACACATTCTACATTCCTTGTGTAATTGTATAAATAATAGCAAACATACACTAAAAAATGGTTTGTATATTGGCAAGAAGTAAGTATGTGGGAGTTTGTGTGTGCATGCAAGGAGCTAAGTAGTGGAACATGGTAGTTTCCTGCCACTTTGTAGCATAGCGTCCCTTCTTCCTTTCCCATTTAATAGAACCATTGAGTTCCTTTTTGTTGTTTTGTTTTATTTTGCTTAAACTAGTTGAAATGGGATTTGTATCACTGAAAACTGAACAGATCTTTATTTTCTTACTAGGACATTTTCTGTTCTGTTGTCCATTATGTAAACAAAATCAGCCCATTACTATATAAACTCCAGCTTCTCTTTAAGAAGAGTCACTACCCTAGTACGGAGCTTGACTTTAATCTTGTGGGAGTGGAAGAATAGACTGGGAAAGGAATGGTGCTTTGCTTTGAGAAATGTCTGCATGAGTAAACAGCATAAGATTTTCATTAGTCTGTTCAGTCAATGTGGCTATAGATTGGAACTATGTTGGGTAAAGATGGTAGACTAATAAATTAAGAAGTAAGAAATACAGGAATAAGTAAGGTATATAAGATTCTAATAGTAGGGGTTTTGATAATGGTTTGGTGTCTTCTGTTTCCCTTCTGTCCAATGACCAAGTCCTCAGAATCTGTTCTGGGGATCTGAGACTGGGGAAGCTCCCTTAATTCACCACTCTGCTCTCTCACATGCTATTGTAGATTGCAGTATTGTCAACTATCTGGATACTGTGGCCTAGCTAAGTTGACACATAAAATTAACCATCATGCTTGGTATTACATTTCTTTAGAGAATACACGAATGGCTTTTAATAATGTACTGGTGGATCTATAATATACTCCTTTTGAAAACTATTTTTTAAAATTGTTTTAAAAAATAAGGGTAACATGAGAGACTATGGACTCTGAAAAACAACCTGAAGGTTTTGAAGGTGGGAGGTTGGGGGAACCAGGTGGTGGGTATTGGGGAGGGCACGTATTGCATGGAGCACTGGGTGTGGTGCAAAAACAATGAATACTGTTACTCTGAAAAGAAATAAAAATAATAAAAAAAGGTAACATATATATATATAATTTCTTTATATTGCTTATATGTTAATGAAAAGTGATATTAGCAAAATAATAATGCTTGCTATGTGTTTGCAGTTTTAATCTTTCTCAGCCCCATCTCTAATATCAGTCAGTGCAGTTCTTGTGAAGAATGCATTTTTTATGGCCTTTATTCTTTTTTCTCATTACATTTCCTCTAGTCTTATTTTTTTAAAGATTTTCTTCTTCATTCATTTGAGAGAGAGAAAGAGAGAACATAAACATGAGCAGGGAAGAGGGACCGAGGGAGAGGGAAAAGCAGACATACCATTGAGCAGGGAGCCCAACGTGGGCCTGGATCCCAGGACCGAGGGATCATGACCTGAGCAGAAGGGGGATGCTGAACCAACTGAGCCACTTGTGGTTCCCTCTGGTCTTATTCAAATTGCATTCTTGTGGCTGATAAATCCCTGATATGTTCAGAACAAATACTACTAAATGAAAAATGCCATCATCTATGATTTTTTTGGTAATGAAATATGTAAATATTTTAACAGAAGTATTGTTGCAGGTATAGTCTTTTCATTTCCATTTATTTATTTTTTTAAAGATTTTATTTATTTGACAGAGATCACACGTAGGCAGAGAGGCAGGCAGAAAGAGAGAGGGGGGAAGCAGGCTCCCTGTGGAACAGAGAGCCCATTGTGGCACTCGGTCCTAGGACCAATCATAGGACCCTGAGATCATGACCTGAGCCAAAGGCAGAGGATTTAACCCACTGAGCCTCCCAGACACCCCTTCATTTCCATTTTAGACAAATACTTTTAGAAAACATCAAATAATTTGCCACCATTTGTGATTATTTTTAGTATTTGGTATAAATGCTTCAGTAATATAGATAGAGCACAGTGTTATAACATTTCAGTGGAAAATATAAATATATCCAATAAAAATAGGAACTTCATTCTTTTTACATGTATTTTTAGGATTCAATTAAATTTCACATATAAGTCTCACTATTTGAGCTTACAGTGTTTAATTTGTTTGGTTCTTATGTGGCTTTTTAAAGTAAGTATCTTTCTTATATAACTTACATACTAAAGAGTAAACAAATCACAAATTGTACAGCTTGATGAAACCTCACTAAGTGATCATTGCCAATGTAACTACCACCCAGCTCAGGAAATAGATCATTATCAGGTTTCCAGAAGTTCCCATCATACCTCCTCCCTATTGGTAACTGTTAGGAGTCCATAACTTTTTTTTTTTCAGCTCAGAAAAATCATCTTCCCCCACTCTTCATTTTATTAGGGGATTCAGTGTCCATGTAGTTCATTCTGTGTGTGTGAGAGAGAATGTCATATATGAGTGAGAGGAAGACTGTTGGTACATTACACTTCATTGACTTCTGTTATGATTTGAAGATAATAAATTATGTAAACCTATCTTGACATGTTCATTGGTAAGGATAGCCATTGAAAGAATTGTATATTTAGTGTATGTGTAGATCCTTCACAAAAAGCCCAACACAACCATTTGGAAATATCAGTGCCAATTGCTTAGAGTAATACAATGAAGTGGGTTCCTCTGTGTGCATAGCTACAGGTTGGCAGGGGCCCGGAAATCTGAAGAGAATGAGAGGAGAGGTAGTAGGAAGTGAAGATGCAGAGGTATGGGGGCACCAATAAATGACATCTTTTTTCCATCCTGAATCTAGAGTCATGGAAAAGAGATTGGTAGAGATATATATTGGCTTTGATACTGAGCAAGCTAATCATATAATATGGCTTTAGTTTTCAGACCAAAGGACTTGCTAAGACTCACCCAAGGGAGACTTTGGGTCTGCTAAGCAGATATACTCACCTGGGATAACTGCCTTAAATGGATGAAAATTAATCCCCAGTGCTTACAGATGTTTAACAGATTAGTTTTGCCAGTTAAAAACCGTGGATCAATACCTGTCAGACCCTTGGTAATAAAGGACATATATTCCACTCTTTTATATGGAGTGGAATAAAGAAGGGATGAGGAAAGAAGACTGGGTATTACAGGGTCATTATTATTCTGCATGAAAAGATGAAACCAGGGGAATGGAGATTGCTCTTTAATATTATACATTAGTCATCATATATAACCTCTTTATAGACTGCCTGTATGTCTCAAAGCTGCCTTGTGTTATAATTGATAATTGTAGCTTAATGTTTAAAAACCCTCAGGTGAGCACATGTACCTATACAGATGGTGGTATAATTCTCCTCAGCATATATAAAATGAATTACATAGACAGATAAATCAGCACTTTGATGGCCTGTATAACACTGAAGTGTTAATCACTCCTACCTTTCAAATGAATAGAATTTGATTAATAATTTGACCCCAGAATTCCAGAAATTATATACTTCCCTTATTGATAATTTCCCTTATTGATAATGCTTCCCTTTATAAGTAAAGGGAAGTAAATATAAGGTACTGTGCAGAAACAAAAAAGACAGGAAAAAGTAGTTCTAATATGTACATTTTGTAATCTTGGCCTTTATTGCTGGCTAAAATTTTAAAATACATTATTGAAAGGTTGATATGTGGGCAATTGGGGGAAAAAAGCAGTGATCATTAAAGCCAGCATAGTCTTATTAAAATAAGCTATGTCAGAATAACTATTACAAGTTTTTTCTGACAAGGTTATGAGATTGGTAGTTTATGGAAATACTAAGGACAATAAAAATAGAAATAATGACTGTAAGGATAATAGCAACAATAGCAATAATGTTCACTTTCATCTGTTGAGCTCTTACTATATGAATTAATAGTTTTAAAACCATTGGAACACTGTATGATACATGCTAACAGCTTAAAATGTGTAAGCTCTTATTTTTATTATTTTATTTTTATTGCTGTTCTTATTTTTTAAGAAAAATTAGGAAGATTAAAATATACTGGGTGCCATGGGCTGAATGTGTGCTCTCAAAATTCATATGTTGTTATCTTAATGCCCAGTTGTTAAGTACTATTATTGTAATTGTAGGGGGTGGGCCTTTGGGAGGTGATGAAGTTATGAGGACAGATCTCCAGTGAATGAGATTAATGCTCTTTTTTATAAAAGAGTCCTGAATGAGCTCCCTTGCCTCTTTCACCATGGGAGGACAGCGAGAAAAGTTGGCAGTCTGCAACCTGGAAGGGGGCTTTCACCAGACACACAATATGTCAATGCCCTGATCTTGAACTTCCAGCATCCAGAACTGTGGGCAGTATATTTCTGTTCTTTATAAGCTACTGAGTTCATGGTATTTTTGTGAGAGCACTCTGAATAGACTAAGACACTGGGTATTTATCAAAAAATTTGAGTAAGTTTTTAGTACTGTATAACTTGATTAAATGGGACAGATTTTATTATAATAAGGTGAATTTGTAACTGGGTGGTATCAAAGGATTTTACGTAAAGAAATGTCTTTAGTGGAATAAGAAAGGTGTATGATCTAGACCCTTTTTATTCAGCATTTTCATTAATGACTTTATGAAGATACATTCATTAAGTAGGTGAATTAAACAGAAGGGTAGCAAATCTGGATTCCAAGGATTTTGTCATTCTGGAACAACATGCAGGGTGCATATATATTTTTAAATTAGTGTTTTTGTTTTCTTCAGGTAAGTATGCAGAAATGGAACTGCTAGATTGTATGGTATTTCTATTTTCAAATTTTTGAGCAACTTCTGTACTGGTTTTCACAGTGGTTGCTCTTATATTCTTACTATACATGGTTCCCTTTTTTCCACATCCTCACCAACACTTGACATTTCTTATCTTTTTGATAGCTCATTGTGGTTTTGATTTGCATTTCTCTGATTAATAATGTTGAACAACTTTTCAGGTACCTGTTAGCCATCTATATGTCTTTTTTTAGAAAGGTATCTATTCAGTTACTATGCTATTTTTTGATCAGATGGTTGTCTTTTTGTTATTAAGTTATCTGAGTTCTCTGAATTTTTTGGATATTAACCCATTATTAGATGTACGATTTGTAAATACCTTCCATTCATTAGGTTCTTTCTTTTTGTTGATGGTTTCCTTCAGTATGCAGAATTTTGTAGTTTGAGATAATCCTATTTGTTTATTTTCGCTTTTCTTGCCTTTGCCTTTGGAATCCGATAAAAAAAAATTGTTGCTAAGACACATGTCAGGAAGCTTACTGCCTATGTTTTCTTCTAGGACTTTTATGGTTTCAGGTCTTATGTTCAAGTCTCTATTCCATTTTGAGTTAATTTTTTTTTTTAAGATTTTATTTATTTATTTGACAGACAGAGACCACAAGTAGGCAGGGAGGCAGGCAGAGAGAGAGAGGAGGAAGCAGGCTCCCTGCTGAGCAGAGAGCCCTATGCGAGGCTCGATCCCAGGACTCTGGGATCATGACCTGAGCCGAAGGCAAAGGCCCTAACCCACTGAGCCACCCAGGCGCCCCTTTGAGTTAATTTTTTAATAGGATTTTTCTTTTAAAGGATTTTATTTATTTATTTGACAGATCACAAGTAGGCAGAGAAGCAGACAGAGAGAGAGGAAGGGAAGCAGGCTCCCTGCTGAGCAGAGAGCCTGATGTGGGGCTTGATCCCAGGACCCCGAGATCATGACCTGAGCCGAAGGCAGAGGCTTAACCCACTGAGCCACCCAGGCACCCCAAAAGGATTTATTTATTTTAGAGAGAGAGAACAGAAACGTAATCGGGGGAAGGGGCAGAGGGAGAGGCAGAGACTCTCAAGCAGATATCCCCTAACCCCTGAGCTGAGCCCGATGTGGGCCTCCATCTCACAATCCTGAAAGCATGACTTGAGCTGAAATCAAGAGTCAGATGTTTAACCCACTGAGCCACCCAGGCACCCCTGTGTTAATATACATGGTGTAAGATGCTGATCCAGTTTTCATTCTTTTGCATCTGGCTGTCCAGTTTGCCCAACACTGTTTATTGAAGAGACTGTCCTTTTCCCATTTTAAATTCTTGGCTCCTTTGTTGTAAATTAATTAACCATACATGTATGGATTTATTTCTGGGTTCTCTTGTTCTTTTCCATTGACCTTTGTGTATGTTTTTATGCCAATACTGTGCTATTTGATTATTTCCACTTTATATTGTCATTTGAAATCAGGGAGCATATTGCTCTAACTTTGTTGTTTCTCAAGATTACTTTGGTTATACAGCATCTTTTGTGGTTCTGTACAAACTTTAGGATTGTTTGATTTCTATGAAAAATGCTTTTGGAATTTTGGTAGAAATCACATTGAAGCTGTAGATTTCTTTAGGTAATATAAATATTTAAACAATAGTAATTCTTCTAATCTACGATCATGGAGTATTTTTTCATTTATTTGTGTCTTTTTCAATTTCTTTACTGAGTGTCTTACAGTTTCAGTGTTTAAGTTTTTCACCTCCATGGTTAAATTTCTTCCTATGTAATTTACTGTTTTTGTTGTAACTGTAAATGGGATTGTTTTCTTAATTTCCTTTTCTGATGGATTGTTTTGGGGTATAAAAACACAAAACATATATATTATACCCTGAAAATTTGCTATATTTGTTATTTTAGTTATAACAGGTTTTTTGATGGAGTCTTCAGGGTTTATTGTATGCAAAATCATGTGTTGCATAAATAGTGACACCTTTACTTCTCCTTTTCCAGTTTAGGTGCCTTTTATTTATTTTTTCTGTTCAATTGCTCTGGTTGGTACTTCAGTACTGTGCATAAAAGTAGCTAGAGTAGGTATCTGTATCTTAGAGGAAAAGCTTTCAACTTTTTACTTTTGGTTATGATGTTAGCTGCAAACTTGTCGTATATGGTCTTTATTATGTTGAGGTATGTTTTGTCTATCCCACTTTGGTTAGTATTGTTATCATAAATGTATGTTGAATTTTGTCCAGTGCTCTCCACATCTATTGAGATGATCACATGGTTTTTATACTTTGTTAAGGTGCTGTATCACAGTGGTTGATTTGTGGTTATTAAACTGTCCTTGCATCCATGGAATAAATCCCACTTGATCAGGGTAAATGATCCTTTTAATATATGGTTGAACTTGGTTTGCCAAGGTTTTATTTAGGCTTTTTGAATTCATGTTCATCAGAGATACTGGCCTATACTTTTCTTTTCCTGTGGTGTCCTTGTCTGGTTTGGGTAATGCTGGCTTTGTAAAATGAGTTTGAAAGTATTCCCTCCTCTTCAGTATTTTGGAAGAACAAATATCTGGATATTTGTTTATTGGGAGTGTGTGACTACTGACTCAGTGTCCTTAGTAATTTGTCTATTCAGCTTTTCTGTTTCTTCATGACTCAGTATTGGGAGATTGTATGTTTCTAGAAATTTATACATTTCTTCTCGGTTGTTCTATTTGTTGGTATATAATTATTCAGAGTGGTTTCTTATGATATCTTTTGTATTTCTGTAGTTACCAGTTGTAACTTCTCTTTCATTTCTGATTTTACTTGTTTGAGCCATCTCTCTTAGTTAATCCTAGGGTTTGTAACTTTATCTTTTTGTATAACCTGCTCTTAATTTCTTTGCTTTTTTCTGTAATCTTTTAGACTCTATTTCATTTATTTCTGGTCTGATATTTATTTCCTTCCTTCTGTATGCTTTGGGATTTTTTTTTCTTCTTTTTCTAGTCTTTGGGTGTCAGTTAGATTGCTTATTTGAGATTTTTCTGCTCGCTGTGGGCCTGTATCACCATAAACTTTCCTCTTAGAACTGCTCTTGCTGCATTCCATAGATGTTAGATTGTCATATTTTCAATTGTCTCAAGGTATTTTTTAATTTCCCTTTTGATTTCTTTATCGACCTCTATGTTCGTTAGCTTGTTGTGTATTTTCCATATATTTGTGATTTTTCCAGCTTTCTTCTTATGACTGATTTTTATTTTTATATTATTATAGTCAGAAAAAGTGCTTGATAAGATTTCAGTCTCCTTGAATTTATTGAGACTTGTTTTGTGGCCTAACATAAGATCTGTCCTAGAGAATGTTTCATGTGCACTTGAGAAGAGTGTATATTCTGCTTGTTTGGGATGGAATGTCCTGTATATATCACTTAAGTCCATCTGATCTAATATGTCAGTTAAGACCAATATTTCTTTATTGATTTTTGGTCTTGGTGATCTAGCCATTGATATAAATGGAGCACTGAAGTCCCCTACGATTATTATACTGCTCTCTGTTACTCCTTTTAGTTATTGGCCTTATATATTTAGGTGCTTCTATGTTGGGTGCATATATATTTATGAATTATATTTGTAAATATAATTTGTTATAATTTGTTATATTTTCTCATTGGATTAACCACTTATCATCCTGGTCTTTTATTACACTCTTCGTATTAAAGTCTGTTGTCTGTTTTGTCTCATATAAGTATAGCTACCCCAGCTGTTTTGTTTGTTTGTTTTTATTTCTTTTTGCATGAAACATCTTTTTCCATTCTTTAACTTTAGGTCTGTGTGTGTCCTTACATCTGAAGTGAGTTTCATCATATAGATGGGTTTTATTTTTATCCACTCAGTCACTCTGTCTTTTGATTGGAGAATTTAGTGCATTTATGCAATTGCAAAATTATATATTAAGTAGTTATTTATAAGTATGTACTTCCTGCAGTTTTGTTAATTGTTTTCTAGTTGTTTTGTACTTCCTCTCTGTTCCTCTTTTCTCTTGCTATCTTCCCTTGTCGTTTGATGGCTTTCATAATGTTATGATTATATTCCTGTCTTACTATCTTTTATGTATCTACTCTACATTTTTGCTTTCTGGTTACTGTGAGGCTCAAGTATAATAGCCACTACATATAACATTCTCTTTTAAGTTGATACATAGTTAAGTTTGAACATGTTCTAAAATGCTACATTTTTATTCCTCTAGCTTCCCGCCCATTTTATGTTTTGATGTAACATTTTATATCTTTTTATGTCACATATCCCTTAACTAATTATTATAGTTACATTTACTTCGACCACTTTTGTCTTTTAACCTTCATACTAGTTTTATACATGGTTAACGCACTACGTTTACTATATATTTTTCTTTACCAGAGAGATTTTTACTTTCATGTATTTTCTTGTTCTTAATTAGTGTTCCCCCCCCTTTTCTTTTTTACAGCTTAAACTTGGGCTTCAAAAAATATTTATCCCTCTTTCTTTCTTTCTTTTTTTTAATTTGGTAGGGTTTTGGAACTTCTTCATTTCTTTCTTCATTTTGTTGGACTCTATGTGTTTGTTCCTATGTGTTAAACAAAAACAGTTATCTTTTTCATTCTTAAATGAGTAGCCTCATATAAGACATGAACTTCACCATTTAACTTTGCCCTCACTCTTAATTGTCTCTGGAACCTTTGTCATTATCTAAGCAGCCTGATGTATTCTTGAAAGGATCCAGATACTGAGGATGTGCTAACAAGGTCAGTGTTTCAGATGTGGGATCTTAGTCAGCACCTAGTTTCAGACTAATTCGAAGCCAGACCTTCAGGCAGCAGCTTTTAAGGTATGCAAATATATACAGTCCTATTGGACCACAATTGTAAATCCTGCTGCCCTCCAGAACAGGTAGTCTGGAGTGTTCCCTTGGCCACAGTTGAAAAATGGGTTCCAGACAAGCGTATTATAATGTCCTTTCTGGAAGGTACTGGCAAGCTGTAGTGAGGTCAGTCGAGAGTACAAAAATGGTATCTTCTAGTCTATGTTCCCTGAGAACATGTCCATAGACTGTAAATGTGTGGTAAGTCTGAAGCCTATCCTTAGCCTGAAGCTCCAGGACAAATAAAATAAGCCTTTTTCACAGAAAGACTGGAGGATTGTGTTAGACTACCTTCTGTGTATTGCCCTGGAAGTGGTAGTCTGCCAAGAAGTATCTCTGATTATTTCAGACCCAAGGGGCCCAGAAAATGGAGTTTGTCTTGCCCATCAGAGTCAGGTGCTCAAGGGGTGAGCCGTGTGTGGGCCACATGTCTGGCTTTGGGGTGGGGGGCATAGGAGTGTTGTAGGGGCAAGTAACTCAACCTGTCTTTAATTAGGCCTTGAGAGTGTTTGGGGGGTAGGGCATGTCTCCAGTGCTAACAAGGTAGAGGAAAGAAGCAAAAAATATTGTGTACTAGGGCCTCAGTCCCCAGGGAAAGTTCTAATAGACTCTTGCTCCTACAGTAGTTTCTTTAGGAATAGCAATATATCTCCTCAAATGATGGCGTTTTTCAGACTCTGTTTTTGCACACTGAGTCCCACGGTATCGAATCTGCAAGTGAGCCCTCAAGAACTGGATCTTCATTCCCTACAGACCTGTGGTCCTGGATATAAGCCATGCTGGTTTTCAAAGTCCGATGTTTTGGAGGCTCCTCTCTTATGTGCAGGTCCCAAAAGTTGGGATGCTTCTTTTTTATCCTTTGTTGTGGAGAAGCTGTTCAGCTAGTTTTCAGGTATTTTTCAGAGGGAATTGTTGCATATGTATATCGTTCTGTTGTGTCCCTGAGAGCAGGTGTGTTCTCCATAGTCCCACACTGCCATCTTAACTGCCAACTCCTATGTTGTCTTGCTGTTATGTGGAGTATTCTGTAGATACCCATTAGGTCTAGTTGGCTTATGGTTCCTCAGGTCTTCTATTTCTTTGCTTATCTACTGTCTAGTTCTATCTAGTTGTCCGTATTCATTCTCTCGTATAAACTAGGCAACTTGCAGGTTAGCCTGTGCCTGAAATTTCCTCCCAGTTGCCTGTCACTCCAGCCTCTGTTGTTCTTTAGAATGCCCTTAGCCTTTACTTCCTCCATTGAAATTAATTCCTTTTGGAAGAGATTGGGAGCTATCTGTTTCTCCAAGATCTCTAAATAAGGGCTGTGGAGCTGAGGGTGGGTACAGTGGCATGCTTCTCTTTGAGTGATGCTTTTCCCTCTAGGATCTGAGTGCTCCTAGACGGGGGATGACGGAAGCCAGAGGTCCTGAGGTTTCATGGAGCTACTGCTTAATGAACCAGGACAAAGTGATTAAAGCCCATCTTCCTAGTTCACTGTATCTTATGGGAAGTGTCCATTTCATGAATAGGGATGGGCAGCAGCCTCTCAATGACATTTACCTAGGATTTATCTTTAGCAACAGGAAGCTGGGGGTGGGATGAGAAATGCTAATGTCCTACTTCTCCCCAAGGGAAAACAAATAAACACTTCTTACTGGGGGTAGCCGGGGAGGTGGCGGGGTACGTGTAGTAGTGGGAAAGAGCCCTGTGTTCTTGGCTGCATCAGCCTGGAGTGGAGTCCCTACCTTTCTGAGCTGGGAGTGGGGAGTGAGAGAATGGTCTTTCTTCAAAGACCACAGGCTCTTGACCTTCTTGTTTTAAATAAAATATTTTTTTCTAGATTTTTCTTTAATCAGTGTTTCTTTATTTGCTGTTTGTTCTTAATACTATTTCCAGAGATTGGGTTTAAAAATTTTTTTTAAATATAATTTTTGCCAATTTCAATGGAGAATGAGCCAGTAGAGCCTCTCAGTTGTCATGGACAGTCTCTGATAAGCTGTTTCAAACTCTTTAACTCTGGTGTTCAATGTGTGTGATTATAGTTAAGAAAAAAGTTATTTGAATAAATGGTACTTGACTCTCAGATAAAATAATTCTCTCTTGTTTAAAAAAAATTATCTTTTGTCAGTCATTCGACATGTATCCAGTGGGGGATCATATTTTTTTTGAAATTACTACCTTACCAAGTCAGTAGAATTGACACACATGTGCTTTCTTTCAGTGTTGGTATGTAGTTTGGTAAGAGGTACACAAATTGTAACCAAAATAGGCCTTTCCTCCCACATTCTAAGACTGTTGCTGGGATTGACTTGTTTTCTACATTTTTATATTTGGTTTCATTGAGAGAATAATGCTAATATAAGCCAGTTTCTGTCCCTGACCATAACCCTTAGGAATAAGTAAAGAGTATGTTTGGATTACTAGTAATCTACCACTTTTTCCAAAAACGTGGCTGGATTGCAAATTCTTCTTGCAGAGAGTCAATAACAATGTCTTTACAAAATAAGCAGCAGCACAGTGTCATTGTCATCACCATCACTGTGTGTTCTACCAAGGGGACTGTCCTCCACAACAGTAGCCATCCTCACTGAATACATAGGGTTGATGCCTTGGGTTCACAGGGGGTGCAGCATAGTAAAGAGAGTACTAGAAACCTGGGTTTTCACTCCATACTTGTAATTAATTAATCCTCTGACCTTGAGAAAGTCATCTGAACTGGTAGAGTTCAGTTTGCTCATCTGTGATGTGAGGGTATTGATGAGTTGATCCTTTTCTGGTTCGGGTATTCTATGACTGCATGTGAAGTTAGGTATGCTGGTGGGACACAGGAAATTAAATCCAATGTTCCCCTAACCACAGATTATGAAAGGTATGATATTTAAAATAATTTATTTAAACAAATAAGGGAATGTGGTAAATGTTACATAAGCACTATAAAAAATTATTCTGTCCTTGTCAAATACTTATATCCTGAACATAAATTACTTACAACTTCTCATTCTCTGTTTAGTTTTCATTACCCACTAAAAGCTAAATTGTGAGGGGAGAGAAGTCACTTTCCCAGTTGCAAAATATGATGTCAGGAAATTCCTAGAATGGGGACAGATTTTGAATGAACCATAACATTTCAGAATACAAAGTAAATTAAAATATATAATTGTGGAGCCTTTAGAAGCAGAATTTTAATTCAAGAATTTGATAAATGCATTGAAAAATATAGTTGCATTATAAATCAGTATAGGCTTAGCCAATCACATGTTTAAAATGAAGCAGTAGGAAAATTGATTTCTAGCTGCAACTACCTTGGTTTTTTTTTTTTTAATTGGTTAAATGATGTAGGTATAGTGGAATCAAGTAATTGCTGACAGCCTCTAATAGCTCCTTCCTGTACCTTTGAGTTATCAGAAGTAGAAATAGTTCCTCTTAAGGGTAGTGGCATGTATGGGACCATTTGTCTATTTTGAAAGCTTTTTGAATCATTTTCAAGTGATTTCCCTTGATACCTTGCAATATCAGGTATTATGGCCCTCTTCTGTTTTTCCTTTTTTTTTTTTCTTTTTAAGATTACAGCCATTTATCTGACAGAGGGGGAGAGAGCACAAGCAGAGGGAGCAGCTGAGGGAGAAGCAGGCTCCCCGCTGGGCAGAGAGCCCAACATGAGGCTCCACCCTAGCACCCCGGGACCATGACCTGAGCTGAAGGCAGATGCTCAAATAACTCAGCCACCCAGGTGCCCCCTTTTTCCTTTTTAACTTCTACCTCTGTTCTCCATGGTCTTACTCATTTTGGATACAGCTAAGTGTATCATAGTAAATAACTTTTCATAATTAACTAGATTAAGGGAATATTTGTGACTTGATGTCTTATTTGTGACTTTCCCTGTAATTTATTCTCTGAATAATGAGAAAGACAGACTTGAGTGTGTTACAAAATTTTTAGATGCTAAAAACTCAGTGTAGTTACCTTATTTAGTTAAGTGAGTTTGCTGCTAGGATATGATACAGTATATTTTAATTGCCATTAACTTTGATTTCCATAACAAAAACATTTTTATTAAACTCTTATGTGTATTATAACATCCCATGGGCTTTTAGTAGCATCAAATGAGGGCTAAAAGAAATGAGCTTGAAACAATGAGTAAAGTCTGTTTTTTCAGAATAAAAACTTGCCAACATCTGTATTTTATAAGTGTTTGCAGTATATCCTGGAGGAAAAATACCCAGCTCATTTGGAAATGAAAAACAGAGTCAAATTATTTATTATCTAAAAGATTTTTAAATACTTTCTTAAAAAATTTAAATTCAAGTTAG
Organism: Lontra canadensis; assembly: GCF_010015895.1. Taxonomy (NCBI): domain Eukaryota; kingdom Metazoa; phylum Chordata; class Mammalia; order Carnivora; family Mustelidae; genus Lontra; species Lontra canadensis. The sequence goes on from NW_022631093.1 coordinate 190,536, forward strand.
TTAACATATAGTCTGTTATTAGTCTCAGGGATAGAGTTTAGTGATTCATCAGGAGCATGTAACACCCAGTGCACATCACGTCACGTGCCTTTCTTAATGCGCATCACCCAATTATTCCATCCCACAACCACCTCCCCTCCAGAAACCCTCAATTTGTTCCCATAGTTAAGAGTCTCTTATAGTTTGTCTCTGTCTCTGTTTTTATCTTATTTTATAAGCTATTATTATATTATATTCCCTTACCCTATGTTCATCAGTTTTGTTTCTTAAATTCCACATATGAGTGAAATCATATCATGTTTGTCTTTCTCTGACTGACTTATTTCACGTAGCATAATACACTCTAGTCACAGCCATAAAAAGTCATTGACTTGAATTCAGTTGAGCTAGTACGTTCTGAATATGAAGGTACAGTTTTTGTGTCTTCAGAAATTCAGACTATATAGACTCATGTAACTGCACAATTCCAAAGGTCTATAAGATTAAATGTCAAAGAACAGAATTTTGTATATTTTATGATAAAGCCCTAATCTGCATAATTGCAAGCAACTTATTAGTCTAGATATTTTCAAGAAATTCAGTTCAATTCAGGAATTTCTTGGCCAAATTTAAATTTGTCTTAGGTTTTGCATATCTTTTGTTAAATTCATTCTTGGGTCTTTTATTCTTTTTCATGGTGTTATAAGTTGACTTTTTAAAAATAATTTTATTATTAAAAAATAAAATAATTTTATTATTCTGGAAGTCATTCCTGGAGGTATTGCTTACAGCCAACTCTTTCAGTTCTTTGAATGATACTATAATTCCTAATATTAAAACCCTTCTTGTTTAAATACCTTGAATGATATCTATTCTCTGCAGTTAGTTCTGAATGATGGAAAATGACCTTGTTGGGTTATAATTCATGAATGGCATCATATTAACTTATATAAGAAAATGTCCTTCTTTAGAAATCTGTATTCTCTGTCACATATGACAATGGTAAAATATCATCAATTTCATACATAAGATATAAGATGTATTGCCTGGGAGATGTGAAGTAAGACACTTCAGGATGCAGAAAATATCACACCATTTCAAACCAGTGGTAAATTTCATTGAAGTGTTCTAAAATGGACCTAAATTGGAAGAATTTAATCATGTAACATCTGTTCCTATATGTCCTATGAGTACAAGGGATAATTATAGTCTTTGGTGTTTAGGAAGAGACTAGCTTCTGTGCATTTAAGACACTTGATCTTATAAATAAGATTAGGAAAGCTGAACTTAACTTGAAGATGGAGCAGCTGTTTGATTAAAAAGGATGGTTTGAAGTCTTCCAGTTTTCACCACTTTGAAAAAGAGAGGAGTATAGAATTAAAGGTTAGAAGTCAAAAAAATTTTTCATGCCAGAAAATTTTTAGATAATAAATTGGAGCATATTGTTCTCAGGAGTCTTTATAAGAGCTCTCAGAGATACAATAGCAACTTCTCATTAAATGGTAAAAATAGCTGTTATTTTATCATTTACTCTGTCTTAATCATTTAAAAAAATGTGGATAAGATTGGTAAGATTATAATTTAGTTGTATACTAAAGTTTATGTTAAAATACTTTTTGGTGCAACCCGGTGGTTCAGTTCATTAAGGGTCCGACTCTTGATCTTGGCTCAGGTCTTGATCTTACCATCATGAATTTGAATCTCCCACTGGGCTCCACAGTGGGCATGGAGCCTACTTAAAAAAACAAAAAACTTTTTAATGCAATAAATAAAAACTCAGATATTTAGTTTTAGAATGTCATGTTTTTCAAAGGAAAAGAATATTAAATTCTATAACAAAAATTTTTTAAATACTAGGTAAAATGGTATGGAGATTATCTTCATTATTATACCACATATCACTTACCAAAGATTTGATTATTATGCTTATTCTAATATGATTTTAAAAAGTGAAAAACAGAAGTTTACTTTGTTTATTAAGTATAAGAGATATGTCTTCTTCATCACCCACAGAGCAAGTAGAAATTTAAGCTGGAGGTCAGTTTTCATTTAAGAACTTCTTTATTATAGATGATTTTATTTTTACCAATCACTGTGTAAAATGTCTCGATAATCTTCATATTTTTTCTATTCCATTTATTGACATAAGAAAATATTTCTTATTTGAAGAAATGTTAGAGAAAGTATATATATCTATGAATTAATTGGCCAGAAAACAGTTAGGGGAATTTTAATAAATTCATTTTGCTTACCTGGAAAGATGACAGCTTTTCTTAAATCAAGCTATAAAAATTCTGCTATATTTATGTTTCTCACATACTGCCTCACCCTGCATCCATTATATGAAGAGAAAAGCAGGATTTATTTCCAGCTTGATTTTTCTGATTTGTACCCCTCCTCCCTAACCAGTAGATTTCCAAAATACAGTGATGTTTAACTCTCTTCTGCTCTTCCTTACCTGATATTATTCTTTTTTCTTTTTTTTTTTCGTTTCATGCCTTTGACATTCATTTTAAATAATTTTGCTTTAAGATTTATGTTTATCTCCTGTCATCTTCCTCTTGTTAATTGAATCCAAAATATTTAATAGGTATCTGTTATAGTCATATACTGTCCTTGGTGCAGGGATATAATGGAAAAAGTTGTACAAAAATTTCGTGTTTTTTATAGACTTCAAAAGGAAATATATAGTAGTAACATGCATGTAATATAATCATAGGATTTAAAGTAAAGAGTGGAGATTTTCCTTTACCAGAGTCTTCTCCAGTCCCATTCCAGGGACACTTAACCACTTTATTTCTTTTCTTTTTTAAAGATTTATTTCTTTGAGAGTGAGAGTGTGAGCAGGCAATTGGCAGGAGGGGCAAAGTGAGAGGGAGAGAATCTTAAGCAGACTCCATGCTGAGCAAGGAGCCCAACATGGGGTTAGATCCCAGGACCTGAGATCATGACCCGAGCTGAAGTCAAGAGGTGGGTGCTTAACCCAGTGAGTTACCCAGGCACTCCAACACTTAGCCACTTTCAAAAGTTTATTGTCCACCTTTCAAAAGCTTTATTGTCCACCTTTTCTGTGGATTTATACAAATATATGATTTATATAGAGAGAAAAATAAACTTCTGCCTGAACAGAATTATGCTATAAATGCTTAATTTTCTTTTTACTCTTAGCAGTGTATTTTATCATTCTTTACATTTCAGAATATACATGTTCATTTAACTACTGTACAAATTTCTATGGAGGTTAACTTAATTCATTTAATGATTGCTCTACTGGTTAACATTTAAGTTTTTTCTAATATTTTTATTGAAAGAATCAACACTTTAATGAATATATATATATACACACACATTTATATATATATAGTTATTTTTAGAAGTATTTTAGATAGATATAAGTAGATAGATGTTGATATTCTTGTGCAATAGATTCTAAATTTAGATCTCTGTCCAAACAATATATAAATCCCATATTTGTTTCAATATATAATTCAAAAGATTATACCAGCATATACTGCTGTCAATAATTTTATTAAATTCCTGTGTTTTTCACATATCATCCCCACAATAGTTGTTTTAATTTTAATGAATCTGAGGAATTAAATATATTGTTTTAATATGTATATTCCTGATTTCTGGTGAGGTAGAGCATCTTTTTTTTTTTTAATTTCTTTTAAGTGTTCCAGAATTCATTGTTTATGCACTAACCCAGTGCTCCATGCAATGTGTGCCCTCCCATAATATGCACCACCAGGCTCACCTAACCTCCCACCACCCTCCCCTCCAAAACCCTCAGTTTGTTTCTCAGAGTTCACAGTCTCTCATGGTTAGTCTTCCTCTCCAATTTCCCCCAACTCACTTCTTCTCTTCATCTCCCCATGTCCTCCATGTTATTCCTTATGATCCACAAACAAGTGAAACCATATGATTATTGAGGTAGAGCATCTTTTTGCATGAATGTGGGCTTTTTTTATTTCTTTTGTGAATTGTTATTTTAGCCTTTGCCCATTTTTAATCAGTTCATTTCTTTTGCTTACTGAAGTGTAGACATTATTTATAAAGTGTAGACATTATTTAAAAATGTAGACATTATTATTATTTGTGCATTGTATATGGGGCATCTATTGTTTAATATCTAATAAATATCAATTTTTGTATGTTCCTACTTTATTAGTTTGGTAAGGCTACTGCATATTAGTTATACTTAATAGCGTATGAGTTATACTTCCTTTTTTACTTTTTTTGAAAGTGGTTGCCTGGAATTTATAATTAACACAATTACTCCAAGTCCACTTTCAAATAAACACCATAGCACTTCATGGGTTGTGTGGGTTTCTAATATTAACAAAATAATCCCTCCCTTACATCCCTTGAATTGTTTCTCCCATTCATTTCACTTACATATAAATATACAAAGCATATTTGTGTGTGTAGGTATACATAAACACATACACATAAGCATGCATTGCTGTTATTATTTTGAACAAATGGTCTGTTAGGTAAATTAGGAATTAGAATAAGAAAAATTTTTATTTTATCTTTTTTGTATACTTTGGTACTCTTCCTTTCTTTATATTTATCTGAGTTTCTGACCTGTATTATTTTCCTTCTCTCCAAAGAATTTCTTATAATATTTCTTGTAAGCTAGGTTAACAGGCAACAAACTCTCTTGAATTTTTTATTTGTTTGAGAAAGTTTATTTCTTCTTCACTTTTGAAGGCTAAATTTTGCAGGTTATAAAATTGTAGGTTGGCTGTTTCTTTCTCTTAACACTACTTAACACTCCACTTTCTCCTTGCTTGCGTGATTTCTGAGGACAAGTGACATGTAATTCTTATCTTTGTTTTTTGGATAAGGGTTTTTTTTTTTTTTTCCTCTGACTTCTTTAGGATTTTTGTATCTTTGGTTTTCTGCAGTTTGTAAGGAAGGTATCTGGGTGTAATTTTTTCAGCATTTATCCTGCTTGTTTTTCTCCAAGCTGCCTGGATCTGTGTTTGTTTTCTGATATTAATTTGGGAAAATTCTCAGTCCTGTTGTCCAAATATTTTTCCTTTTTCTTTTCCTTTTTCTTCTCCTTCTGGTCATCTCATTATACATATATTACATACTCATTGGATATTCTTTTTCAATCTTTGTCAGCTTTAGAGGTTTTTTTTGGGATATCCTCATGCTGATAGATTTTTTTCCTCCCTTAAATCTACTTTTCTCATAAACCTGTTAAAGGCATTCTTCATTTCTGTATTTGTTCATGTCTAACATTTCTTTTTGGTTCTTTCTTGGAATTTGCATCTCTGTTTACATTTGCTATTACAGCATGTTGTATACTTTATCCATTAGAGTCCTTTCCATATTAACTATTGTTGTTTACATTTATGATATGATAATTGCAACATTCCTGCCATACTTATTTTGATATTTGTCTCCTCAAGTGCCTTTTATTTTTGGCTTATGCTGTGCCTTGTAATTTTTCTGGATTATTGGACATGATGTACTGGCTAAAAGAATTGCTATAATTCGACCTATAGAAATGTGGTGTGATGTGTTGGGTGAGGGGAAATGAGCAGTAGTCCTGTGATTTGTCTGAGTCTTTTAGTGAGCCTGTGCCTCTGGACTGGGAGTTTCACAAACGTTTCTTAGTTCTCTTCTTCCTTTGATGGGAGAAAATGAGTAAAGTAAGTTGGAGTTCAGTATTAGCCTTTCCCCAGGCCATTTAGGCTCTGTTAATAGCTTAGCAGGTTAGATTCTGCTTTACTAGCTTCTCCAGACACCAAGCCTTGTTAGGAACAGAGGGCTCTTAGGTATTTAAAAATGGTTCCTTTGCCCCTCCCCTTGCCAGAAACATGAGGGGATTTTTCTTTGATATTTTCTTTGAGATTGTGGCCAAACTCCTGGAGGTAAAACTTATAAAATTGTGCCTTCTTCCCCCTTATACTGTGTCCCTTGGGGTTCTTAACTCTTAGGCTTGTTCTCTGAGCCTCCAGCAATTTGTCAGTTGTAATTCTGCTTTTCCTCCCAGAAACTGGTTCCTACAGATGTTTCAGCTCATGAGTTTCTGTTCTAGAAAGTTGTGATTCTCTGTATTTACTTGGTGGTCTCTCCAGTTTGGGTAGCAGCAGTTTTCCTTGTGACCTAAAATCTGTTATATCCCTAAGCAGAATTGTTGATTTTTCAGCATAATCAGCTTTTTATTTGTTAGAATAGAGTGACAACCTCCAAGCTCCTTGTAAGAGCCTGTTATAAGGGGGTATTAAGAGTTAAAAAGGGTTGATTGATGGAGTGAGCTACCAAAAACATAGGCTTGTTAACTATGATCTAAGGTTCCAGAAAGGATAATGAAAAGAGAAGGAAAAGAAGCAGTGGACTGAAGAAGTTGTGTCAGGTAGAACAGCCTCCTCAGATGGAAGAAAAGGGGTTGTTAAGTTTTTTAAGATGGCTGAAGAAGCCTGAAGTTTGGATTTTTCTGAGTCACCCCAACCTGTTTCCCATTTTAATTCTCAGGATGCCACTCTTTTCTAACCAGTGTCCTAATCATGCCATAAAAGCCCAGATGATACCTCAAATTAAAATGATGAAGTTTAGCCATTTGTAAAATTAAATTATTACTGATCTTCTAGTTATTTCAGCACTGTAAAAGCAAAAGATTAGAAACTTTCTTAGTAAAATCATAGAAAGTCCCTGGTTCTTTATCCATGATTTGAGCCAGTAATTTAGAACACTGAGCTTGTCAGTTTGCTTCTTTAATCTTTCCAGTATTTAGATAGCCCTTTATATTGTTAATAGGCACAATTACAAGTTTCCAGAAGCTTTGTCTTCAGTCTATACTTTATTCTAAGAGATTACAACTCACTGTTTTACCTCTGTCACTGATGTGTTGCCAGAGTTGGATGCCCAAATACTAGTGAGATGTTCATTCATGTCCTATAACCAATTGTTAATTCTCATTTCCTTCAAATTCTGATTCCTGCCACCACAGGTCTTACAAATTGCTATTATTAGTGAATTTTCTAAATTTCAAATGGCACAACTATTATGGGTAGTTTAAACAGAAAATACGTTGGTTTACAAATTCTGTATCAGGGTAGGACAGTCAGGCTTGGAAGCAGTATAAGGATCAACACTGACACATTATAGCATGGAAGCAATCCAGTGAAACCCCATAGCTACCACACAAAAACACATTTGTCAGAGTACATCCATGTGTTCTCGTCACTTGATGTTTAAACTTGTACCTTTTCTCTGTTTTTTCATAATTTGACCCTGTGCATGGAGGAAGGGGGGAGGCAGGAAGAAACAGAAGACAGGCTAACCACTCAACATTGGCAGATGGCAGTTTTAATAAGCAAGGCAACTTACATGCAAGGCTTATCTGGGGTGGCCACAGGACAAGTAGATCTCCACACCCACCAGCCAAATTTTAAAAGTTTATAGATAGAGGCCTTAATTGTTTTCTGCCATATACTCCCCCCAGAGTGTCTCAGTAGCACTTTACTCTCTCAAGTCTATGTCCTTAGAATAGCACCCACTGGGCAAACCCTAAGGAGAATATATATCCAAGGACAGAGGAGAGGGTGAGAAGCCTCTGACTGCCCTGCTTACTGGTCAGTCTGTGGTCTCTCCTCTCTACCTCCTCCAACATTCTCTCACTGAATGCTGGACATCTCTGCCAACACCATGATAGATGGTGGTGCTTGCTTCTTCACTCTGAAATTTTGTTCACAACAACTAGAAAAAAAATCTTAAATAAATGGCCATCCATATGATCTTCCCACATGTCTAACAGAATGTGTTAAGCTAAAAATGTACCTTAAAGGTAATAGTTATATGATTTTCCATAGGGATTTGTATAATACTGGCTTTTAAAATATTTGCCAATGGAAATTCTTTTTGTTTAATCCCAGTTTTATGTCAGTAACTTTTGAATCTTATAGGGCCCGTTTGTTCAAAACCAGGAGCAAAACCGTAATGTTAGTATATACAAAGTTTTTTTTCCTTTTTATATGCTGTGGCAGAAGAATCATCTTTTGATTGGTCTAAAAGTGGCATCACATTATTATTGGATAATTTAAAATCACTTTAAATTATCATCTGTTTAGTTAAGATACCCATCCTGATTTCTCCTGCTCTGGTGGTATCATAAGCACTGAGACATTATAGAAGCATTAATAATCAAACTCACAGCTGGGTCTTGTCAACACAATCAAAGACTAATGAAAGTGAATTAAAACTGAAAGCAATGGTTGGAACAGTTCTGGAATCATTCTGCTACTACTCACATTGCCAAGGCCATTACATGGTATTCCAAATGTATAATCCAAAATGGAAGGAAAATGAGATTCAGCTGGTCTCCAAGACACACAGGAGAGCTGATGAAAGCTTTGTAAATAAGCCAGTGGATTCCATCTATCACAAATTGTAGGCTGGTTTTTAATAAAACAAAGGACCTGGCAGAGAAAGTGCCAAAATGCTGTTCTTTAATAATGAGATAGAGCTGATAGTTTGTTCAATTTACACATCAGTTTGCCCAGAAGATTTTTTTTGAAAGACAGAAGTGTTTGAATGCTAATCACTTCATATTTGAAAGGTGTCTAAATCTCTAGCCAGAGTGTATTGTGGTGAGATTAAAACGTTCTTAATTTGGTAGAGGCTGAATTTACAGCAGTGAGTTTGGAATGCTAAAATGTAATCTCCCTTGGATAAAGCTTTCATAAAAATAGATATGTCTTGGACATAAACATGATCATTTTAAGGCCTTGACTTGTCACATCTTGCATTGGTTTTCATAACACACAACTATTTCCCCTCCTCCTCCTCCTCCTCCTCCTCCTTCTCCCTCTCTCTCCCCCCCCCCCCCAATTCTGGGAGTTGTTCCCCTATCCTCCTCAAAAAGATGTAGATAAATTTAATTATACACAGAAAAGAATAACTTGTATCCTATTATTAAACTGATTTAATGGCTCAGTCTTTCTCAAGAGAACTACTGTAGTTGATTTTATGAAGCAAAATTTCTTGGAAAACCAAATATCCTAAAATTGTAAGTGAATATTCAGGGGAAAATGTTAGCTCAAACCAGGTGGGATTCTTATTATAAATATCTAGTTGAGAGTGGGAACTAGTATATTTACTCTCATCAGACTATGTATCTTATTTAATTCAGTATTTTTATGGGTAACTTTCTTGTAAAATAATGCTTCAGGTGGTTGCTAGGTTTCTAAAGATGGCTCCACATTTCACAAAATTTAACTCAGATTTCACTAACCATGTTTATACTATTAAAAATATAATTAAAAAATGTTTTATGTGGCCCAGTTTAACATATTAAAGATGATAAGTATGCTGATTTTATGTGAGATTTCTTCATTTTTATGTGACTTTTCAAGGAGAAAATATTTTCTTTACAATTCTGTTTAATTGAAGACTATTCTAAGATTTCAAGATAAACTTTAAAAACATTTTACCAGAAGGGCACCTGTATGGTATAGTCATTTGAGTGTCTAACTCTTGGTTTTCAGTTAGGTTGTGATCTCAGTTTGATGAGATTGAATCCTGCATTGGTTCTGTTCTCAGCACAGAGTCTTCTTGAGATTCTCTCTCCCTCTCCCTCTACTCTTCCCACTCTTCTGCTTGTCCTCTTTCTCTCTCTCTCTCTCCAAAATAAATAAACCTTAAAAAAAAAAAACCTTCTTACCATAACCCCTCAGTTTACCATGTACATGTAGTGTGGATGTACATATTAGATTTAACTTAGCATTGCCAGTGACTCCAAATTTTGAATGCAAAATTAAGTTTGCTATTTCATTTATTTGTTAAAAAATAAATGTTATATATTTAATCCTACAAGATTAAATGATATTAATAAAACTGCTATTTTTTCTTGATTTTGGGGATTCTACTTAACATTTCTTAGGAGAAAGTATTTATGCTGCTGAAAACTTCGAAAATTCATATCTGAAACTGTATTAATGTTGAATAAACCACTTATTCCTCTTTAAGTTCAAGGACATGACAAAAAAAAGCCTCTCCTCCTGATTTCCTATGTATTCATGGCAGTGATTACATCCTCCCTAATAGAGCACAGCGCTATAGCCATTTATCGCCTTTGTAGTTTATGTAATAAGTAGACGAACCAACCAGCACTAGCTGATGAGTTTAGAATAACTGAGAACTCCAGTAAGGAGAGGAATCCATATTTACTTGAAATCTCTTTTCCATAGTTATCTACCTGGTGCCCACAATAAAGTGAGGTTGGAAAGTGCCTCTTTCACTATTCAGGTATGCAAATGGTTATTAGCTGCCTCTTGAGATAGGGTACAAAACACTGCTTTTTTGCATCCTGCTTTCATATAAAAGAAAAGCATGAGGCTCTTGGCAGGGGATTCAAACCCTCCCAGTCTTAAGACCCAGATAAAGATCCACTGCTTTTAGGGAAGGTTAGAAACAAAAGCCTTCTGTCCCAGGTGAGAAGCAGGGAAAATCACATGGTTCTAGGCTTTAGCATCAGCAAAAATCAGATCAGGAGCAGGAAATTCTCTTTTTCCCAAGACCCAGCATGGAAACAGGTAGAGTTTAGCTGTCAAGTAGAATAGTGGAAATGCTGAAAAGGCCCATATACAAGGCCCAGCACAGGCCCACATAATATTAGAAGCTGAGAAAATAGAACTACTGAAAACTGAGGGTGGAACAGAAACAGTGAGAATAATAGTCTGGCATCTCAGGCAATATACTGAACACAAGCTAATAGTAGCCTGTGGCTGGGGGAATTTGAAACCTATGATGCACAGGTAACTGAGGAGCAATATTGGAGAGTCTAACTTAGATGTGATTAGAATCCAAAAACAACAAGACAGAAAAAAAACTGGACAGAAGGAATGTTTGAAGATGTAATGGTCAAGAATTTCCAAAATTCGTGAAAGAATATATTGAAGAAGCTCAGCAAACCCTAGACGAATAAACAAAAATTAAAATTAAAAAAACAAAACAAAACATAGCACTACCTAGGTATATTATAGTCAAATTTCTGGACACCAGAAAAAAATGCCTTGAAAACCTATAGGGAAAAAATAATGATTAGAAACAGAGAAACAAAAATAAGAATTACAGCATATCATTTATCAGAAAATGTGTAAGAGAAAACAGAGCACTTTTTATTCTAAAATTAAAAGAAAAAAAAACTCATCCAAATTTCTATACTCAGCACATATATCCTTCAATAAAAAGGCAAAGATTTTCTTATAAAAACAAAAGGTGAGAGAATGCATTGTGAGCACACCTGCTATCATTAAAGGAGTTCTTCAGGCATAGGGAATATTATGAGAAAATGGAAATTTAGATTTATGTAAAGGGTATGAAAGAACTAGAAAAAGGTAAAATCATTGTTAATTATAAAAGACATATTTTTCTTTATTTTAATCACTCTAAAAAGTAACAGTCCAAAGTTTAAAGAACACAATGTATTTGAGATTTCTATACCATCAGTGTGTGGGTTTCTTATTTAGTGACAAGGTTAGTAAGAGGCAAAACGTTGGTTGTTTCATCGATGTTATTCCCCTAAATTTCAAATCCTGGAACAGTCCTTGAATTTTAGGTGGCTTTTTCAACCATTCTTTATTTGTCATATGGATGATTAGAGTCCTTAACCACTCTTCCTAATATTTCTTCCCCTAAAAATAAAATCACTAGGATATTTCAGTATATAGTATGTTAAGTTATTCTTGATAATTATCCATTCCAAGTTGCTCTGTGCTTGATTATGACAACATAATGATGAATTGAAATATCCCTGTGGTAAAAACACACACATATATTGAACATAATTCTGTAAAAATGTATATTGTGCCTGATGTGACTTTGAGACAGAAAAAAGATAATTGTCAAACCTATTATAGCATCTCAACCAACTTGCTCTTTTGTACTTTTTGTACTGTCTTACCCCTGTGAGCACACCTAAAGTGCTAGGGAACCACCACTTTTCAGCTCATCATGTACTCTCTATCTCCAGAAAATGTATATTGCATTCTGGCACCTCAGGACTATTAGAAAGAGAGCTTTTGGAATCAGTGTTTCACTTTCAATCATTTTTCTGATTAGGGCTATTATCTCTTGTTGCTCTCCTGGAAATACATATTGCTTACAAGGAAATCAGGATAAGATTATTAGCACATTTTCAAGGAGATTAGGAGCCCCTTCTTCACTTGTCAATGCGAAGTAATTTACATTATCTCTGTTTTATCCTTCCTTTTTCTTCCTTCCTCCATCTTTCCCTCCCACTCTCCTCCACTCCCCTTCTCTTCTCTTTTCTCTCTCTTATTATTCTAGTCCAGTGGATAACTTTGAATGATCATTCTGAAGATTGCTGCCAGACGCACAGAAATCTCACCAATTTTCTATACCCAAGTGATGTGTATGCCTGAAGCTATGGTTTTGTCCTGATTTTTCTTCTTTTCCTTTCTAAGTGGAAGGTTTAAGACAAATGATGCATTTTTCATGTATAAGGATATGGTTATTTTTTCTATTTTTCTATTTCTTTCTCTCCGCCAAACATACTACATCTTTCATAAATTCTGATGTAATTTTCTTTGGCAAGTTTAAGCTATTTTGTGCACTTAGTCACACACTTTGAAATACATTTTTGTCAGAGAAATGTGGTTTTGCTTTAGAGAAATCCTCAGTCCCAGTGACCAGGTATTGAGATCAGGACCGCATTTCCCTACTCTACCTCTTTTTGGAGCATTTTTCAACAGTTCTATCCCTTGTTTATTATTTGTCATGCCTTCTGCCTAGAGGATTAGAAACCTTTTTAAAAATGTATTTAAACCTCAGGACACTTTAGAAGGTAATCAATATTGTGGTCTCCATTTTACAATTGAAATTGAAGCTTGGATAGGTTAAATAAATTGTCTAAGATCATACAGTTAGTAAATGATTTTTGGGGGGAGATGGCATTTTTGTGACTAAGAAACATTTTACCTCATCTCTAGTGGTAGCCTTCAATTTTCAGGTCATGTGTTTTTCAAACTCTACAAATCTGTGGTCATCTTGGCTAGAACATAACCTGAAAGAATGTGGAGCTATAGCCATTTTCCACAATAAATAAAAGACATTGCATGGAAGAGAGAAAACCATTCCAAGAGTTGGAGAGAAATTCAGTCCTGATAATACTGTTTGATCCTTGAATTTGGATCTTCCCGAATCTAGATTTCCCTGAAATTTTTGTTTTTTCCCCCCAGTTTTATTGAGATGTAATTGACAAATTAAACTTAAGCTAATGTTTTGATAGATGTATACATTGTGAAATGATTTTCACAGTCAAGCTAATTCAAATGTCCGTCACTTCACAGAGATACCTGTGTGTGTGTGTGTGTCTGTGTGTGTGTGTGTTGAGAACATTTAAGATCTACTCTTATGGGGTGCCTGGGTGGCTCTGTGCACTCAGCAGGGAGTCTCTTTGAGAATTCTCTCCTCCTCCCTCTGCCCCTACCCCTGCTCATGCACTTGAGCACTCTTTGTTCTTTTTCTCTCTAAAATAAATAAATCTTTTTTAAAAAAGATCTACTCTCTCAGCACATTTCAAGTATACAATCCACTGTTAGTGATTACGGTCACCATGGTGTATACATTGCATCTCTGAACATATTCATCTTTCGCAACTGAAATTTGAAAGTATGTTTTGTTACTGTGAAATGTGTAAGCCTGATGATTCACAGATCTGTACACTGGGGCAAATAGTACATTATATGTTAATAAAAAAATGCATGTTTTGTGTTGGTGTGAATATTTTTTAGTCCTAAAAAAGGGGGCAGTCCTGCTGTTTATGACAATGTGGATAAACCTGGAGGACATTATGCAAAGTAAAATATGGTAGAACAAGAAAGACAAATACCGTATGATCTCATTTATGTGTAGAATCTTAAAAACATCAAAGTCACACAAGTAGAAAGTAGGTAGGTGGTTGCCAGAGCTAGGGAGTGGGGATAATAGGGAGATGTTGGTCAAAGGATACAAAGTTTTAGTTAGGCTGGAAATGTTCAATTATACATGCAAATAAATTCCCTTTAATTGCTTAAACTAGTTGAAACTGTGTTTTATGATACAGTAGTGGAGATATTACTTGAACCCAGCTCTGCATAACTGTGAAATTTATGATAAAATTCATATGCTACTGTCCCTCTCAATTGGTGTTATACTGAGGGCAGAGGGAGTTCAAGGGAATCTTTAACAATCTAGTGGCTTAACAAGTAAGAGATATTCTGTTATTTTCTTCTCTATCAGTAATGAGAAAATTGTCTTGTACAAAATAAAATGCACATAATATGAGATTATTGGGGAGGTACAACAGTATTAGGTATCTTTCTCAAAGTGCTAACCTATGTTCTGAATGAATTTGTCATTACAAATGCCATTATATATTCTCTGTAGACTTGAGGCATATTTATTTTAAAATGTCCAGGAAAGAGAGGTCTCATTGTTATTCTTTTCTTTTTCCAAAAGTACTTCTCTGATATGTGACCATTTTTTTCCTCTAGTTCAAATTATGTCAATGTTTGTTAAAGGGAGTTAGATATATGACCCATTTATTTTATTTCTTTCTAGTACAAAATCAGTGTAGTCTAGTAATGGGACAAATGCCTGCTTTGTCCTCCTCCCCCAACTAAAAGAAAAATCACGTCACCTGATTCAGACTCTGGACCTGACCAAACACACAGACGTCATCAGAATAAGTTGAAACTAAAAGAAAAAGGGCTGTTCTCAAATACACAGCTCTTGGCAGGGCTTATGAAAGATTCCTTTTTCACTTGACGTGGATAATTTGCTATTCCTATACTGAATAAAAACATAGTATGTGTTGATTATTGACTGATACTCATACTTACTGCCTCTGAAATGAATCACGTCCCTGTAATTTTTTTTTTAGGTGCTCATTTAAAGACATTGATTCATCACCTTGGCACAGAAATACTTAATAGCAAACCTTGTGCTTCATGCACTATAGCTGCCTTAGCCACCTGCTAGACAGTTCCTGTACATAGCTCCTCTGAAGCTGGTGCCAGCCCCTTAGTGAGCAATGAATAAACACAAATAATTTTGTCTGAAAAAATGCCCCTAACATGTAGCTACCCTAGAGAGCTCTCAGAAAATGCCTCAAGACACAGAACTGCTTGACAAAACAGACTTAGCCTTTCATTTGTATTCTTCATTTTTCAGGCCACCAAATTTTAGCATCTTCTTGCTGCTTTGATTGCTGGTTGCACCTTCAGAGAGGCTGAGGGGATGTTAAAGAGTATTTTTCACAGTTAAGGACTCCATTTCACCTTGATGTCCCTTCAACATGAAAACACTCCTCCACTTAGACCATTTTGAGATATGGAAGTTGAGAGGGAGTAGAGGGAAGCTATAAAAACTTTGCAGGGTGGAGTAGAGGCAAGAGGCCAAGACTTACTTATGCAAAGACCAAGAGACAATTAAATGCCTAGAAGCTTGTGCCACAATTTTAACTTTGTATCCTTAATTAGGGAATAGGAAAATAGTATTTGTTTATTATCAACCTGCTTATTAAGTCTCCCATGAGTGGTCCTTGTAAGTAAAGGGTAGTAGGGTGGAGACTTAGAGAGCTAGACTGGAAAAGAAGAAAAATTCAGAGCAGCATTAAAATGTGGTCTCTCTCATTAAGAAGCAACAAGTGGGAAAGTAGAACATGAATAAATTAAAAAGAATCAACATAGCAGCAAACATTCAGAGGAACCAAAAGCTCAGTACGACTTGTCATTATTTCTCTCCATTACCCAAATCCCATCACATACATGTTTGCTCACCAGTACTTTCCAGCTATGCCAGGATTGGTATCTGTTATATTCTCAATATGCTCCCTGACTCAGTCCCTATCTTTTTCAGACTCTGAGTTCACCTCCTCCAGGAAGGCTTTCCTGAAATGCCATCCTCCACTGGGCTCTATCACAGCATATGTAACTTGACTGTAAATACTTTGAAGATTACATTTACCTTGTTTATCTGTAGGGCCTGAAATACAGTGAATATTCAAGAAATATTTGATGAATAAAATAATGTTGTCAACCCCCATTATTTTGTAGATGGGTTGATTAAGACCTCAGATGGTAAGATGTTTGCCCAAGGTTGAGCATGTAGAATGAAGACTTAAGCTCTGATTTTTGTTTTGTTTTGTTTTGTTCATGGGCCTTTGCTACAGTCTTTCTGATGTCTTTGTATCATAGGACTTCCCCTGACATGCAGTGTTGCATACTCCAGACCAAGTATATTTCCTAATAGACTATCTAGCTTCCCATATTTGTCAAATGACTTTTTCTGTGAAAACTGAGGGTAAATATTTTTCTTCCCCAAGGATCAACAGGACTAAGTATTATGACATATAACCTTAGACTTCAAGAGACTTTAGTAGTTACCTTGTATAACCCTCAATGGATGAGTAAAAATCTCTTGGACATTTAAGACAAAATGGCCATTTACCATCTGTTTGAAAACTCTAGTGAAGGCAGCCATACTCCTGAGGCATGCTGAGTGGCTAACATTTTCGAATTCTTCCTTATAATGTACTGAAACATGCCTGAAGTTTCAAAGGTCTGTCCTTCCACATGGCAAACTACAAATGTTACGTATGTATCCCTTTTGAAGGGTTGTCCAAGATTGGACCTTCTGTAGCAGTACATGATTTCACATCCCCTCATGGCTGTGTGTCTCTGGAGGATGGGTCTGAACATCAGACTAATGAGTGTTCCGGATGTGATGGCAGTACATGATTGTACAAAAATCTGTGGGTAAAAAGGAAGGAGGTGGAAGGAGTATGGCCAGAGGAAGGATGAGGTAACTAATGACCTGTCTTGGGTGAAGGTGGTGTGACTATGAGCATTACATGAATATACTAAGAATATGCAGTTTATTTGAGATAAATGTGAAATTTCTTATTAAAAAGAAACCTTTAAATAGAATGTTAACCTCTAGTGTATCCAGGAAGGTTATCTTTGTTGATTCAAAACAAATAAAAATAGAAGCCATGACCATTCCAACATGTCCTAAGTAAATTTCAAATAAAGTAACTGCTTAGCTGAAAGCTTAAGCAATTTTTAATTGCTTGAGTGAATCAAAGAATACTTATAATGTAAGCTCATTAGGTTCACAGAGATATAGGCTGATTTAATTCACGTGTTCTCTAGCTCATTTAAACCTCACTTTCTTACTTTGGATTACTGGGTGCTTTGGCTAATGCCAAAGTAAGCTGCATCTTGTAAATTTGTCTGTTTATGAAAAATTCTATAACAAAAATCACTTGAGTCAAGTAAAATCATTAAAAATGCCCGGTTCTTAAAAGTATCTTTCTTTTGTCCATTATAATATCTAGATATTTGTGATGGTTTATATATGATGGCTTACACATGGTTTTTACATTTATGATAGTTCCCAAATTATGATAAAATTCATTCCAGTATTAATAGAGATCCAGTGGATATGATGATTCAGTCTTGATTTTCAGTCTTGATTTGAATCCTTTAACTGTTTCTTATTAGTGCTCTGAAATTTTTTACACATAGCATGCTAGTAGAAAAACCACACTGGGGGTGACTGCATGGCTCAGTCATTAAGCATATGCCTTCAGCTCAGGTCATGATCCCAGGGTCCTGGGATCGAGCCCCATGTCAAGTCCCTGCATTGAGCCCCCACATTGGGCTCCCTGCTCCGCAGGAAGCCTGCTTCTCCCTCTACCCCTGCTTATATTTCCTCTTTTGGGCGTGCGCTCTTTCTCTCTGTCAAATAAATAAATATTTAAAAAAAAAGAAAAATCACACTGAGATTTGTCCCAAAATGAGTTGCTTTGAAACAGTAAGATTAAAACCCAAATGTGTGTCTTTTAATAATGTAATTGTTATTATAAATATTTCTTTGCTTCTTAAAAATATAGTTCACTAAGTTTCTACAGAAGAGAAAAAAATAAACAATAAATGTTAAGATTTGTCTCATTTCATACCTAATCTAGCATGGTTTGTTTTCACATTACTACTTAGATGGTCTTTTTGCTGACATTTTCCTCAAGAGATTGAATTGTAGAGATAACGTTGATTGGAATGAATTTCCATTTTATACTTAAGGGCAGATTCTTGGGTCTTATAATAATGGCCAAATATAGACTGAGTCTACACCACAACAAAGCAAACAAATAAAACACTGGGGCTATTTGGGTTTAAAAAAGTATTATCTGTTTCATTTACCTGAAAACTTCAGCCCAAAGGAAAATTTAATTAAGATCTGAATTGTCTCTCATTTGATCTGGCTATCTGTGTCATTGTCATTTTAAATGCCCCTTTCAGGGGCGCCTGGGTGGCTCAGGGGGTTAAGCTTCTGCCTTTAGCTCAGGTCATGATCCCAGGGTCTTCAGCTCAGGTCATGATCCCAGGGTCCTGGGATCGAGCCCCACATCGGGCTCTCTGCTCAGCAGGGAGCCTACTTCCTCCTCTCTCTCTGCCTGCCTCTCTGCCTACTTGTAATCTCTGTCTGTCAAATAAATAAAATCTTAAATAAAATAAAATAAAATAAAATGCCCCTTTCATTTTCAGCATTTAGGCACAGGTATTGTTTACATGTATGTGATAAAATCTAGCACATTATTGAAATATTGAACTGGCTGGTTTAAAAAGTCACACCATATTTGATTTGATCTACTGTGTTGTTTAATTTAAGCCCAACTAAATGATGAAAAACAAGCATATCTACAGTAGCTTTACTTTTGTCAGAAAACTAGATTTTTTTCATGCACTTGCAAAAATTTGCCATATTCTTTCACACCTCAATTCTCTCATTTCAAAAATGAGCAAAGGATATTTATAGACATATTTTTGATAGATACCTCACTGACAGAAGTCACCTTTAAATTATGAGGTGAAATATGAAATTATAGATGCAATTTGACATTTCAAGAGGTTCATTTTCCTCAAATGCAATTATAAGAACCAACCTAGTTTGAAAATAGCAAATGCCTTTCACTATCCTCAGGATGGATATTTGGAGAGTCTCAGTATGATCTTGATAGGTACATCAAAGATTATGGAGGATTGTGGTATGGTGATATATTGAATTATATATTACTTTCACTATTTTTTCCAGCTTTACTGAGGCCAGATTGACAGATAAAAGTTATATATATTTAAGGTATACAAAGTGATGGCTTGATATATGTATACATTGTGAAGTGATTACCACTATCAAGTTATTTAACACATCCATCATCTCAGTTATTTTTTGTGTCTTGTGTGTGGTGAAAACACTTAAGATCTACTCTTTTGGGGCACCTGGGTGGCTCAGTCAGTTAAGCATCTGCCTTCGGCTCAGGTCATTATCCTAGGGTCCTGGGATGGGTTCCCCCATTGGGCTCCCTGTCCAGAGGGGAGCCTGCTTCTCCCTCTCCCACACCCTCTGCTTGTGCTCTCTCTCTTTCTGTCAAATAAATAAATAAAATCTTAAAAAAAAAAAAAAGATCTACTCTCTTAGCTAATTTTAAGTGTATAGTACAATAGTATTAACTATAGTCACTATGCTGTCCATTAGAATCTTAGAACTTACTTATAACTGAAATTTTGTACCCTTTGACCGGTATCTCCCCATTTCCCCCACCTTGCAGCCCCTAGCAACCACAGTTGCATTCTCTGGTTCCAAACGTTCAACTTTTTAAAATGCCATGTGTAAGTGAAATTATGTAGTATTTGTCTTTCTGTGCCTGGCTTCCTTCGCTTAGCATACCATTTTCTCCATTTATCTGTGTTGTCACAAGTGGTAAGATTTCCTTCTTCTTTATGACCTAATAATATTCCTGTGTGTGTGTATGTGTGTGCACACATGTGTGTGTTTGTGTTTCTGTGTGTGTGCAAACCAGATTTTCTTCATCGATTCATCTCTTGATGGACCCTTACATTATGTTCATATCTTGACTCTTCCGAATAATACTGAAGATAGATGAAGATAGGTGCACAGATACCTTGTCAGGGTCCTGATTCCATCTTCTTTGGATTACATACCCAGAAGTGGGATCTCTGGAACATATGGTAGTTTAATAAAAATAGAAATTTTTAAGTTTTTGAGGGATCTCCATACTGTTTTCCATTTTGGATTTATCAGCTTACCCTTTCTAATTTGAACTTAAAGTTGTATTGCTTGATTTTTAAAAAAAATTAATTTTTTTTCAGAGTTCCAAAATTCATTGTTTATGCACTATACCCAGTGCTCCATGCAATACATGCCCTCCATAATACCCATCACCAGGCTCACCCAACCCCCCCACCCCCTTCCCCTCCAAAACCCTCAGTTTGTTTCTGAGAGTCCATAGTCTCTCATGGTTTGTCTCCTCCTCTGATGTCCCCCATCTCACTTCTACTCTCCATCTCCCAGTGTCCTCCGTGTTATTCCTTATGCTCCACAAGTAAGTGAAACCATATGATACTTGACCCTCTCTGCTTGACTTATTTCACTCAGCATAATCTCCTCCAGTCCCATCCATGTTGATATAAAAGTTGGGTATTCATCCTTTCTGATGGAGGCATAATACTCCATTGTATATATGGACCATATTTTCTTTATCCACTCATCCACTGAAGGGCATCTTGGTTCTTTCCACAGTTTGGCAACTGTGTCCATTGCTGCTATGGACATTGCTGGATTGTTTATGAACTTAAATCCCATCTTGTCTTAATACAATTTTAAGAGGAAAATAGCACTATGATTTATATTAAAATATTTTAGGGTTCTTCAGAAGGCTGTATATCAATAAATGTACAAAAAAAATCCATGAATTTGTTAACAGATATTTCTTGAGTATCTATTAGGCACCAGTAACCATGCTAGGTATTGGAAATAAAGTAGTGAATCAAACAGACACAGAAGAAAAGACACAGATGTAAAAGCTAGCAATTAAAAAAATCTTTATAAATTTCGTAAATGTTCTTAAATGAAATGGAATGGAGAAAAGTATGTTGGGGGGTGGAATGGAAATACTTTGTGAGAAAGCCTCTTTGAGGAATGATGTTTAAACTAAGAATTGAATAATTAAAAGGTACTAGCCATGTGAGTGACAAACAGAAGAACTCAATAAAGAAAAATGTGGCAGCTTCACGCTCATCAGTCCTGTTATGTAATAAGTTCTGTTGGAGCAATAAACCAGGGTGAAAACAAAGAAGAACCAGAAGGTATATACATATCTTGAATTGAATCCCAAGTGCAATGGGAAACCTTTGAATTTCAAGTAGGTAAGGTATAGTGGTGATATGTAGAGAAGGACTGGAGTGTCACAGGTATAAGCAAGGGGACAACTTGAAAGGTGGCTGCAGGAGGTCAAATGAGAGATGATAGGATTGACCAATGTATTAGCCATAGACATAGGAAGGTAGAGGTATTCCTAATAGATTTTAGAGGTAGATCAATTAAAACAAATCACTGGAACTGGATGATAGAGTAGATGCGGTGGCAAGCAGGGGTTGGGAAAAAACTGGAAGAAAATAATAACTTCTTCATTTTGGCCTTAAACTGAATATATCGTCGAACATTTAATCATAAGTGGAAAAGCGGTATTTGAGTAAAAATGAAGGGTTCTGTTCTACATGTTGAGTTTGACATGTTTGAAATAATCAGTTATAGTTGTTTGGAGTTCATGTGGAAATAAGAATATAGAACCCAGAGAAGTGATTTGGGTTGCAAATATATATTTAGAGATTTTCAACATAAAGATTTTATGAGAGAATTCTCCTTTCTACTGATAATAATGTAGTTGGGACTTAGTACCACTCCAGTAAAGCTCATGCAAATAGCGTTTGTTTCCTAGTATTGATTCTTTTTATAGCCCCCGCCTTACCTGTCTTTCTATATTATTGGATAATACACTGTACACCTTGCTTCTTATATCAATGACCTAGAAGTTATCAGCAGCTCTCCTCATATTCCTCATTTTCCACACATATAAAAGGCGTATTCAGAGATCACAGGTCATCATTCAGATACTCCCTTTCAGGCCTCTGGAGAGTGTGTCACAGAATTCTTACTTTACTTTTCTACTTTGGGTTAAATCTTGAGTATAGTAATGAGCAAGTTTTTTCAGAATTACCTGGATTTATTTGTTTTTATTTCCAATCAAAATTATTTTCTCTTGTGTCCCATTCTGAGCCGATAGCTGGTTAATATTCAGTTCTAATGAGTTAAAATATCTTAAACCAGCTATTTACTTGCTCTGATCTGCATGGCTCAAACAGTTACCTCTTATAGATGACCATGATCCATTTCTAGCCATGAGTTTTCACCCCCCCCTTTTTTTTTAAACTATTTAATATCTACTCACCCTTCAAGGCAGGCAAGCATTAAGCCTCCATGAGCCAACTTAAAACCTTTAGCTTGCTTTTAAGTCCTTCTTTCTAAATTTTCCAAAGCCCTTAATGAGTACTTATTTTATTCTTGTTCCTTTATTTCCAAATATGTTTTATCTTATTTCCTAGAAAATCCTCATATTTGAATTGTGACATATATTATTATTATTTCTCTTGATACGTACGCAGGTATAGGGCTGAGTTTAAAAAAAGATGTTCAACAAATAGTAACTGAATAGAATTTTAAGAGGTGTTTACTGGAAATATTTTTCAAGTTTTTATTTAAACTCCAGTCAGTTAACATATAGTGTAATATTAGTTTCAGTAGTAGAATTTTGTGATTTGCTTACAGGAGATATAAATGAAGTCATGTTTGGGCAGAAATTTCAAGTCATCATAATTGTAGAAATAAAGATGGAGGGATTGATAGGATTCTTGACACTTTTTCAATAAAACCATATTTGTGGTTACTTAGCATTTTATAAGGACAGTTTTATGTAGAATCATACAGAATAACACAAGACACGTTTTTCCACACAATGGTATTAAGACTCATAGAAATGGAGTTTTTCCTTTTACTGTGGATGATACAGTTATGCTACCAAGTATAAAGTCTTCAAGAAATAGCCTAAAAGACAAACTTCCATTACACCATTGCTTTTGTTTCCATTAGCAATCATCTTGGTTTCTGAGTACTTAGTTCAACACTTAATCAGAACTTTCTGGAATTATTTATTTTAGCTTAATTTTAGCCATTTTTTCCTTTTCACTTGTACTCACATGCCAGTTTAACAAATATACTATTATATCAAAACTGCCCACATATTCCATAACACATGTTTAGAATAGCACTTCCACAGTGACAAGGATATCACACAATAAATTCATATGGAGCCCCCACTAAACAACTGGAATAAAGTCTCAGATTTTGTTTAAATTTATGTCATGTGACCATTAGGTAAGTCAACAGAATTTAGTAATGTCCATCATTTTGATAATTTGAAACTTGAAACTTGAAATTTTTATCAACACTGAAGAGCTCAAAGGGGAAATAGATAATAAGCAAACAAACACAATGTCATATGATAAGTGCATTGGTGGAAACATGTATGTATTGTTTGAGAAATCAGTGGTATGCCTAGGAAGCTAACCTGCATGGGTAAGTCAGAATTTACCAGGAGAATGAGGAGAGCAACACATGGAAAGAACAAACACCATCAACAAAGGTGCAGAGGTGACCACAGGGGAAAAGCTGGTCTCTGGCCCACCTTCACTTTCCTTCCCCTAGCTGTATGCCTTATCCAACCCCATTTTCTTGTGCAGTCTCTATTCTTTCATCATTCCTATAACCTAGGAATGATCACACCAGAGATGTGGTCTAAATTCAAGAAGGTGGACCTGGGGAAGAGGGCTGGTTACAGGCATTGGATATGCACTTGGCACCATTTGGGCAGGGAATTCCCAGGTTTCAGGAGCCAGATACATGGTTTACTAGAGGGGGAAGCATACAGTATCACAGTGAGTTTGTTTCTTGGCCTCCCAAGTCTTAGTCTTTAGGCTTAGTGAGAGGAAAATCAGGGTAGGGCCATCTGAAGTATGTTATCCAAACCAGGGGCTCATCTTCCCCAGGCTTAAGGAGTGTAGTGCCTGCAGTCATCTATTTTTTCTGTTTATGAGAAGTACCAATATAAATTCAGACCTTGACTCCTAAAGATACTTTTCCAGGTCCTAATGTTGATAATATAGAATTTTGTATAACAGGATGGTCTGTAATGGTTGCTTCAGTGTGACAGCGAATAATGAGCAGAATTATTTAAAATAAGTGATGAAAATATAGCTCTGCTTGTAGCTTGGCTTTGTTTTAAGGATAACATTTGTTTTTCTCTTGCGACGTAATACAACTAAATGTAACAAGATGTTTTCTTCATTTTTAGCAAGAATGTGACACTTTCCTCTAAAAGTTCTGATAGTTAATATTATCTGTGACCTTCTCTGGGGGAAAATGGTTCAATTAACTGCTGTATTAAAAAATCATTTGCTGTGAGAAGAGAGCACTCATCTTGATTCCATCTCATTTTCATAATCCTTTGAAACACCTTACACATAATGGAAAACAAATAAATATGCCAGACAATTTATCGAGTCAAATAGCAGTTCATCCCCTTTTCTCTCATATATTTATCTTGCTATTTCTGCTTGAATGTTTTATCCTCTGGGTGAATGCAGTGTTTTTTAATTATTTTGAAGAAAGCTTAACAGAGATAGAAATAATCCAATTAAAAAGAGTCCTGTTCCTGCAGCTTTGTTACCTGTTGTAGAAATTTAATTCTTGTTATAACTTCAGTCAATAAACATGTTAATAAGAGATTTTACTGAAAAAAATAAAGCTAAAGAAAGAGATAGTCCCTATACACAATAGACTCTTTTACAAATGATAATTTCTTACATTTCTTCACTGAAAATTCTAACATGTCTCCGGTGATTAAATTCCACAATCCTCTAGTAAAATAACTTAACTTTTCTTTGATATGAATAATCAGAGAAGCTAAGCCCACATTCTGTCTGTGCTTTTTCACCCTGTCAGTTAACATTTACTTTTCAGACAATGGCATTTGAGATTATTAGTTTTAAATATCTGAGCATTGTTTAACATTAACAACTGACAATATTAATTGACACTCTAACTGTAAGCAGTTATTTACAAACCTCATTTCTATGTGAAATAGAATTTTTATATAAGCTTATTGATTTTTGCCTTTGTAATGCAATGAAAATTATATAAATATGTTGAAAAAAATTGTTGATACATTTTGAATATAAGCAGCAAAAATAGAAAATACAGACATACAGGAATGCACACACATGCAGAAAATAGACTGCCCACACCTGAAAGTTACCTGTATTTGATTGATTCTTAACGTATTTATGTTGCTCCCCTTTGGTTTCAACTAATAATGTAAATGGCCCAGAGCTCCTGGCAATGATGTATGCCTAGTAGGTACTCTTTAATGTAAAGTTTCTGAACCATCTATGAGCTGTATTCTGGCAAAAAGACCCTCAGAAGCAGCTAGTTTATATTACTTTGGGTTCATTCCTATATCCTTGGTTGAGATTTGCCCATGATTATTAAACTTCATCTGGGGAAATGGACCCTCTTCTCAGTTCACAATGTGATGGATTTTGGGAGGTGAATAAATCTGGAAGGACTTATAAACAGCATCAGTTTTATTTCATGGATTTTATCAGGAGATAAAATGGCAATGAATCCTACACTTGTATATCAGATTTGGCTTGATAGTGCAAGCTAAAGCAAAAGAATAGTTTAACATTTCTCAGAGACAGCAAAATGGAGCAGAAGTTATGTATAAAGCCTGAGGATAAACACCACTGCAAGTACAGGCTGAGGAGAGGAGACCTCTAAGAAAGCCAGGAAACCGAGGGAGGTCAATTATGTGAAATGCCATTGAAGGTCAAGAAACAGGGGCTGGGAGATCATAGTTTGGTTATTGTGGACATTGCTGCTATAAACATTCGGCTGCATGTGCCCCTTCGGATCACTACGTTTGTATCTTTGAGGTAAATACCCAGTAGTGCAATTGCTGGGTCATAGGGTAGTTCTATTTTCAACATTTTGAGGAACCTCCATGCTGTTTTCCAGAGTGGTTGCACCAGCTTGCATTCCCACCAACAGTGTAGGAGGGTTCCCCTTTCTCCGCATCCTCGCCAGCATCTGTCATTTCCTGACTTGTTAACTTTAGCCATTCTGACTGGCATGAGGTGATATCTCATTGTGGTTTTGATTTGTATTTCCCTGATGCCGAGTGATGTGGAGCACTTTTTCATGTGTCTGTTGGCCATCTGGATGTCTTCTTTGCAGAAATGTCTGTTCATGTCTTCTGCCCATTTCTTGATTGGATTCTTTGTTCTTTGGGTGTTGAGTTTGCTAAGTTCTTTATAGATTTTGGACACTAGCCCTTTATCTGATATTTCGTTTGCAAATATTTTCTCCCATTCTGTCAGTTGTCTTTTGGTTTTGTTCACTGTTTCCTTTGCTGTGCAAAAGCTTTTGATCTTGATGAAATCTCAATAGTTCATTTTTGCCTTTGCTTCCCTTGCCTTTGGCGATGTTCCTAGGAAGATGTTGCTGTGGCTAAAGTTGAAGAGGTTGCTGCCTGTGTTCTCCTCAAGGATTTTGATGGATTCCTTTCTCACATTGAGGTCCATGGGGGGTTAAGGGGGTAGGAGAAGAATAAATGAAACAAGATGGGATTGGGAGGGAGACAAACCATAGGTAACTCTTAATCTCCCAAAAAAACCTGAGGGTTGCTGGGGGGAGGGGGGTTGAGAGAGGGGGGTGGGGTTATGGACATTGGGGAGGTGTTATGTGCTATGGTGAGTGCTGTGAAGTGTGTAAACCTGGTGATTCACAGACCTGTATCCCTGGGGATAAAAATATATTACATGTTTATAAAAAAATTTAAAAAATTAAAAAACAAAACAAAAAAGAATAGGTGAGGGATATTCATTCTTACAATTTCTATTCCTTATTGTACTGGATGCCATAACCATTTTTACAAAGAAAGAAAAATAAAATACTAATTCAAAAGAAAAAAAAAAGAAACAGGGGCTGGAAATTTTTCTCTGTGTTTATGAATTTGGAAATTTGGGTCACTTTATAGAGAGATTTCATTAGAATGATAAATAGTAAATATAGAACTTCTTAGAATCTTAAGTAAGATAAGAAAGAGAATTGTTTTGGGAAAGAGTACAAGTTCAAGAGAGATTTTTTAAGTTTGAAAGAGCTCTTTGAGAGAGTCCGTTGCATCCTATCCTGTCTTTTTTATTTTTTGTTTTATTATTTTATTTTTTTTTTAAAGATTTTATTTGTCTATTTGACAGACAGAGATCACAAGCAGGCAGAGAGGCAGGCTGAGAGAGAGGGGGAAGCAGGCTTCCTGCTGAACAGAGAGCCCAATGTGGGGACCGATCCCAGGACCCTGAGATCAAAGGCAGAGGCTTAACCCGCTGAGCCACCTAGGTGCCCCACATCCTGTCTTTTTTAACATGCACTCTAGTATAGGGCTTTAAATTTTTTAATGGGAAATTTAATTTTTACATAAATTTTACTCTAAATAATTTTAAAAAGTAAGTTTGTAAGCAGACCATTCTTTTTTCACTTTCAATTTCAGTAAGTTACTAAGCAAAATTTTTCACATAGGTACCTTACCCAACTTAATATAATACCTAATGAATTATAACTTTAAATAAGATACAGCTTTGATTTAAAGTAATTTGTAATTTGTTGTTTGCTTACAACGATGTCCATACAGTAAAGATTCTAAATAATAATAAAAATATGATTCTGGCTAACCATACTTTTATCTGCAGTACACTTAGAATTGCAGACATTTGTGGTATCTATAAATTCATTAGTCTAACAGTTTTTCTTAATAAAGGCAAGTATTAGAATTTTTCCTATGCCCTCAACTCCAGAAGGTTCCTACATTTTGATTCTGATGATGTGTTGTCATCCATTGCTTATTCATTCTGTTACTTTTGCTTAATTTATAAAAACATAATTCTGAGGCATGAGCTAGACCTTCACTCCAGTCTTGTATGGTCATCACTGATGCATATGGTTTGGCAGAGGGCTGGGGACAGAAGGGTGTGAATAATACACTCCATGCATTCATTCAGTCTGCATATGTCTTAGAACAGTGAACCTTCTGGGGGAAAAAAAAGTCATGACACGTGTGACTCAAGGCTGACTAACTTCCAGAGCAAAGAACTTCAAGTGTTTCAGAACCCTCCCTTTAATCAGATGAGGAAGGAAATCAAACAGTCATAGCCTATAAAATTCAATTGGAAAATTGGGTATGAAAATGGTTTAAAAAAAAGATTTTGAAAGAAATTACATTTTTTTTCTCCCTGTACATTCTCAGGCTGTTGTGGCCTGGGATATAAAGCAAAGACAGTCTTGGGTTTGTACTGAATTAAGGGTATGTGGACAAAATAAAATGCAAAATTTTTGAATTTGGATAGTATTCTACTCTAAGTAATAGTATAAAAAATAAGTGTGTATTCAAAGTTAAACATGATAGCTTTCCTCAGGTATTCTGCTTTTAGATGAAAGTTGAGTCCTGTCTCCCATTTGTCCTGAGTTACATACTGTACTCATCAAGGGTCATCAGTTCTTTTTTCTTTTTTTAATCTTTTTATTTAAATTACGTTTAGTTCACATGCAATGTAATAATAGTTTTAGGTTGTACAATACAGTGTCTTAACTCTTCCATACAATACCTGGTACTTATCACAGCAAATGCACTCTATAATCCCCATCATCTATTTTACCCATTGCCCCACCCACCTCCTCTCTGGTAATCATCAGTTTGTTCTCCGTAGTTTCTTAACTGTCTGTTTCTTGGTTCCCCTCCTCTCTACCCACCATCCTTGTTCCTTTGTTTCTTAAATTCCACATATGAGTGAAATCATATGGTATTTGTCTTTCTCTGACTTATTTCACTTAGCCTTTTTTTTCTTTTTATTGTCTGATTTCTGTGGGTAGGATTTCCAGAACTTTATTATATAACAGTGGTAAGAGTGGGCATTCCTTTCTTGTTCCTGACCATAATGGAAAAGCTCTCAGTTTTTCATCATTTAGGATTATATTAGCTGTGGGTTTTTCGTAGATTATTATGTTGAGGTATGATCCCTCTAAACCTGTTTTTTGAGGGTTTTTATTGGGAATAGATGTACTTTGTCAAATGATTATTATGCATCTGTTGAAATCATGTGTTTATAATTTCTTTTATTAATGTCATGTATGACATTGGTTGATTTGTGAATATTGAACCATCCTTGCAAGCCAGGAATAAATCCCACTTGCTTATGGTGAATGATTCTTTTAATGTACTGTTGGATTTGATTTGCTGGTATTTTATTGAGATTATTTTTGCATCCATGTTCATCAGGGATATTGGCCTGTAGTTCTCTTTTTTAGAGGAGTCTTTATCTGGTTCTGGTATCAGGTAATGCTGGTGTCATAGAATAAATTTGGAGGTTTTCCTTCCTTTCCTATTTTTTGGAATAGTTTGAGAAGAACAGATACTAATTCTTCTTTAAATGTTTGATAGAATTCCCCTGTGAAGCCATCTGCTTCTGGACTTTTGTTTGTTGGGAGTTGTTTGATTACTGATGCAGGGCTTTTTTTGCTGGTTATTGGTCTGTTCAAGTTTTCTCTTTCTTCCTGTTTCAGTTTTGGTAGGTTTTATGTTTGTAGGAATTTATCCATTTCTTCTAGATTGTCTAATTTTTTGGCATATCATTTTTTATAATATTCTCTTTATAATTGCTTGTATTTATGTGGTGATGGTAGTTATTTCTCCTCTCTCATTTGTGAATGTATTTATTTGGGTTCTTTTTCTTTTTTCTTTTTTTTTTTTTTGATAAGTCTGGCTAGGGGGTTATACATTTTATTAATTCATAACATTGTTTCATTGATCTGTTCTCCTGTTGTTGTTGTTTCTACATCATTTTTATCTGCTCTAATTTTTTAAATTGTCCTTCTTTTGCTGGCTTTATGCACATTTGTTTTTCTTTTTCTAGTTCTCTTAGGTATATGCTTAGTTTGTTTATTTGAGATTTTTCTTGCTTCTTGAGGTAGGCCTGTATTGCAGTGTACTTCCCTTTTAGGACTGCTTTTGGTGCATCCCAGAGATTTTAAACTGTCATATTTTTATTTTCATTTGTTTCTATTTGTTTTTTATTTCTTCTTTAATTTCCTGGTTGATCCATTCATTCTTTAGTAACATGTTGTTTAACTTCCATATGTTTGTGGTCTTGCCAAATTTTTTCTAATGGTTGACTTCTGGTTTCATAGCATTTTAGTCAGAAAAAATGCATGGTAGGGTACATGGATGCCTCAGTCAGTTAAGTGTCTCCCTTTTGCTTAGGTCATGATTCTCTGATTGAGCCTGGCATCTCAGTCCTTGCCCAGCAGGGAGTCTGCTTGTCCCTCTCTCCCAGCACTGTCCCTCCCATTTGTGCTTGTGTTTGCATTCTCAAATAAATGAATAAAATCTTCAGAAAACAAAGGGGGGAGGGGTAGAAAGAAAAGGTGCATCGTATGATTTCAGTCTTTTTGTATTTCTTGAGGCCTATTTTGTGAGCACATATGTGATCTTTTCTGGAGAATGTTCAATGTGCACTCGAAAAAGAATGTGTATTCTGCTGTTTTAGAATGGAATGTTCTGAATATATCTCTTAAGTCCATATGGTCCAGTGTGTCATACAGAGCTACTGTTTTCTTGTTTATTTTCTGTTTAGATGGTGAGTCCATTGGTGTAAGTGGGATGTTAAAATCCCCTACTATTGTTGTGTTATTATCAATTAGTTCTTTCATGTTTGGTATTGTTTTATATATTTGGGTACTTCCATATTGGGTTCATAAGTATTTATAATTGTTAAATCTTCTTGTTGGATTGTCCCTTTTTTGATTATATAATGCCTTTCCTTGTCTCTTTTCACAGTCTTTGTTTAAAGTCTAGTTTATCCAATATAGGTATTTCTACTCTGGCTTTCTTTTGATTTTCATTTGCATGATCAGTGTTTCTCAACACCCCCCCCCCCTTTCAATCTGCAGGGGTCTCAAAGTATAAAATGAGTTTCTTCTGGGCAGCATATAGATGTGTCTTTTTTTTTCCCATTCTGACATCCCTTGTCTTTTGGTTGGAGTGCTTTGTCCATTTATGTTCAGAGTAATTATTGATAAACATGTATTTAGTGCCATCTTATTACTTGTTTTGTTGTTCCTGGAGATTTCTCTGTTCCTTTCTTGTGTTTGTCACTGTCCTCTGCACTCTAAGAGCACCCTTCAGTATTTCTTGCAGGGCTAGTTTACGGTCATGAACTCCTTTAGTTTTTTTGTATGAGAGGTTATCTCTTCTGCTCTGAGTGATAGCCTTGCTGTATATAGTATTCTTGGCTTCAGATTTTTCCCCTTCATCACTTTGAATGGATCATGCCATTCTTGTCTACCTTGACAAGTTTTGCTCAGAAATCTCTAGCTGGCTTTATGGGTTTTCCCTTGTAAGTTAAGTACTTGTTTTGTCTTGCTGGTTTTATAATTTTTTTCTTTATCACTGTATTTTATAGATTAAATTATCATATATCTTGGTATTGGCAAAGGGCATTGATTCGTATGTGATCAACATAACCATGGAATTTCCCAAGCGTGTTTTACATTAAATTTCTATATAATTTTGCTCATGTTATCTCCTGTCACTTTATATGCAGTGTAAATAATGCCACCCAGTCTTTTTTTTAACCTATCACTATTTTTTTTTTAAATTTCATCTAACCCAAATGTTTTTGCAAGTGAAAAAGAGATGCTCTATGATTTGGGAATGTAATGTGGGAACCACTGCCTTAGGAGTGCCTTCCTCAAAATACATATGTATTCATACAATTTCTAGTCCAGGCATACCTCATAGATACAGTGGGTTCAGTTCCAAACCACTGCAATAAAGCAAATGTTGTGATAAAGTGAGTCAAGTGAATTCTTTAGTTTTCCAGTATGTACTAAAATTATTGTTTACACTTTATAATAGTGTATTATGTATATAACAACACCATGTCTAAAAAAAAACCCCACCCTTTTATCAACTGTATTCTAGAGACCTGATAATATGTTGGATATATTTCAGATTTATTATATAAAGCTCAAAAATTTGTATAGAAAATGATGGCCTTTAAATAATACAATCCAGTGAGCTTTATTCATCATGTTACTTCAGATGTTTCACAGAGATATTTCAAAACACAACCATGCTTCTTGTTTTTCAGGAAGTAACTTCCATGTAAGTGAAGTGTTTTCTTTAAACTGTCTAATATTTAGGGAAGAAAACGAGCCATAAAATTTTCTTGGTAGACAAGTTTTATCTATCAACATTGTAATCAAAAACAGTTGTAGTATTTGAAATAAGAATAAATAATAATAGTGAATAATATAGTCACTATAATATAATAATAGTGAAAATATAGTCACTATTTTTACTGTCATTGGATTATGTTGTTTCCAAAACATTTTTGTGATGAATCCTCCAGGAATTTTGAAACTATTTCATCTGAATATACAAATTTCCAGGATACAGTAATGGCTGGTTACTACTGGAATCTGAATTGTTCCTTTCATTTTCCATTGAAACGTATATAAAAATGTATACATGTCTGCAGCATTAATACCATTATAAAAAATAAGTTTAGATTGAATTATCTATAAGATATCAAAGAAATAGTCATTAATCTGTTTCATAAAAGGACTGTAAAACTCAACCACAAGAAAATATAGGAGAATATTTCTACTACCTTTCAGAGAGATGTGGCCTTCAATAATCAGAAACTAAGAACAACATCCTTTCAAATGGGAAACCTTATTACAACTACCAGAAAACCTAGTGACAAAACCTAGTGAACAAAAACTCCTAATTGCTATATATGTGTTTATAACTTTTAACATAAAGATAACAAATAGTGATAATGTGTATTATCCTAAGTTTTTAAATCAGAATGTAGAGAGGAATGAATGAATGAAGGCAAGTAAAGTTATTATTATTTTTTTAATTTATTTATTTGTCAGAGACAGAGATCACAAGTAGGCAGAGAGGCGGGCAGAGAAAAAGGGGGAAGCAAGCTCCCTGCTGGGCAGAGAGCCCGATGCGGGGCTCCATCCCAGGACCCTGGAACCATGACCTGAGCCGAAGGCAGAGGCTTTACCCCACTTAGC
Organism: Lontra canadensis; assembly: GCF_010015895.1. Taxonomy (NCBI): domain Eukaryota; kingdom Metazoa; phylum Chordata; class Mammalia; order Carnivora; family Mustelidae; genus Lontra; species Lontra canadensis. The sequence continues at coordinate 223,656 of NW_022631093.1, forward strand.
CACCCAGGCGCCCCAAGTAAAGTTTTTCTTGATTATTCATCTTATTTAAACAAAATATAAATGAATAAGCTATTCTTCATGTAAGTGATTGGTGAAATCTTTATACTAAAAAGAAAAACAGGGGTGCCTGTTTTGGTTAAGCGACTGCTTTCAGCTCAGGCCATGATCTTGGAGTCCCAGGATTGAGTCCTGCATCAGGGTGCCTGCACAGCCGGGAGTATGCTTCTCCCTCTGACCCTCTCCCTTTTTATGCTCTCTCTCTCTCTCTCTCAAATAAAAAAAATCTAAAACAAAGAAAATTTAAGCTCTTTTATATAAGGGAATATTTGATGTTTTTCTTGACACTTCACACAGTAAAACCTAGCATGTGACTGCAATAACTTGTAACATACTTCCCTTAATGATTATGTTTTCCTTAATAATTCAGTATTTGCTTTTGGCTAAATGTTTTCAAGTTATTTGCAGGGGTTGGGCGGGGGGGAGAGAAAGGCTGGCCAAAAAAAAAAAAAAATCCCTAAATCCTAAAAAGTTGGTTTTTTTCACATTGTTTGGTGTGACTAGTAAATTGTGACTACAAGAGCAACAAGATCACATTTTTAGAGTAGAACAATTCTGATAAAAAAATATTTCAGTATTCCTATCAAGGAATCCTGAATTTCTACATTAAAGCTTTTTAAATTAAAACAATTATCCTGAAAGAGGTATTTTTACAAAGCCCTCCAATTTCTGCCTTTTCCTATATATCTTCTGATATTTGATTTTTTTAAATGTATTTTCCTCCCAAGGAAACAACATCCACAAAGACCTTATTTTTAAATCAAAGCTAAGTTTGTGTGCATGTGCATAGAAATATTCTTTTCTCTTAATTCCTAAGTGATTGGTTTTTCTTTTTTTAAAGATTTTATTTATTTATTTGACAGACAGAGATCACAAGTTAGGCAGAGAGGCAGGCAGAGAGAGAGGGGGAAGCAGGCTCCTGCCGATTAGAGAGCCCGATGCAGGGCTTGATCCCAGGACCCTGGGATCAGGACCCAAGCTGAAGGCAGAGGCTTTAACCCACTGAGCCACCCAGACACCCCAAGTTTAAATGTTTTTCTAACTGAGATTGTATATTCATATGTTTTTCATTATGAAGGTTGCAGGTTGTATAGTCAGCTAACAGAAAATAATACCAAAAAAAAAAACAAAACTCACTTACTATTTATGTTTATCAAGAGAAATGAAATAATGCTCACCCACGCTCACCCACTTCAAATTCAGTAGAGAGTCTACTGAGAAATGAAAAGACCATGAATATATCTGAAAATGATGCACGTTAATAAATAAAGTCAGCTTCAAAATTATCATGGTATAGTATAAAAAGCAACATATCCTGCACGTTAGGAGAATTTTAGGAGTGTCTCTTGCTAGTTAAGCACAGGACTAATCCTTTTACCTTTCATCTTTTCCTGGTCTGATATTCCATAATTACATGATACTGTCTAGCAGCAATGTATTGTTGTTATTGAGTAAAAGTTAAGGTTTTCAGTGGAGCTATTGTCAGCAAAATGTATGGACTTACACAGGTATGCTATCATATAGTAATAAAAGCAGCTTAAGAAAATGCTGTGGTTATTAATTCACATGAAACTGAGAGTTAAAGTATGTGATTTTTAAGGTATGGTGAAAAATGTGAAAATACCAATTGCGTTTGAGGTTTACTGTTACTTTTTGAAAAAGAATAAATGAGGACTAAATAGAATAAAAAGATATTACATAAAGGCAAAAAGGGAAAGAGATCTTGAAATTGATAATAAAGAAAATATGCTCCTAGTATATATCACAGATTGTCAAATTATGTACCACAGGCCAAATCCAACCCATGTCATATTTTTTAAATAAAGTTTTATGGGAACTCAGATATATTCATTTGTTTATGTATTGTCTATGACTGCTTTCCCTTTACAACTACAGCGTAGTTGCTACAGAGGCTGGCCCACCCCTGAAATTTTTAGTATCTGACCCTTTACAGGAAAAGTTTCCTGACATCTGGCACAGAGGAATTCCAAGACAAAAATGTTAATTAATGCCATCTTAAAATACAACCCACATCTACTAACTGCTTCTTAGTTTAATTAATGTCTTTGGGCTTCATTATAAATAAATACATATATAAACGTCTTACAAAATGAGCATTGATAAAGCATTAAAGATAAAAAATTTGAATTCCTAATAAATAGTAAAGAAGTTATTCCTTGTATGTATATAATTCACCATTATTCCCACATTTAGAACAGTTTTTAATACCTCATTTGATTTAAACTGTTTAAAGAAGGTTTTACATTATGGATTACATAAAATTGGTATCCTTCTGAAATAAGTTTCATACTCATAAATTACAGTGAAAGAATACTCTCTGAATTACAAAGTCTTCTTCACTGTCTTTCTTTCCCATAGAGAAGACTTCCATTCAGACAGAGTTTCAATATTTTCAGGGCCTCTACTGACACATGGCAGGTGCCCTATAAATATGTTCAATAAATGACTTTCTTCTGACAAAACTTTTGTGACCTTTGTTATTATCTGTGAAAGGAAGATTTCAGTCGTCGTTCATTTTTTCTGCAGACAACATTTGGCAGAGAAGTAAAAGCAGGCCATGTAAATTATATTAATCATAAGCACACAATTTCCAGAGATTGCCTTTCACTTGGAGATAATGAAACAGCCATGGCTGGTTAGCATTTGATTTAAGTTTCTATGGCTGATCTTTCCATTTAAATAAATTTGTGAGTCTTTTTCTTAGACATTGAATTTGTCCAGAAACAGTATCTCTTTTCATGACTTTAAATGAATATTGAGATTTTTCTTTTGGTTTTAAAAATTATCAGTTGAGTTTTTTAAATGTATCTGTGCTTAGTATGAGAATTAAATAATGTAAGTAAAATGACCCATTCTAATTAATCCAGTTGAGCAGTTAATGATTACATTTTTACATGAAATCCTGTTCACTTTTTTAGTTGGTCCAGAGACATTTTGTCATGAAGAAGTACAGTAGGTACAGTAGACTTCCTTCATAAAGAGCTGATCACAGAGGCACCTGGGTGGCTCAGTTGTTAAGCGTCTGCCTTCAGCTCAGGTGTTGATCCCAGGGAGATCTAGCCCCACAAGGGGCTCCCTGCTCAGCGGGGAAGCCTGCTTCTCCCTTTCCCACTCCCCTTGCTTGTGTTCCCTCTCTCGCTATGTCTGTTTCTGTCAACTAATAAATAAAATCTTAAAAAAAAAAAAGTGCTGGTCATAAGATAGAGGCTCTGTAACTGATCCTTTCAGGAGCTGATAGAAAAAAGGGAGAATGCAGACAATGACCTGGCCCCTTAAAAATAATTTATAATGCAGGAGGTCCAAAATCAGGTTGTTTATCTTACACCCAAATGTTTTTACATTTGAAATTTAAAATTAACCAGCTGTTGAGGGGTATGTCATGTTCTTGCCATTTTAAAAATGATAGTTTTACTTTATTTTCTTATGCTTCCTATTATTGATATATTCAAATATTTATCTCTACTTTTTCCTGAGAATCAGCTTTTCTTGCCTTTCCATTTATTTAACCACTAAAATTGGTTTTAGTCCTTCAAGAAAGAACTTTAAAGGGATTTTATTTCAAAATCTAGTTGAGATCAGATTAAGTCATGGGTACAACTATCAGTCTTCGATAACACCTTGAGAAATTTTTTTTTTATTAACATATAATGTATTATTTGCTTCAGGGATACAGGTTTGTGAATCATCAGTCTTACATAATTTACTCACCGTAGCACATACCCTCCCCAGTGTCCATCACCCAGCCACCCTATCCCCTCCCTGGCAACCCTCAGTTTGTTTCCTGATATTAAGTGTCTCTTATAAGACCTTGAGAAATTTAAAGTGGCCCCTGTAGCTTCTCCTCTAGACAGAAGGGCTTCAAAGAAGTAAAAGGGCATTTTCTCATAGCTCTTTGACTTTTCAGTAGAAATGAGCCTGGATGGAAGATACGTGTAAGAGTGGCTTTTGTCTGATGGAGTGGATTATAATCTAATATGCGGTAAACCCAGAAATTTTTAAAGGATTTGTGCTATCTTTGGGTGACAAGTATAGGGACTGTTCAAATGAAAAGAGACTTCTTGGCCCCCGTCCTTCTGTTGGGAGAAAGCAGTCTAGAGGCCTACCCAAATGCAAATCTGAGCCATTTCTTCTAGAAGAAGAATGACTCAGAAGATGGAATCAAGATTACAGAAGGGAGAGTCAAAAAGCCTGAGAACTGTTCTCAGGGAGCCAAATTGAGTTTTAATCAATAACATTTCTAATGCCCCAGAGCATGATAGTTGGAGAAAAGGCATTTGCTTTCAATATGTGATTTAATATGCTATTATAATACAAAATAAAAAATTTTAAAAACTATATATTAGAAACAGATGGAGATTTCTAAAGCCTAACAAAAAATGTTTATGAAAATCTAGAGCAACCATTTTCTTAAATAGGGTAACAATAGGAGCAATCCCCTCTAATACAAGTAAATTATGTTCACTACCACTGCATCTGTTTTGTTTTATTGGAGGCTCTAGGTAGTATAAAAAGAAATGAAAAAACTCTTAGGGTTGTAGGATAGGAAAGCAAAAAATTATTTTGGAGATACTTTTTATCATTTACACAGAAAATGCAAAAGAATACATAAATCTAACAAAAGTACGGAATAAACATTTCTATACATCAGAGGCAAACACCTAGAAAACAAAAATAAAAAGACACTGTTTGCAATAGTGTAAATACAATAGAAAAATATAAGAATTGGCCTATCATAAGATGTATAAAATCTCTATAGCTAAATTATAAAGCTTTAAAAACTATTAAAAATAACAAAAAACTGCAGAAATATACTATATTTATAGCTAGGAAAAGTTAATATTGTAACCTGCAGATTTAATGCAATTCCAATAGAAATTTCTGTTGGTCATTTTTAATGGAACTTGTTCAGATTATTATTAATTTCTATGAAAGAATAAAGAGCTAATAAATAACCAGGGCTCATTTGAATAAGTTCAGGATGAGGGATTTGCCCTACTAGATATTTTGAAGCCATAATATTGGAGATAGTATAGTACTAGAGCGTGGGTAGATAATATGAGTGTGTAAAAACTAATGATCAGTATGGAATTCAGAATGATACATGTTTAGACTGAGGTAGGTAGGGAAATGAGATACAGAGTAATAATATAAAAGGAGAAATTCTTTAAATTGTCTGCCATTTCATCCACTGAGAGTGAATAAGCTATTAGAGATGAAAAGGGTGATCTCTCATGGATATCAGGTCCTGAAAGCCTCATATGATGTGAGGATCCAACCTAACTAGATGTGATTCTAGTGTATAAGAATTAGTTTCTTGATGACATGGCTTCTACAAGTTCTTCTTCTCAGATTCAGCTGGGGAACTAGTCCCTAAAGGAAACACTATTCTTACTCATCAGTGGTGTGTCATCATCTAACATGACACTTAACTAGTATATTGAGAATAATTTTACTACCTGTAGATTTCATCTTATTACACTATTAGCATATATATTCACATTATAGCATAACTATTATGTAACTTAACAATTTTTACCTTAGACATTTCTGTACCAAACAGCATTTAATTAACTGGGATAATTATAATATTATTTATAATAAGGGTTTCTATTATTGTTTTTATTTTATTTTAGTTTTTATTGAAGTATAGTTGACATACAGTATTATATTAGTTTTAGGTGTACAACGTAGTGATTCAACAACCCCTTACATTATAGAATGCTCACCAAGGTAAGTGTAGTTACCATCTATCACCATATGAGGTTATTACAATATAATTGACTATATTCCCTATGCTATCCTTTTCATCCCTGTGACTAAATTGTATTATATTTGACACATACACAAATGTGAGCTTCCTAATAACATTTTGTCTTTGTATCCCACCTCAAGCACTGCACCTCTAGCATATACTAAGAACACAGTTTGCTGAGGAATGAAGTAATGAATGAATGAATGAATGAGGAGGCAAATTTACATGATGATTAAGAATGTAAGCTGTAAAGTTAGAAAGATCTGGCCTTTTTTTTTTTTAACTAGTTGTACGAATTTGTAAAATTTAGTCTTTTTAATTGTTTAGTGAAAAAAGTAGATAATGATAGCAACCACCTCATGGAGCTGTTGTGATGATGAAATATGTACATGTATATAAAGTACATAGTGTGACCAACAGATATTAAACACTCAATAAATTTAAGTCATAACTGCCATCATTTTTATTATTATTATTAAGAATGCTTGCTTAACTAGAACTCATCATTACACAGTGCTACCCAATTAGGAGAATTTATTGTAATATTTAAAATTTGGGAATCTGTTATAGTATCTAAAATAAGAAATATACTACATTTGTGAAGTCATAAAGACTAAGATGTTATACTAGGCTCTTTATTAGGTACTAAAAGTTTTTCGTCTTAGTGGTCTTTATGTTCCAGAAAAGCTCATTTAAACACCTTTGATTTTTCTTTACTAATAAGCAGGAAATGTTGACTGTAGGACAAATGTTTGATTTTTCCTTTCTGAACAAGAAGGATAAGCCAACTTTTCTAATGAATTGCAAAGTGCTAGGCCTTTCCAAAATCCTCTCTTTATTGCAAAATTATTTCAAGTGGTTTTTAAAAGCTTCTGATTAACCTTGAGCAAGAGAACATATCTACAGCACCCTGAAACACAGTGCTAGAAATTTCCTTTCCTTCGGTTTGGTAATAGGCAGATCCATTCTGTATTGTTATATTTTAGGGAAATTTTGTAGGTGGCCTGAAAGCTCCATTCTTAGATTATGAGAAAAATGGTAAGCATGGCTGTCAAGGAGGCCATAAGCTTTTGTAGACCTTGACTCAGTGCTTTCTTCCAGAGAACCTGATGGGCAGGATTTGTGTTAGACACTGAAGGTCCGAAAACTATCTACAAAACGTAATTCTAATTTTTAATATTTTGTAATTAATTTCAAATTCCAAGAGAAACCTACAAACTCAAGCAGTATAATTTTGCCAAGAAAGAGAGTGGTAAGATGATCAGAGGGATGGTGAGGGGCAGCATCAGGTAAGGGCCTTGGAAGTTATGATGAAAGATTAGATATTTTTAAATCCACATGTATTTTGGAAACTGAGGTAAAAAATATACATATATACATTGAAATATTATGAAGGGCACATATTGCATGGAGCACTGGGTGTGGTGCATAAACAATGAATTCTGGAACATTGAAAAGAAAATTTAAAAAAGAAATATACAAATTTTTTTTTTTAAGATTTTATTTATTCGTCAGAGAGAGAGGGAGAGCTCAAGCAGGCAGAAAGGCAGGCAGAGGCAGAGAGAGAAGCAGGCTCCCTACTGAGCAAGGAGCCCGATGCGGGACTGGATCCCAGGACCCTGGGATCATGACCTGAGCCGAAGGCAGCCGCTTAACCAACCGAGCCACCCAGGCGCCCGAAATACACAAATTTTTAAATGTTCAGTTTGATAAGCTTAACAAATGTGGTAATAAAATCACCCTATCAGTGAAGATACAGAACCTTTCCATCACATCAGAAGTTCCCTTGTCCCCTTGTCCTGATAGTGCCCAATGCCTTAGAACTTACTGCTTTGATTTCTATCATCATTGATGAGTTTTTCCTGTTTTTGATTGAACGTCATACAAATGGAAACATACATAGTTATGTATGTTATACGTACATAAGTTAACATACAAAGTTAACAGTGTGTACTGTTTTGTGTCTGGTTTATTTCTTTCAATGTAGTGTTTTGGAGATTTATCCCTACTGCTGCATGCATGAGTAGCTTGCTCAAGAACAAGTCTTTGTACAGACATATACTTTCATTTTTCTTTGGGTGAATACTAAGCTGTAGAAGGGCTGAATCTTATAGTAGGTGTATGTACAGTTTTTTAGAAACTGGCAAACTGTTTTTCACAGTGCATTTACCATTTCACATTTCCACTGGCAATGAGTAAGAGTTCCAATTCTAACACATTCTTGCTAACACCTGAATGAGCTGTCTTTTTAATTTTAGCCTTTCAAATAGTAATCGTATCCCTTGGGTTTTAATTAGTATTTTCTTTGTAATAATCATGTTGAACATCTTTTTAAGTGCTGATTTATCAAATGTTTATCTTCTTTGGTCAGTGTCTGATAAAATCTCTTGCCCATTCTTTTCATTGGATTGCATGTTACCTTAGTACTGATTTTTTAGAGTTCTTTATGCATTCTAGATACAAGTACTTTATCAGATATATGATTTGTAAATATATTCCCAGTTTTTGCATGTGTCTGGTGTGCATGTGTGTGCTTGTTCATTTAACATGACCTTATATTTAATTTTATATCTAAGAAATCTTTGATGCAAAGTTACAAGTATTTCTCTTTCTATTGTCTCCTAGAAATTTATAGTTAGAGGCTTAACATGTAGGTTTAGCATATATATTTGGCCAGTTCTTGTAAATTGCAAGGTATAGATTGATGTTCATGTTTCTGCCTTGGGTATCTGAGTGTTCCAGATATCTGAGATAGTACCCTTTTTTCTTTTTTTTAAGATTTTATTTATTTATTTGACAGACAGAGATCACAAGTAGGCAGAGAGACAGGCAGAGAGGAGAAAGCAGGCTCCCCGCTGAGCAGAGAGCCCGACGCGGGGCTTGATCCCAGGATCCTGAGATCATGACCTGAGCCACCCAGGCGCCCCTGAGATAGTACCCTTTTCAACAGGGTTGTACCCTGTTGAAACAGGGTTGTTTGTTGAAACAGGTTCAACCCTGTTGAAAAGGGTACTATCTCCACTATCTCCACTAAATTGTGGTTACTATCGCCACTAAATTGTGTTTTCACCTTTGTCAGAAGTCAGTTGTCCAAACACGTGTAGATCAGTTTCTGGTATCTCTGTTCTTTCCAGTTAATCTTTTTATTGATGCGAAAGCAGCACTGTCTTGATAACTGCAGTGTTATAATAAATACTGAAATGAGATAATGTCATCTTTTTGGAAGTTTCAAAGACTCTTCTATGAAGTTGTCTTCAATGTTGTATTTTCTTTGCACTTCCACATAAATTATAAAATCAGCTTGTTAAGTTCTACAAAAATGTTACAGAATTTTTTATCATACTTGAATTGGGTTTATCAGTTTGGGGGAATTGACAGAATATGAATCATCTGACTTATGAATACATATCTCCATTTAGTTTTATTTCTCTGAGCAATATTTTAGAGCTCTGGTGTCATATGTATCTCTTTTAATATGTTTCTTTGAATAGACAGTGTTATATATGAATAAAGGCAGTTTTAATTTTTTTTTTTACAATCTAGATATATTTTATTTCTTTTTCTTGCCCTTACTTCACTGGGTAGTATCTCTAATACAGTGTTTAGTAGAATTTACCAGGCAAACCATCTGGCCCTGGGCTTTACTTTGTTGGGAAGTTTTGATTATTCATTCAGTATTTTATTCATTATTGGTATATTCAGATTTTCTGTTTCTTCATGAATCAGGCTTGTTTTTCCTTTCTGAAGGAAACTTCATGAATCAGGCTTAATTGTGTCTTTCTAGGAATTTATCTGTTTCTTCTAAGCTATCCAGTTTATTGACATTTAATTGTTAATAGTAGTCTCTTCTGATGTTTGTATATCTTTGCTACCAGCTGTAATGTTTCCTTTTTAATTCTTGATTTTATTTACTTGAACCTTTTTTTTTTTTAATAGTTCAGCTAAAAAGTTGTCAGTTTTGTTTATCTTTTTCAAAAACAATCAGCTCTTAGTTTTGTTGATCTTTTCTGGTGTTTATTTCACTTTTTTCTGCTTTGGCCTTGGTTATTTCCTTCCTTCTCATAACATTGGGGTTAGTCTTCTCTTGTTTTTCTAGTTCCATAAGGTAATATAAGGTCAAGTATTTTATCTGAGATCTTGCTTTCCTCTTTCTTTCTTTCTTTTTTCTTATTTTGAAATCTTGCTTTTTTCTTAATGTAGGTGTTTATCATTATAAACTTTTTTTCTTAGAACTGTTTTTGTTGTACCCAATAAGTTTTGGTCTGTTGTGTTTCCACTTACATTTATTTCAATATATTTTTTGCTGTCTTTTAAAAAAAAATGTTTGACTCATTGGTTGTTCAGGGGTATGTTGTTTAGTTTCCACATATTTGCTATTTTTCCACTTTTCCTCCCTTTTATTGATTTCTGGTTTCGTACCATTTTTATCAGAATAGATACTTGGTATGATTTGTCGTACTGTATTTCCTAAGACCTGTTTTTTTTTTTTTTAAGATTTCATTTATTTATTGGACAGACAGAGATCACAAGTAGGCAGAGAGGCAGGCAGAGAGAGGAGGAAGTAGGCTCCCTGCTGAGCAGAGAGCCCGATGCGGGGCTCGATCCCCGGACCCTGGGATCATGACCTGAGCCAAAAGCAGAGGCTTAACCCACTGAGCCACCCAGGTGCCCCTCCTAAGACCTGTTTTATGACAAATATCATCTGTCCTTGAGAAGGTATCATGTGTGTCTGAGAAGAATATGTATTCTGCTTTTGGAATGGTCTATTATGTCCATTGTTCCTTTACTGATTTTCTGTCTGGTTAATATACCTGTTGTTAAAAGTAGAGTATTGAAATCCTCTCTATTATTAGTGTTCTTTTGTCATTTACTCCCTTCAGATATGTTAGTATTTTCTTTATATATTTAGGTGCTTCATTGTTGGGTACATCAATATTTTTAATTATTGCATCCTTTTGATGAATTGACTGACTTCTTTATCATTGTATATTAGTGTGCTATGTCTCTTGTTACAGCTTGTTTTGTTTTGTTTTGTTTTGTTTTTACTCAAAGTCTAGTTTGTCTGATATAGGTATAGCTACCCCTGTTTTCCTTTGGTTTCCATTTCCATGGAATGTCTTTTTCTATCCCTTCACTTTAAGTCTATGTGTGTCCTTAAAGCTGAAATAAGTCTTTTGTAGGCAACATATGATTGGTCTTCTTGTCTGATCCATTCAGCCATTCCCTGTCTTTTGATTGGAGAATTTTTTACATTTACATTTAAAGTAATTACTGATAGGTAAGAATTTACTAATGTCATTTGTTAATAGTTTTCTGGATTTTTTTTAAATTCCTTTATTCCTTTCTTCCTGTCTCCTTTTGTAAATTGATGATTTTACATAGTGGTATGTTTTGATTTTCTTCTTTGTATTTTGTCTTTCTAATCTAGGTTTTTGCTTTGTGGTTACCATGAGATTTACATAAAATATCTTATGATACAACAGTCTCTTTTAAGTTGATAGCAACTTACCTTTGATCACATATAAAATCTCTACCCTTTTACTTCTATTTTGCGTTTTTGCTATTACAAAAAAAAATTTCTTTACTTGGTATGATATAATCTTTTATATTTTGTATTCTTTAACAAAGTATTATAGCTATATTGTCCATAATACTCAACTTTATAATAATAGTAATTGATAGACTGTCACATAATAGTATAGTATTAGTGTATTCTGAATTTGACTATATTTTCACATGTTTTCAAGTTACTAAGTTCTGTCTTCCACATTTTGTGGGAAATGTGCTTCCCTTATCTCATGAAGTGTGAATGTGAATTTCAGGAGGATTATAGGAAGATCTTTTCTAGATTAATTTTTTCTTTTGATTTATTATTTACTCATATTTCACATAATTTAGCTATATTTTTTTGTTACTCCACAGATCACAGAGCATAGTCTTTCCCACAGTCTTCCATTTGTGTGTAGTAGGTTTTTAAAAAGATATAGTACGATGGAAAAGGGGCTGTGTTGCTGCACTTAAAAACAGACTTTTAGTTAAGGCTACCATAATAACGTCTTAAAATTTTCTGTAGTCATATGGAACAGTTTCTGTTTCACAGTCATGTTGGTAAGTCTCCCCTTTTTGTTTTTCTTTACTTTGAAAACTCTTTTTTGGGGTACTTGGTGGCTCAGTTGGTTAAGCATCCAACTCTTGGTTTTGGCTAGATCATTATCTCAGAGTTGTGGGATTGAGCCCTGTAATGGGTTCTGTGCTCAGCGTGAAGTATTGTTTATTTCTCATTCATTCTTTCTTTCAGAAATACTTCATGAGTGTCTGAAATGTTGCAGTTATCTTGGTGATGTCCTAGATACTGAGGATATAAAGGAAAATCCCTATCCTCATGGGCCTTATATTTCTCATATATTTACAAGAGGGGTATTTTTTTTTTTGTAAAATACAAGATTTTTATTTTTTTCCTCTGTGAAGAAATATAGAATATTGAACTTATTTCTGTGGGATTTTATCTAGTTAGTAAATCTTACAGATATCAGCTAAAAGTTGATCTAACAGTTGAGACATCGTATTTAACATGAAAACAATAAGAACAGCTGTAGGAGACACTATAAACAATACATTGTTTGCACGAGTATGAGGAAAGAAAGAAATGGTGTGTGTGTATTGGGGGGGTAATTAATTATGGAGGCTCTTTGAGATTCTCTTTGAGATTTACCTTTTAATATATTCCTTTTAAAGACATATCATTTGTTAATTATCACAGAAATGGAGATTTCAAAGCAAGGCATTAAGGTAGAACTGAGAGCTATGAGTTGCCTGATAATGAATTGGAACCAGACCTATGAGCCAAAAAAAGATAGAAGCACAGTTTTCATGACTTAATATCATTCCTCCCACATACTAGTGCTACAGGTACATTAGATTGGAATTTCAAAATTACAGTGTGTGCTAACTTCCCAAATGATCCTAGAATGTCTTCATTCCAGTTTATAATATAAAAGGACAGTTTATGAATAAGAAGCCAGAGAATATGATTCTCTTAATTTTTTGGCAGTAAAACTATTATCTCTTACATAAATCAGATGACAGCTTCTTCATTAGCAGCCAGGAAATCAATATTTAAAACCCTTTAATTATCAGGCACATGAACATGCTACCACTCTTTTATGATATCATGGTTTAGAACCATGGAAATAAGGTACACATATTTTAGTCTCCACTGCAAGAACCATTAGTTACTGGGAAAATGATCGCATTTGGATCATTATTAAAGATGGAAAAGTAAAATCCTCATGCTTTTGCTGAAGAAATACTAAGTGCAAAAGAGAAAAAGAAAACAAAGAAGAAAACTCTATTGCCTGTGAAAATAGTAGTCAGCCATACTTCTAGATCATAATTTATGAAATACTTTTGCAAAAAGGAATGAAAGATAAATAAAGCTGAGGAAGAGCAAACATACACCCCTGTAGATAAAAGTCAGTGTGCAAAATTGTCCAAGGGGTGAGAGCGCAATTTGAGCTAATGATTCCTTCCTTGTAATAATAATATCTAAATGTGCATGCATTTTGGTCTTTGTTAATGAGTTTATTAAGATAAATCAGAAACACAAAAAATAAATCAGTGTGCATGTAAGCCACAGTACATGTTGCCCTTTTAAACAAAGTAGGCAGATCAGGTTTTGAAAACATATAGACACACACACAACTGTGAGAATTGGAGTTTTAGCATGATGAGATAGTGAATAAATGAAACTGCAATTAGCTCTGCAGTAGTAGACACTGAGATAGGTGAGCTGAGAAGCAAATATTCACTCTCTAGAAAGACTGTGGTTATGAGGGTTCCCTGTAAACAAAACAGCCTTCTGCTGGTTAATGGAAGGCCACATCCCCAAGGTGGAATGTTAGTGAAAATGATTAACTTTTCTTAAACCAAAACTTTATGTCTCATGAAATTGAGCTCCAGTTGCTCACAAGAATAATCTACTGATTAATACACTCATTCCCTGGAATAGAGCCTTAAGGATTCAGTTCTTATAAAACAGCAAGAGATCTGTGCATCCTAATTCTGGGGTCACCATTCTTGGATTGGGTCAGTAGGCCTTTGTCTACTGCTTTATCCAGTGCATCTGATGTTATGTTCCAAATTTCAGTTTTTTAAACTACTTCCAAAATTTCTGTAGTTTCCTAATATTAGGACCCCTTCCATTAGAAAGGGAAAAAAAATCCATGAACAATATAATGTTGACAATCTAATATGGAAATAAATCTGTTTTGTTTTCTAATTAATCCTTTCATTTCATTTATCTATGATGATCCGTATTCCTAGATCAATCTCATTATCTCTGGTTCTCAATACTGCTATCATATTCTTCTCCTTTGACTTTTTGTTTTCTCTGACAGCTGTGACAAATTTCCACAGACTTGCTGGCTTAAAACAACAGAATTTATTCTTTCACAGTTTTGGAGGTCACAAGTCTGAAATCATTTTCATTGGGCTAAACTCAAGTTGTCAGGAGGGCAACACTCCTTCCATGGGCTCTAGGGTAAAATCCATTTCTTGCCTCTCCCAGTTTACAGTAATTGCTAGCATTCCTTGGCTAATAACTGCATCACTCCAATCTCTGCCTCTGTCTTAATATACCCTTCTCCACAGTGTCTATTAAATATCCCCCTCCCACCAGGGAGCTATGTGATGACATTTAGGGCCCACACAGATAATATGGGGCTATCTGCTCATCTAGAGATCCTTAACTTAATCACATCTGCAAAGACCTTTTTCTTTGTCCCCCCCACCCCAAATAATGTAACATTGTAAGGAATATCTCTGGTGCCACCATTCAACTCATTATAGACCCCATAGATCTAAATGTTTGTTCATTGTTCACATATCAGACATATAGGTAATCTTTTTCTCTGGTTTAGATCTGTTATGTGTGATTAATTATCTTCTCTAAATTTGGTCCAGTAGGGTCTTCTATTATTCATAGAAAAACTTATGTGTATTTAAAAAGGAGTCCTTCCCACCATTAACTCCCTGGGAAAGTAGACTCAGAGATTTGGATTTCTTCCATCAGCCAACATTCATTCATTTGTTTATTCGTTTGTTTGTTTATTTATCAGAGAGAGAGCGTGATTACTATAAGTAATTAAATGTAAAATGGTACATCTCATTTATTTTGGAGTTCTTCAGTGCTTTGCAAGAAAGATTATAGTTTTATATATACGGTTCTTGTACATGTTTTATACATATGTTACAAAGAACTTTTACAGTCATTTTTGTATTATAAATAGTAATCGTTTCATTATGATTTCTCAGTGTTTATTGTTGAAGTTTGACATTGAAATGATTTTACCATATTGATTTTGTATTTTAAGCTGTTATGATTACTGAATTTATTTCTCCCAGTTTTGTGTTTTCTACTTGTCCTACCCTGTGTTTCTTCTGTACTGTTTTGTCCTCCTTTGTGTTGATTGCCTTTTTTAATTCTATTTCCTTTACTAACCTCATATTTTACATTCTTATTCTTTAATAGCTACCCTAAGAATTTTAAAGGATATACTTAAGGTTTTAATATCTAAACTTAATAATCTTATCTCCCAATTGAAGACTTCAGAGATCTTAGAACACTTTTATTCCAGAATCCTTTGCCAGTTTACATGCTGTATCATTGTCATTTATCTCCAACTTTGTTTTTTCTCTGAAGGTATTTTATGTTTTATGTTATATATAGACATCAATGGATATATTTACCTATATAAGAATGGACTGAATGTTTGTGTTTCTCCAAAATTTATATGTTGAGTACTAACCCCCAGTGTAGTAGTATTAGGAGGTGGGGCATATAAGAAGTGACTGGATCATTAGAGTGGAATGCTTATAATGGGATTAATGCCCCTTTTAAGTAGAGATGCAGAAAGCTTGTTTCCTGTCTCTATACCCTTTGTCATGTGAGAATACAATGAGAAGATAACCATCTGTATACCAGGAAGTAGACCCTCTACAGACACCAGGTCCAGTAATACCTTGATCTTGAACTTTCCAGCCTCCAGAACTGAGAAATAAATGTTTGCTGTTTAAGCCACACATGCTATGGTGATTTTTTATAGTAGACTGAGCTGACTGAGACACATTAACCATTTTCTCAAGTGTCCTTTCTTCTTATAGAACAGACCTTCCCTCTAAGAATCTCTTTTCTATTGCCAGAAATTTTCTTTAAGTTGTCTTTTAATGAGGATTCCCTAGTGGAACACATTTTTTTGTTGTTGTTGAAAATATTCTCCCCCCCACACACACTGGGAATATTGAGTCTTATTTTTATTTAATATTAAATTTGAAGTTGACAGATATTTCTCTCAGCACATTGAAGATGGCATTCCACTGATATTTAGCTTCCATTTGTTACTAAGAAGTAATTTCTCCTTGGGGAGGCTGAGTGGCTCAGTCAGTCAAGCATCTGACTCATCTGACTTGTGATTTCAGCTCAGGTCATTATCTCATGGGTCATGGGATGGAGCCCTTCTCTCTCTCTCCCTCCTTCTCTGTCCCTGCACCCACTCAGGTGTGGACGCTTTCTCTCAAATAAATATTTTTAAAAACAACTTAAAAAAATGAAAGTAATTTCTCCTTATCTATAGCTATATTTTATATCTTATCTTTATGCAGATTTATTTTTATCTTTCTACCTTTATATAACTGGTCTTCTTAGTTCTGTAGATTCGGAAGAATCCTCAACCATTATTTCTTCAATATCGGCTCTGCTCTGTTGTTTTCTTTCTGTTCTCTCATTTCCGTCTATAACTGTTACCAGTTCGTAATTACTGACAAAGATTCTCTCCTTGACCAAACTC
Organism: Lontra canadensis; assembly: GCF_010015895.1. Lineage (NCBI taxonomy): Eukaryota > Metazoa > Chordata > Mammalia > Carnivora > Mustelidae > Lontra > Lontra canadensis. Next base: position 240,330 of record NW_022631093.1, read on the forward strand.
TAGTCAGGCTCCTCTGACTCTCTTTCAACTAGGTCACATCTCAAGAGCCTAATTTTACCAAGAATCCTGCTAGGTCTGTTTAGCCAGAATTCTGTCCTACAATATCAGATAACCATTAATAGCTGACCAAATTCCTTATCTCCTGTTACCTCCCAGATGATGTCTGATGATCCTGCTTGCCTTTAGCTAGAATTGTATTAGACCAGTTTTGCCTGAATTCTCTCTTATCCCCAATGTTTTCTCTTAATAATGTTCTATATTCCATATACTCTGTTCCTTGGCTATAAATTCCCACTTTTCCATGTTGTATTTAGAGTTGAGCACAATCTCTCTACTCTACTGGAAAACCCTATTGCAGTAGTCCCTCTGCTTACTGTGATAGTCCTGAATAAAGTCTGCCTTCTCAGTTTAGTAAGTGCACAATAAGTTTTCTTTAACACCATCTATGTAGGGCAAATTTTGGTAGGAATATATGTGATGAATAGCTTACGGTTATAAATTCTGAAAAGATATTTTTTCCCCCTCCTACACTCAGTGCCACAGTTTGAAACAGGGCATTTTCCTTAAGGGGAAATTAAAGTTTACTACTAGACTCTTGGTGTGGTCCTTAAAGATCTCATTTTGTGGTGGTGATCTTCTTTTAGATATCTCAGTTTGGGTAGGCCCTGGGTTTGGTTTCCTAACTACTGAATTCTGAAATACTTCAAAATTAAAGCTCAAATTAACTCATTTTGGTAAATATTCTTAAGGGTAAAAAAAAAAAAAGTCGGCTTTCATGTTCCATTTACCTTTATTAGCATCTGATTATTGATTACTTTTTTGACAGTTCTTGGATGCATTTAAGATGATTATAAAATAAATATATATTATTTTGCATTTTTATTTGCTTACAATTTCAGTTCTGTCCAGAGAAAATGCCATACTGTTAGACAAGCATATCTTACCTTTGTTAAAGAAAACTGTTTTATTTTTTGAGTCTTTGAGAGAGAAAGGATATATCGTAGGTTTTCCCTGAAATACCAAATATGTGACTCCACACAGGTAATCTTTTATGTAAATACAATTACATGTGGCTTGACTACTTACGTATGGAGGTCGACTTTTGCTTTTGCATCTTATACTTTGCTCTTTTCAGTATTTTGTGTATTTTATTGTTTTTAATCAACTCCATCAAAATAAAAGGGAAATAAAAGGCAACAAAGAGTAGCAGTTTTCAGCCCAAATTCTAGAGTCTTGGTTTTTCTACTTAAAAGCTATGAGATCTTGGCAAGTTATTTAATTTCTATATGCCTCACTTTCTTCATTTGTAAGAAGAAGGGAATAATGATATCTAAGACATAAGGTTATTCTGCAGATTAAATGGGTTAATGTATTCAGAAAATGCCTTGTAAAATAGTAAGTAGTTTGTAAATATCTAATATCATTGTTATAAAGAAAAACATTTAAACTCCAAAACATGATTTTTCAGTCCTTAGGACTTAAAAGGAAAAAATATAAAACAGTAACTTAAACTTTAAACCTTTTTATTCATGGCTTTTCTTCCCAATAACAAACACAATCAGAAGTTAGCTTTTAGGGGCACCTGGTGGGTGGCTCAGTTGGTTAAGCAGTTAAGCATCTGCATTCTGCTCAGGTCATGATCCCCTGGGATTGAGCCCCTCATCTGGCTCCCTGGTCAGCAGGGAGCCTGCTTCTCCCTCTACCCTTCCCCTCTGCCTGTGATCTCTTTCTCTCTAATAAATAAATGAAATCTTTTTTTTTTTTTTAAGTTAGCTTTTAGAAACTATCTTGTATTTGTTTCAGATTCTTTCCTGGTTACTAATATAAAGAGGCAGTGTGTTTTGGTATTCAAGGTGCTATTGATGCTTATTTCATTATGGGACTTCCAAATGTGGAGGACATTGCAGAACATCCCTGACAATTACTCAAAAAGCCTCAAATTTAACACTTAAAGAAACAAGAGTAACTCTGCTTTAAGGCAGCCTGCCCTGTTGTTGATGGATAGCTATAACTTTTATAAAGTTCTGCTTCTTCCTGTATCAAAAACAACTCCCCTCTAATTTGATGCATTGTATTTTGTTCTGCCACCTAAATGATGTATCTACTCCATCTTCCTGTCAAAATGGAAACTACTATTTCCTCTACAAATAAATGAATTGAGTATTTTAAAAGCTTGTTGGGGAGAATAAGTATTTGAAATATTAGCTCTCCTTTCATTTTCTTTTTTACTTTTTAAATAAATCCTTTCACTTATTCCTATCTTCTCTCCTTCTCTCTTTTCCTTAGTCCCATTACAGCCTTCAGAAAATATACATCATATACCTTTAAGCCTTTCTTTGCTTACAGTTTTCCACAAACTTGACCTTTATGAAATGGTTTCATATCTATTCACCATTCTGACCATTTCTTTCATCACTTCGGTTTTCCAATTACCATCTTTAAAGTGTAGCTCAGAGTACTGAAGAAAGTACTTTCCTCCATTGCCCTAGCTACCATGGTGCTGATAACATTCACTTAGTTTTTATGTACCAAATCCAAGTTGGCTCATAATGAGCTCAAGGTCCTTCAAAATCCTCTGTGGGCTTTCTACATTAATTGCTTTAATTAATGATTCCAATATTCAAATTGGAGTTGTATGCTTGAACATTTAGCCTAAAACCAGCAGTTTGTATTTATTCCTCCTTAATTATATCTTAATACATTTGTCCATAATTTCAACCTGTCAGGTTGTTTACTTCTTGATTTGACAATTATTCCATTATGTTCCAGTAGAAATTTGAAAAATCTGCCTATTGTTTTGTCCAAGTTATTGAGAACATTTTTCACATATCCTTTCACCTATCCTTTTAGCACCCCCCTCATAACATAAACCCATTATGTCTCCCCAAACTCTATAACTATATGAAAACATTTTCTGTGCTTTCAATAAAGGTGTATTAAAAGACTTCCTTAAATGCCAGGCAAAATTTAAAATTTAATATATACATGCTGTTCATCTGATCTGCCAATCTGGAAACTATCCTCAAAAAACAAACTATTTTAATTTTCCATGACATCCTAAGTCAATTCATTCTTATTCCTAGAAAATGTGTCTTTATTTAAATGTTCATGAGCCATCTGTACAAAAATCTTTTCTAGAATTTTGCCAAAGTATATTTTAAATGTATTTAGCTGTAACTTATAAAATTCCTTTTTCCATGTCTGAAAATCTGGAACAACATGTGCTAGTGTTTAGATATCTGGCAGATCTCCTGTAGTAAGTGAAGTCCCAAACTTACTGAAAAGGCTTTATGTTCTCTTCACATCTGATGAATTTATTTTCTCAATACCCTGTAACTTAATTCCTCTGAATACAGGTGCTTTGAATTCATTTAGAAAGATGGACTACTTCACTGTCTTATTTGGTATCTCGTGTTTTAGTCACTTTACAATGTTTGTAATATCTGTTGCACTCCTTCCAGTTTGAAGATAATTTTGGTAGATGGAGAATATAGAAGCAAACACAGCTTGTGTAATATTACTTCTTTTTTCTCATCTGTCATTACTTTATGAAAAATGGGGTTGATTCCTTCTTTTTTTATTTTATTCATATACTTTATTTTTTAAAATATTTTATTTATTTATTTGACAGACAGAGATCACAAGTAGGCAGATAGGGAGAGAGGGGATGGGGGAAGCAGGCTCCCTGCCAAGCAGAGAGTCCAATGTGGGGCTGTATCCCAGGACCCTGAGATCATGACCCCGGAGCTGAAGGCAGAAGCTTTAACCCACTGAGGCACCCAGGCGCCCCTTATTCATATACTTCAAAATTGTTTTTAGTTTTCTTAATTTTCTTTATTTTTAAGCTTTAATATTACATCATGACCATTGTTCTAATGAATTGCAGCCTTTAATATTGGTGATGCTCTTTGATTCTGTGCCCTCTATTTCCTAACTCTTTAAATCTTAGTTTATCCACAGTTTCTTATCTGGGTTTTTGTTTTGTTTTGTTTTGTTTTTTTGGCTGCTTCTTGTCCTCATTTAAATTTTTATAAAACTTTATTTGAAGACTTTACCATCTTTGGTCACTGTGTACCTTAGAGTTTCTTGTTGTGAGGCAAAACATAGCTTTTCTCATATTGAAAAATTAATCTGATTTCTTAAAGCCTGGTATGCATGTATCTATCTAAATGTGTTAATTACTCAATTCCTGTATTATTAGAATAATCTAAATTCTATTTTCATTTTTTCTCTCTTTTTTTTTTTAAGATTTTATTCATTTACCCGACAGACAGAGATCACAAGTAGGTAGAGAGGCAGGCTGGGGGTGCGGGGGAAGCAGGCTCCCTGCGGAGCAGAGAGCCCAATGTGGGGCTCGATCCCAGGACCCTGGGATCATGACCCGAGCCGAAGGCAGAGGCTTTAACCCACTGAGCCTCCAAGGTGCCCCTTTCTCTAACTTTCTATTACTTCTGTATTGTTAACCATTTCTTCTTTAACTCAAGAAACAAATCAAGATTAACAATAACCTTTGCTCTTTATTCTAACTCTGTGACCACTTTTGGCAGATGACTACCATTAGTTGTTTAGATAGTTGGTATTTTTTTAATCACTTTTTTGTTTAACTGCTATAATCATCCATATTCTCTTATGCATCTGGAAAATCTGTAGCTGATTTATTCCCCCTGAAATACTGTTGCTTTCTTCCTCAGTATCAATTTGCCTATAGGCTGTCAGCCTCCACCCTTACTCCCATCCTGTAAGTCTTCAATTTTTGTACAGATAAATGTAATTATTTTTAACCTCTAAATGCCAGTTTATTTCTGGTTCTCATATTAAGGCCATAAATAATCTACAGAAGTCTCATATTTACTCATGAGAACAAAAGAATTTTTTTTAAAGCCAAGCTTTTTCTGTCATCTATACTGTATGCAATAAAACATACATATATGAAATCATGTATCTGTGACATAAGTGCTGTGTATATATGTACTGTGTATTGTGTGTATATGTGTATGGCATATGAACACAGATATGTCCTGTTCCTGACCACCATCTTCAGTTTCCCCCTGACAATTACTGAAATATTTTCCACTTTTTTCTTCCTTTTTTTTTTAAGACTTTATTTATTTATTTGACAGAGAGAGAAAGATCACAATTAGGCAGAGAGGCAGGCAGAGAGAGAGGTGGGAAGCAGGCTCCCAGCTGAGCAGAGGACCCGATGCGGGCCTCAATCCCAGAACTCTGAGATCCTGACCTGAGCCGAAGGCAGAAGCTTAACCCACTGAGCCACCTGGGCGCACTCTTCATTTTTATAATACAATTATGACCTCCATAGTATATGGTTGTCTAGTCTAATTTAGGATTGTAGCCTTCTCTGCATTTCAAAGTTCACTTTAATGCTTTGATAAATTTATTCTTTTGCCTACCAAAAATGTATATACTAATTTCCTAAAGAGCACCTTGCTTCTTGGTGATAGACCACCATTTAACATTCTAGCTATCACCTATGAAATAATCTTTTCTATGGTGTCAAATATTTTAAATTTTAAATTAAACATTTTAAAGATTATGAATCCAGCAAACATGTAGTAGGTTTCGGGGATGAAGTGATCGCAAGACTAACAGCATTCTTGTCCTCATAGAGCTCACACTCCTGTGAGGGAGACTGCTTACAAATGACTGTACACATAAAGCAGTTATAGAATATGACCAGAGCTTTAATGGAAATATGCAAGGTGATGTGAAAGGGAGTGACAAAAAAAGGGAAACTGTGTTAGATATGTGTCTATCAGAAAAGATATCAAGTTGGAGAAAAGAGGAAATAAAATCAATGTTTTTGTTTTACTCTGTTTCCGTTCATTGCTTTTAAGAGATAAGAGTTGGGGCGCCTGGGTGGCTCAGTGGGTAAAGCCTCTGCCTTTGGCTTGGGTCATGATCTCAGGGTTCTGGGATTGAGCCCTGCCTTGGGCTCTCTGCTCAGCGGGGAGCCTGCTTCTCCCCCACCTGCCTGCCTCTCTGCCTAATTGTGATCTTTGTCTGTCAAATCAATAAATAAAATCTTTTTAAAGAGAGAGAGGGAGAGAGTTATATTTGTCCCCACACAAGTGAGCTGAAGTTACTAGATTTGAAAAACTTTAGGAGGGATTTGAATACATTAATATCCAAGGATGAGATGTGCTGAGGCCTGGAGTCAACTTGATTCTGGACATGCTGATTTGTGTGTGCAGCTTGTCTCTGGGCGTAGGTGTCTGTGGCAGATGGCCTTGCTGTTTTGGGGAGGCATGGAGTTCTGGCTTGCCTTGGCCTTGACTCTTTTCTACTCTTATGCTATATTGAAGTAATGGGGCCTGGGCTCATTTGCAAACAAATCTCTTTCTTTTTTTTGTTTTCCCCTAAGTAGGCTGCATGCGCAATGTGGAGCCCATAATGGGACTTGAACTCAAAATCCCACTATTAAGACCTAAGCTGAGATCAAGAGTTGGACACTTAACTAACTGAGCCACCCAGGCACCCCACAAATATTTTTTTTTTTTTCTTAAAAAAAAAAAATCCAAAATTTTGAAGACAACAGTCACCGTTGTTAGACCTCCATCTTCTTCCATATCTGCACTGGACCCTCACTAATAATGGAAAAGCTTCTTTTCTCCCCAGGGCAGTTAAAAGAGTCCAACAATTTTTACGTGGGATTATTTGTTCAGCTTAAGGTTGTACTGGATATTTGTCGTTATTTCCTCTTAATATCCAGCTTTATTTTTCTGTTCAGTGAGTAAAATATAGCTCAAATAGTGGGTTTTTTTCCTCTTCCTTTTTCTTCATTGTATTATTTCATTCATCAGCCTCTTAACACTGGGTTTGCTTTTCTTCTATATTCTTAGATTTTTTTCTTTTTTGTATATTCTCTTCCAACTGGCCCAGTAAAACTCTTTATCTCTGTTAAAAATTAAAGGAGAGATAGGTATTCCTCAAGATCAGTAATTATGTTTACAGGTATAGTGATTCTCATCTCATCACATCTCAGTCTAGTATGGAAGATTTAAAAGGAATTACCTGTTCCTGTGCTTCTATGTATTCTAGTCCTCCAGGGAACAACTGAATGACCAGCCCAGCACTAAAATGGGTCATTTAGTTCAAATTCAAGTGGTCTTGTCAACATACAACAGGATGAAGTAGAGATTTGGTTAAGTTTCTAGTTTAACAGAGTTTGTACTGACACCTGGTGTTTGAGATGCCCAAACCCACTTTGAGTTCTTATTTATAGCTTGCAGAGACATCGATTAAATAAAATGGGTGATTTCCACACTTTATCAAATATTTCTGGAATTAAGTGTATCATGTAAAACTATGTATCAAACCCAAAGCTACAGTGATTTTTCCTAATTCATAAATATTACAGAGAATTCTTCCAAAACTGAACTCTTTTATGATATTTTAGTGATGAAGATATGAAGTTCTCTGCATCCTGAGATGACCACTTCTCCCCTATAGTAAACACTGGGTAAATTTATCTTTTTATGGTTCTGGAGACTAGGTATAAAGTCTTGATGGTTATAGTATATTTTTGCTATAATATATATTATTTTCTGAGTTTATGTTTCTACCTTATTTTTAGGGAATTTTAATTGTAAATACAGTCTTCAGTGAAATAATAAAAGATGTTATCTACTTTTGACAGATTAATAATATAAAGCTTAATGTTTCCCACTGTGAACAAAGGAAAATAAATTTAATTGACACATTAAAATGATGTTTAATGGCCAATGATAGAATCTAAAACATTCTTAAAGTACATAATTATGACAACACATTGAAAATGTATTTAAGAATTATTCTTCAGAGGGGTGCCTGGGTGGTTCATTTGGTTAAGTGACTGACTTCAGTGCAGGTCATGATCCCACAGTCCCCAGATTGAGCCCTATGTTGGGCTCCCTTATCAGCAGAGGAGTCTGCCTCTCCCCCTGCCCTGCTCATGCTCTCTCTCTCTCACTCTCTCTCTCTCTTTCAAATAAATAAAGAAAGAAAATCTTTTAAAAAAATTACTGTTCAGAAAATTCCTAGAAATAGGAGCCAATGAAAAGACCAAGTTTGCAGCTTACTCTCTAGTTATATTTGATTCAATAAATTTAGGAACCTTTTCTAAAATTAACTGATTTTAACTCTTTTAAGTCCATTGAAATGATGATGCAATGATGGTAACATCGTTCTCAGTTCTACCAGGCATAATATATAAATTTATGGTATGTTTATTTTACTTAGACAAAATAAATGTATTCCTTTATAATATAATAGTCAGTATGAGGCCTTTTATTGCTCAGAACACAAAATATTTTTTGACGTAGGAGGCAAAATAGCCAATAAGTATAATGTGTACTCTTGCTGACCAAATTGCTTCATGAATATTCATTTGATTTCCTCAAGTGTCAGAAAGCTTGATGAGTTATTAGAATTAAGAAAAAGTGAACACATTTGTGCAATTATGAACTGGATTTTAAAGTAGAACATTATCTCCCCCCATGAACGTTTTCACATTCCTTCCAAGTCACTAATAACCCTTCTCCATACCTTGGTCATATTCTGGTATTCTGAAATCCAACACCAAAGATTAGTCCTAAACTTTATACCAATAAAATCATACATTATGTACTTTTTAAATCTTACTTCTTTTGCTCATATTGTATGTGTGAGTTTTTTCTACATTGCGCCCAAGTGGAAATAGTGTATTCATTTTTGTCACTGGATCATATTCCATCATATGAATATATCATAAATTATTCATTCAAGTATGAGTAATGCTGCTGTGAACATTCTGGTTTATGTCTTTTTACCCACACATGTACCCATTTCTTTTGGCTGTTTGCTTGTGAGTCAAATTGCTGGCTTATAGGTTACATTATATGCTCAACTTTAGATTCTGCCAAATAGAATTAATGGCTTAATTAACTGTACTAATTTACACTTATAACAGCAGTGTAGGAAAGTCTCATTTGCTTGGCATGTTTACCAATTCTGTCAGTATTTTTAAATTATAGTCATCATGGTAGAGGTAAAGTATTTCATTTGGATTTTAGCTGTCATTCCAGATGACTAACAGGGTTGAGCACCCTTTCATATGTTTATTGGCCATTTTGTCATGTTCTTTTGCAAAGTGCTTTTCATATATTTTCTTATTCTTCTGTTGGGATGTCTTCCTTTTTAAAAAAAAATTTTATTTATTTATTTGACAGAAAGAGCACAGGCAAGGGGAGCATCAGGCAGAGCGAGAGGGAGTAGCAGGCTCCCCACTGAGCTGGGAGCCCAAAGTGGGGCTAGATCCCAGGACCCTGGGATCATGACCTGAGCCAAAGGCAGATGCTTAACTGCCTGAACCACCCAGGCACCCCTGAGTTGTCTTCCTTTTTTCCCACAGTGATCTGTAAGGGTTGTTTATATGGTTGGACGAAAGATTACCATAGGTTGTATGCTTTGCAGATATCTTCTGTCATCATGCAGCTTGACTTGTTACTTTCTTCAGAGTGGCTTTTAATGAATAGATGTCCCTAATTTTAATGTAGTTGAGTTTATCAATCATGATTGTTGTCTGTTTTATGCTTTCTGTGACCTATTTTAGAAATTTTTAGTTATGTAAAAATCAGTAAGATATTTGTATGTATTATTTCCTGGATGAATCATTGTTTTATGTTTCATAATTGCTGTATAATTCCCTTGCAATTGACTTTTATGCATAACATGAGGAATGAGTAATGTTCAGTTTTTCTCTCTCTTTGGATACCTAGTTGACCTGGGCTTTTTTTGCTCCACTGCTCTGCTCCACATAGCCACCTTTACCGTAACTCAAATATTTATAAATATGTTAATCACCAGAATCTGTTCTGTTCCATTAGAGAGTTTAACCATCCTTATAATAAATAATGTGGCTTTACTACAGAGTTGCTATTTAATAGCATACATCTCTAATTTTATTCTCCTTCAAGACTGCTTTTGCTATGCTTAGCTCTTGGTATTTTCATATACATTTTAGAAACTACCTGTTATTTTTTTTTTAATGCAATGACATTAAATCTTTATCAGTTTGGAGAGATTTTACAGTCCTGAATCTTTTATTCCATGAACAAAATAATCTATCAGGTAAAGGCCAAAATACCACTTTTGTTTATTTTCTAGGTAATCATCATCTTTTCCATTGACTACTAAAAGTTACCAGAGACATTTGTCCTGGTAGTCAAGACTGAAAACATGGGATACTAAAACTAAGCATCTTCAGCCTTTTCTGTTCAATATAATTATGTTCTTAAGCAAACTTACAAGAGCAAACATCAAATTTTAAAAATCTGTTATTTCAGTCAGGCAAGATTTTTATACTTGGAATAATACAGTTATTTTCCCTCTATGAATATCTAATGTTAAAGGTATTTGTATAGTTCAAAATATTTAGCTATAAAAGGCAGAAATTACTATAATGTAATCCATTGTCATCTTATATAAAGCTTTTGCTCAAGAATTATGGAATCTTTTTCTACCACCATAAACAATATTATTAGCACAGTGTTTTACCAGTTTCGTTATTCATTGAAAGGATAAACACAAAGCCAGTCATACAAAGCAGCTTTATGGCAAATGTAACATTTTCCTGAACATACTCTTAGTCCCTGATCTTGAAGTATTGTTTCAGTCATATATTCAACAAATATTTATTGAACACTTACACCAATCCAAGCAGTATCTCATATGATGAAAACATGGTTGCTGCTTATAGTTTGGCTGAGAAGATAAAATTCATGTACAAGAATTTTAGAATTTTATATACATGGAAAAAAAAAACCCAAATAAGTTCTTTGATTAGGTCACCTCTCATTGGTCTCTCTATTTATGATTATTCATGCTACTTCACACAGTGCCTCTCATTTCAGTTTTCAAAGTATACTCCACCATCATCTCTGAAATACCTGTGTTTACTGAATCCACTTATAAGCATCCTCTTTATTGGGTTCCATTTCCACATATCCAAATGCTGCTTGGTCATCTCTCCCTAGAAGCTCATAGTGACATTAAGCTCAGGAAATGCCATAATGAGCTTATTGCTATATTTACAATTAGCTCTCCTCACATCCTGTAATCTCAGTGTTGGTGCTTAAGAAAATATTCCAGGGGCACCTGAGTGGCTCAGTGGGTTAAAGCCTCTGCCTTCAGCTCAGGTCATGATCCCAGGGTCCTGGGATACAGCCCCTCATTGGGCTCTCTGCTCAGCAGGGAGCCTGCTTCCCCCTCTCTCTCTGCCTGCCTTTCTGCCTACTTGTGATCTCTGTCAAATAAATTAAAAAAAAAAAAAAACTTTAAAAAAAAAGAAAATACTCCAGATTACTTTACAAACCAGAAATTTGGGGCTAAACCTGGAGTCTTCTCATTCTCTCATTTTGATACTGCCACTCTGTTTAAGTCTTCACTGATGTTTCTCTTTGTTACTGAATAATTTTATATGTGTAGACAAAATTTGGCACAGGAACTAGTGTTAATCCTGACACTATTTTTTAGCTTCTGGTTCCCATTCCTTCCAGAATCCCGTCTGCATATTTATTTGTGGACACGGGATACTTTATCCCTATCATTAATTCTTCCTTTTTTAAGGTGGATAACTGCCTGCTCTTTAAAACCAAATGATGCTACGTACTGCGTGTTCCAAATACAGTGATCTGTGGTCATTCTCTGTGACCATTGTTTTTATACAAATGCTTATAGCACCTGTGAAAGAGTTGCATTGTCCTTTTCCATATTTCTCTGTTCCTAGTAAAATTTTTGCTAAGATTTTTGAAGACAGGATTTAAATATGTGTTTCCTTGCCCTTGCCACAGGGCTCAGTTAAATATTTGTTTAATTAATGATTGAGTGGATGAATGTATAAAATAGACATCCATTTGAGTTATTTTTTTCTGGAAGACTTCTTGAGTTTGCTAGTAGGTTTTTATCTATAGTACTTTGAACAAATAATAATTATCTGTGTTTATCATCACATAAGATCTTGAAACGTATTTTATTATACTGCCTTTTAACTTTGTTTTTCCACAATTCTTCTGAGACCAATATAAGTACAAACTGTTTCCATCTTGAAAGTTATCAAACAGGAAAAATACAATATTTATCCAATAATTCTTAGATGATTAGGTAAGAGTCACAGAAGTGAAAACTACATAACCATATAGTCATAGTTAATCATTTTATAAATACTGACAGTGGATTTTAGAAAGTTTTTGTGTCCAAGAAAATACAGCTAGTTCATAGAATTGAGCCACGATTGATAATCAGAAAAAGGCAAAACATAAGCTTTCTTCATAATATTATTTTTAATATTACTAGCTGTGCTTGATATCCTTACTTGTATTTCATATAAATTATGTGTGATATAATAACTTGTGGCTTGTTAGTAAAGAGACATGAAGTTAAGGTGGTTTTGTTCTGGGGAACGAGGGAGATGGTGACCAGTGCCAACAGTGAGTTGTCTAAACTAGTACAAAAGAAGAGGACAAAAAGGAAATTGAAGTTTATGGAGGGAGGAAATCAGAAAACCAATATAGAAGATTAACAAATTAAAGCCAAGGAAAATTTTCTTTATGAAATGGATTAAAAACTCCAGTAAGTCATCCATGAAGATTTGGCAATGGCCAGGTATCACTGATTATTGATACTAGTTGTAGGGGCGCTGTTTATAAAAATTGAAATGAGTTTCCAATAAATTCTTCACAGCTCATAAATTAGCATAATCCTACAGGCTGAAAACAAGAAAACTTTAGGTCAGGCATGAAGTAAATCAAATCGCATGCTTGAACAGTTGTCAATAATAATTAGAAATACAGTTGACAAAGTATAACAATTCTCTGGACTGCTGATGCTTGCTGCCACATTATCTGTCATTTTCATAGAGCTGATTTTGTTTTTGTTTTTTAATTGTCAGAGGTTTTGTTTTTTTTTTTAAGATTTTATTTATTTATTTGACAGAGATCACAAGTAGGCAGAGAGGCAGGCAGAGAGAAAGGAAGGGAAGCAGGCAGGCTCCCCGCTGAGCAGAGAGCCCGACATGGGGCTCGATCCCAGGACCCTGGGATCATGACATGAGCTGAAGGCAGAGGCTTTAACCCACTGAGCCACCCAGGCACCCCTAATTGTCAGAGTTTTTAATTGTTTTTTTACATGGTAGAGGATAGATGAGCAAAGTTTAATCTTTTAAATGTGCTGGAAAGGAGTAACTTCTTAAAAGATTAAGCTACCTAATGTGTCATGTGAACCATAGGGGTATTTTGAAATGTATATTTGAAAAATTATAGAAATGAGTTTGAAATAAACATGCTTACAGGCTTCTGGCACTGGAGCTTCCTTTGGGAGTGTTACTTTTTCCTTTGTGTTCAATATTCTCTGTGTATCTACTACTTACACCTATATGATCCATGGGCAGTTTTCTGTTTTTGTGGTTTGATCCTTTTTCTGATTACAATATCATCAGCAAATATTCTTTCTTACTCCTTTAAAATGATCTGTGTAAGATAGAATATCCTTTCAGTACTTAGCCCATTGCCCTTCTCCAGCAATATCTACTATAATTTCGGCTTTCCATTGCCATTGTTAATTTCATATACTAATTTTCATGTCACCTGTATTTTGGCTAGATCCTGCCTCAGACTGTAAATGGTTGAAACTAAACCAGTTCCCTCAACTGTAAAATGAAAGTGTATTTAGCTGAAAAATGTCCTACCTAAAATATCAGATTCTAATCTGTAGAACCTATGACTCTTATCTCCTGTGGCAAAGACATTGCAGATATGATTAAGTTAAAGATCTTTAAATGGGATGTGTTAGTTTGCTAGGCCTGTCATAACAAAGGACTATAGGTTGGGCAGCTTAAACAACAGAAATTTATTTTTCTCACAATTCTGGAGGCTAATATCCAAGATCAAGCGGTGAACAGAATTGGTTTCTTTTGAGGTCCATCTCCTTGGCCTGTAGAGGGCCATCTTCTCCCTGTGTTTTCATGTGGTCTTCACTCTACTTGTGTTGTCTTAATTTCCTCTTTTTGTAACAACACTAGTCATACTGTGTTAGGGCATAAACCTCTTACCTCATTTTAACTTAATTACCTCTTTAAACACCCTCTTTTCATATACTATCATATCTTGAGGTACTAGAGGCTAAAATTTTAATATATCAATTTGGGGCACTTGTTCGGCCCATAACTCTCCACTCACCAGTCCCCCTAAATTCATATACTTCTAACATACAAAATACATTCACCCCATCTCAGTAGCTTCAAAAGTATTAACTGATTCCAGTATCAACTCTAATTCCAAAGTTTCATCTAAATCAAATATACATGAGATTGAGATTGAGGTTTCATCTAGGTAAAAATTTCCTCTTCAGTTTTGAATCTGTGAAACCAGACAACAGGTTATATGCTTTCAAAATAATAGTAGCTGAACCAGTGTTGTATAGAATACATTACTATTCCAAAGAGAAAAATTAGAAAGAAAAACAAGATGGGCCCTAATGACAATCGCTAGTATCCTAAGAAGAAGGAAGCAATAGGAAATTTGAGACACAAAGAGGGAATGCAATATGAAGATGGAACATGAAAAGATTTGAAGATGCTGACCTTAAAGATTGGAGTGCAGTGGCTCTAGGCCAGGAATGCTGGCAGCCACCAGAGGCTGGATAGGTAAAGAACAGATTTTCCCCTAGAGCCTCTAGAGGAAGTATGGCCCACCTGACATACTGACTTTTGGCCCAGTGATTCTGATTTTTTACTTTTGGTCTCCAGAGCTCTGAGAAAATTAATTTCTGTTGCTTTAATCCACAAAGTTTGTGATAATTTGTTATAACAGCCTACAAAATTAATAGAAAACTAATAAAAAGAGTAAAATGTAGTAATTTATAGCAGTTTGCACTGTGACCTACACATAAAGATGTGGTCAATGAAAGCAGTACTTCTGTTCTTTTTCCATGTGTTTACAATCAGACAGTCTGCCCCATCATGTTTCTTTAGGGCTCATCCCAGGATCTCAGATATAGTCAGTGAATATAATAACTATTATGGATCTTTAAAGTGTTAAACTGAAACTTATTTCTACTTCTCCCACCACAAATTCCTTTGTTGCAAAGGAAGGAAGAAGATGTAAGAAAAGAAACCAAAATTTAACATTACCGGAAAAAAAGAGAGTCATCAGAGGAACACAATTTGGGGTAGAGCGGAAAGACAGAAAATTAATAAAACGTTCAGTTCTGGCAACATGGCTCACTAAGCTCATGTGGAATCCATTCTCACAGAACAAAACAAACAAAAAAACACTTATAAATAATGATTAAAATATTTCTGAAGAATTATATATGTTTATATCTCAGTTTGATAAAAGACAAAGAAATCTCCCAGTGCTAGAATAAGTGAGAAGATGAAAGAAGCCAGAAAAAGCTGGGTCTGCTTTCTCTAATTTCCAAATCAATGCATAGTCATTACAAGAAAGTATCATAAAACTATATAATTTATGATTGAAAATCTCCTATAATCTCAGTCATAAGATATAAATTCCACTGACACTTTTGGGAATATTCCACTGACCTTCTTCTTCCCTGCATATGGTCACATTTTGTTTTATTTATTCACATACGGGAATGCATGCTTTATAGTTTCATTTGTATAAAGTTAAAAAACAGGCAAAAACTAACCTACTTTAAAAAATCTGAACACTAATTCCTGAAGTAGGTCAAACAATATATTCCTCTCCACAACTTATTTTTTTAACTTAATAACTCTTGGATTTCTTTCCATATTTCTCCCTATAGATTTGTATAACTATTTTAATGTTTATTTAACATTAATAGAAAGGATTTGAGATCTACTTATTTCTTCTAATTTAAAATCTGAGATGTATTTCACTTGATAGGCTTTCCCTGGCCAAATTAATGTTCTGAAAATTATTTAGTAAAATAGTTCTCATTTTCATATCATCACATTTATCTTTTCAGTTATCTCTTTTAATTTTTCTATACAAGACAACTTCTTAGAAGGTACATGTGAAAATTTTAATTTTACATAGTTTAAACGTCTTGTTTAAAATAAACTTTTTATCAAAAATAAGATATATATGCAAATGGGTACATAAATTGTGATTGTTCAGTGAATTTTTAAAATGTGAACATAATCATGAAAGCCACCATTCCTATTAAGAAAAAGAATATAACTAGCACCCCAGGGTTCCTACCAAATCACCAGAAAGTTGACTATGAAAGTGAAAACACTAACTCAGCCATGTCTGTAGCCATTTTCAATTTGAACAGCTGGTGTAGAAAGCAGAAGGAAGCTTCTTGCTACATTTCTATTTTGATAAACATGCATATAGTAATGAGCAGCTTTAATAATTGTCTGGAAGAATTACTCTCACAGTTCCCTATAAAGTAGAAGAATCCACAATAGGCACTGGGAGAAAGATGCCAGACCCATAAGCAACAACCTATGACATGATATTTTGGAAGCAGGGATAAGTATATAGTTTAATGATTTTCAAACTGTGGTAGCTGATGTGTTGTCCTTCCAGTGAAATTATGAATGCCAGATTGTATGGAGGCATCTAGCTAAACACATGTCTCGTTCCTCCTAGAATTATCTTTAAAACACAAAAGAATCCAAAAGGATATGAAGAACCACCCATTTGGAAGTCTTTTCCTTACTGTATAGTAAGAGAGTTGGGGTAGATATTCCCTAATGTCCTATTTTGCTTTAATACTGAATTTTATTATTTTTAAACACCATATTATTTATATTCATATTACTATGGAAAATAAGTGGTAATTATCTATTGTATGTGAATAGATAGAAGCATTAGTGACAAAAAGGTAAATAAACATTGTGTTTAATTACTTTTGTGTATGGCCAAAAAAAATCTAAATATGAGTAATCTTCCACATATTTTAGAATCTAAAGTAAAGACATCTACAGTTACCTGATAATGAAAACATAATTTCTAATTTGAAAACTTCTCTGAGTCGGGCAGCCCGCTCGGGTCCCCTCCCTCCCTCTTTCCCCTCCCTCTTTGGGAGCTTCCTTCTTACTTTGGCTCGATAAGCTTTGCTTTGCTGCCCACCACTCTGTCTGGTCTACCTCTTCAGTCTTCAAAGCAGCGTGACCAAGAACCACAGGCACAGACAGAAAAGAAAATCCTGTAACAGAGTCAATAAATATTTACTAAGCCCCAAGCATGTATGAAGGAAACTAGGGATGCGGTGCTCAGTCCGACCAAGTCCGCGTCCCTCACCGGCGTTGAGCTCCCGTGAGAGAGAGAAGGAACATGGCCTGAGGTGACCTCTGAAAATGGTTTGCTATTCGCTTGACCCAGAAAAGCCTATGAAATCATGCAAATGAAGAGGCAGAACTTCAGGGCTCATGGTGGGATTGATCCGCACATGAGGTCTCCCTGCTACATCGAGAGGATCCTTACTGAAAAAGAATAGATTGTCCCTAAACCAGAAGAGGAGGTTGCACAGAAGAAAATGATTTCCCAGAAGAAACTGAAGCAACAAAAAGTTATGGCCTGGGAGTAAATTCTGCACAGAATAAATGCAAATAAAAAAAATTTAAAAAAGGATTAAAAAAAAAAAACTTCTCTGCGTCTATCCATTTATCCATTAATAGCTGAAAAAGGAATTTCAGTGTTCACTGTGTGGGGCACTTATCAGTATATAGAGAGAGGTGAAATGGAGGTGGAGAAGTTGATGAGGAGAAAGAGAAAAGGAGAGAGGAAGGGGCAGGAGAAGGTGAGACAGAGAGAGAGAGATTGATTTTTCTTAAAATGTATTTTTAAAAATTTGAACCAAACATCTATTCTAGTTCACAGTAGGGGGTGTGTCCAATTCTAAAAATCCTGTCATTCTTTGTACAATTTTTTCTCAGTGAATATACCTATTCGCTGCTTTATATGCACTATATCACTTATTCATCATAGGAGCCAGTGAAATAGGCTTTTGCATTTTTAATTTAAAGAAGCTAAAGTATACAAAGTCAAACAATTTTCCAGCATTATCAGGATGAATGAAGTCCATGGCTGTCCTCTAAAGGTCACATTGTCATCTGCTTTGGTATATATCTCTTGTCTTCCCAGTTAATAGACCACTCCCAGTGATAACTGAGGAGGGGCAAAGTGAGAATAATGTATACGTGCTCTTGTAACAGATATGAAATGTCAATGGAATGATACCATTTATTTCTAATTTAAAGGTTATACTTTCCTGTACTATATTCTTTGAACATTCAATTTGGCAAACTGAAAGTTTGGGAAATGTTTCAAAATTGAAAACTGCATAGCCAGTAGAGCTCAAATAAGCCATAATTTTATATCAATTGCAGGGTACTTTAATATTTATTCTAAATATATATATGTCAGAAAGATAAAATTTCATAATTAATGTGTTTTATGGCTTATAATACCTCTTCAGTGCAGAACCTTTATATTTATGATGTTTATTACCTAAATTGATTTAGTGGTTGTTGTTTTAGTTGTGGTGTGACTTGAAAGGAGGAAATACAGATGGTACTGCTGTGTTCTTTACTGGACACCTACCTTAAAGAGCATTGTCAAACCATGAATAAACATATCACAGTAACCTTGGCCAGCTGGCCTCCTCTGTTTTCCTTTGCAGGGGGTAATTTTTTTATCTGCTGGCAGCCCATATTCACTTTTGTCTTAGATTATTTTATTATCTTTTATTGGGATATATTTGCAGAGATTAGGTAGGGTTCTTTGGAGTTTACACTATTTTTATTTGCTAGACATTTGATTCCCCTGGGAAACTTTTGTGTGTCAATACTAAAATGCTAAATTAATCCATAATTTCCCAAGATTAAATAGGTTTAGTAGTGGAGATGGGATTGAAATATATGGCTGCCTTACTCTAAAAAGTTACAGTTTATTACAAGATAATGAGAGCTTACAGTGAAACAAAATCACCAGATGGGCTCCTTGAGTCTTAGAGCCTGTGACTGGAGACAGTGTTTAAATTTGAACTTTACTGTTTTCCTGAAGATACTCCAAATTCCTATTATAGCATGTAGGTTGGGGTTTTTTAACTTAATAAAAAGGTGATCAAAGGAGGAGAGTTTGTATTTTTCAGCTAAACTTGTCATATTGAATCACCTATATCTAGAATGTTCGGTTGATAAATTCTCTCAGGAATCTGAAGTAAGAATGATATCTACTTTCTTTCTGTAAGGAGGCTGTAAATACTTAAGTTGATCATAGTTTTCTAGCATTTTTAAGAAATAATAACTAGCTTCCCAACACTTTTTTAAAAACTGCTTTTATTAAATCAGACACACATATACACATGCATATAATTTAATTATTCTGTGGCACATTTGTCTTTTATTTTCCTTAGTAATATTGTCTTATATTCCTCTGGAAGCTGATCAAGAGTTAAAGATTCAGGTGCAAGCAGTTTATCTAGGAGGTTGTAAGAACATGGGTAGGATAGTGTGGAAGAGAAACAGTGAAGGGGAACCAACCATGACAGAGCAACTGGAGGTTAGTCCTGCAGGGAAACTCTGGAATATAGTGCCCAACACATATCTCAGAATTATCCCACCAGTGGGTGCAGCATCATCATTGGCTTTGGAGTTGCTCCCTGGTGGGTATTAATTCTTTGTCTTCTGGCCTGGTATGCTTCTGGGCAGAGCCCCTGTGAGACTGTATTTTTCAAACATGGCCACACTGGGATTTCTCATCCTGCATGCTATTCAAACATTGTGACTATGACACTCTTCTCATCAGGGCAAGGGACCTTTATATCCTTTTCTTGAATCTGGCATATTTGTGATCATAGTGGAAACAACACCTTATGACTTCTAAGTCACATCATAAAAGGTGATACAACTTCTGCTTGGTTCTTTTCACATGGTTCTTTTCTCTTGGAACCTAATCATCATGCTGTGAGGATACCTGCACCTCCCCGTGGAGAAACCCATAGGGAGAGCAACCCACTAACACCAAAGTGCCAGCCATGTGATTGAGCCATCTTGGAAGAGATTCCTCCAGTTCCAGCAGAGCTATCCCACTTAACACTGCAGGGAACATGAGCTAATCCTGATGATCCCTGCTCAACTTCCTAAATGTAACTAAATAAGTGATTGTTACTGAATTAACCCATTATTATTTTGGTTTGGCTTTTTAGATAACAATAGATAAATAGTACAGATTTTTCTGTACTGGTAGTCATGGGTGGCACCTAAATTCTTCCCTTGAAGCCATGAAGTAAAGCCTTTATAATTGCCTTAATCATATGTTTGAATTTAGTGTTTTCGGTATAATATTATGTGTTAATTATATCGGAATTTTAAAAACAAATAATTTTTTTTTAATGGGGTAATGAGAAAGGGGAAAAAAGTAGTGGCAGCTGTAGATCAGGATTTGGATGTTCAGGTGTATAGCAGATTGTATTTAACAAAGGTAGCCACAACAGTATCGCACTTCCTGCATCTTTATCTAGAATTTTACCACTAGCCCATCAGAAGTGCTCCCCCCAAACTTCAGTGGGTTTTTTTGTGACTGCCTTGTCCAACAGTATATGGCAGCAGAAGTGATGTTATATGACTTCCAAGGTTAGGTCATAAAGATGCTCACTTCTGCCTTGTTCGCTTTAGATACTTCTCCTGAGAACCCAGCCACCATCCCCAAGTAGCCTATAGAAAACCACATGCCTATAGCTACAAGTGAGTCTCAGCTGACTCATAATGTCCACTTGCCAGCCATCTAAACAGTCATCTTGAAGTGAATCCCAATCTTTAGTCAAGCCATGACACCTGATAGCATAGCATACCAGTTGGAGTAAAGATAAGCTCTCTCTGTTGAGCCCTGGGAAAATTACAGACCTGTCAAAATTAATAATAGTCATTTTAAGTCACTAAGATTGGTGTGAAAGTTTACACATAAAGTTGTGTACTGTGGGTTAGGCAAAGATATATAAAGCAAAATCTAGAAGAAGAAAAATTGATAATTTTATCAAAATTAAAATCTCTGCAATTCAAAATACGTGGTTAAGAAACTTAAAGGACAAACCACAGAGTGGAATAAAATACCTGCAAAGCATATTTCTGATAAAGGACCTATTATCTAGAATATATAAATGTTCTTAAAGTTCAATAAGAAAACAAATTTTAAAAAGGTGATGAGGGAGGATCAAAAGACTTGAGTAGACACTTTACTAAAGATGATACATGAATGAAATTATGTGTGAGAAATGATGTTCAACATTATTGGTGTTCAGGAAAATGCAAGTAAAACCTACAATGAGATATCTCTACACATCTATTAGAACAGCTAAAATTAAGAAGATTGAACATACCATATGTTGGTGAGGTTGTGAAGAAAGTGGTTGTTTCACACACTACGAGTGGGAATGTAAAACCATTTTGGAAAATAGTTTGGAAGTTATCAAAGAGAATTGAAAGCATACGACTGTACAAAGACTTGTACTGAAATGTTCATAGTAGCTATATATGTAATAATCAAAACTGAGGAAATCTCAATGTCCATCAGCATGTGAGTAGATAAACTGTGGCATATACTTACATATCTTCAGCAGTAAAAAATATATGAATACATGTTATGTACAACTTGAACAGATTTCAAAATAATTATGCTGGGTGAAAGAAGTCACACCCCCCCTAAAAATGAGTGCACACTGTGTGATTCCACGTATTTAAATTCTAGGGAACGCACATTTAATGTATATACAGTGACAGAAAGCAAACCAGTGCTTGCCTGGGGATGGTGGTGAGGATAAGAGAAGATTACAAAGCGGGGGGGGTTACAAGGAAACTTTTACAGATGATAGATACATTGATGACTTTTAAGATATTCTTTAGATTTTTTTTAGTATAGTCAGCAATGTTACATTAATTGTAGCTATACATCATAGTCATTCAACATTTGTATACATATGCAATGCTTATCATAAGTATAGTTACCATTTGTCAATACAACACTATTATTGCACCATTGACAATATCCTGTATGCTGTACCTTTTATTTTCATGACTCATTCATTCTGTAACTTTAAGAGTGTATCTCCCACAACCCTTCACATATTTTGTTCCTCCCCTCCTCTCCCTCTCCTCTGGCAACCATTAGTTCATTCTCTGTTTTTGGTCTGATTCTGTCTTTTGTTTGTTTATTCATTTGTTTTGTTTTTTTAGATTCTGCATATAAGTGAAATCATACAGTATTTGTCTTTCTCTGTCTGACTTTTTTCATTTATCATAATACCTTCTAGGTCCATCCATGCGTCCACATTGTCACAAATAGCAAGATCTCATCCTCTTTATGGCTTGGTAATATTCCCTTGTGTGTGTGTACCACATATTCTTTATACATTCATCTATAAATGGACATAGGTTGCTTCCCTGTCTTGGCTTTTGTAAATAATGTTTGCACTAAACATAGGGGTGCATATATCTTATGAACCCTGACCCTTTACCAAATTAATTTAATAGTTTTTTTTGTGGAATCTTTAGTGTTTCCATATATAGTATCATGTTATTTGCACACAGTGAGAGTTTTACTTCTTGAATACCATTTTGGATGACTTTTATTTCTTTTTCTTATCTTATTGCTGTGGCTAGGACTTCCAGAACCATGTTGAATAAAAGTGATAAAGGTAGACATCCTTGACTTGTTCCTGATCTTACAGGAAAAGCTCTTAGTTTTTTACTATTGAATATGATACTGGTTGTGTGTTTGTCATATATGGCCTTTATTATTTTGAGGTACATTCCTTCTCCATCCACTTGGTTGAGAGTTGTTTTTTTTTAAATCCAAAATAGATGTTGAATTTTTTCAAGTGATTTTTTTTGCATCTCTTGAGATGGTCATATGATTATTATTTTTCATTTTGTTAATCTAGTGTATCACATTGATTGATTTGTGAATATTGAACTATTCTTGTATCTGTGGAGTAAATCCTACTTGATCATGGTGAATAATTTTTATTAATGTATTGTTACATTTGATTTGCTGATATTTTGTTGAGGTTTGCATCTTTGTTCATCTCTTCTCTGTCTGTTCTCTTTCTGGGATTCCCATTATATGAGTGTTATGTTGCTTGATGATGTCCCTGAGTTCCTATAACCTATTCTTACCTTTTATTATTCTTTTTTCTTTATGCTGTTCACCTTTGGTGTTTTTCCTTATCCTGTCTTCCAGATTGCTGGTGTCCTGCATCCTCTAATCTGACGTTGATCTTATGTGGGCTGTGTGCCCTGCTATTAAGCCTGAACCACATTTGCCTTCATTCCAGTCAACTGTAATGACGCATTTTGTCTGTTGTGGGTACACTAGGCAAGTTTTGATTCCTGCACTATTGAGAAGCCTTTCTGAGGCCACTGCAAGCTTTTTGGTGGGAAGGTGTACAGTTAGGCTAGCTTTCTAAATTAGCATCTCTGCCATAGCTGCAGGCATATTCAACAGCAGGGCTTACTGTCTGCCCAGCCACCTAAGAGGTCCAGCTTTAGAACTGTGGGTATGCTGGTATATTGAGTTCTCTCCCCCTCTTCCCAGGACAGGAGTCACTTTAGAGCTTATGAGTGGAGTTGTAGAAAGGCATAAACATCAGAAGCCTGGATAACGTGCGCTAAGTGCAACCGAATATTAAGAAGGGTGCCCTTATCACTGTATAGTCCCCCACTGTGGTTACAGAGAAAATGAGCAATAGACAGAGCCTAAGGTGGGGGGATGGGAAACTGAGGGATTTGGGGAGAGGTTGTTAGCTGTAGCAGCAGGAAAAAAGATGCTGACAAGGGAGGGTAAGTTTTCAGAACACAGAAGAAGCTGGATAGTTGTGAACTCTGCTAATCTGGCAGGCTAGATAATTTTGTTAGTCCAAATGATTTTTTAAGGCTATTTGTAAAGCTGGCTTTAATATACCTTAATAGGGATTCATTAAGGAAATGGCTTGTTACCATTCATGTGTTTAATGATTATGGCATATTTCCTTAACTAGACATGCAATTGATTGCTTTAAATACCCAGCTCTGCAAGGCTATTTCTGTACTTTGCTGCATAAAATAAGCTTATGTATAGAAATGTTTCTATTTACTGGAAAGAGATAATATTTAAACTACTGTAGGTTATAAAATAAAAAGAAAGAGCATATATTGAACACAAAGATAGTTATTTTACTACTAAAACTGTTATTTTTCAGTGGCCTTATATTTCATTGCAGTTACTTAAGTGATGCATGCACATGCATTGGTGGGAGATTACAGAAAAACAAATTATAGACAAGGAAAGATTCAGACATTTAACAAGGCTAATATATTTTTATGTTGTTATTTTCTCCTTTTTGCTTTGTTAGTGTAACTCTGTCAGTTTAATTATTTCCAGTATGCTCCTGTGCAAAGAAGTTTAATAATGGTTTTAGTCCTGGTGATTCCATCAGTGAGCCTGTGGTGAATAGGCATCTAGCATTTTAAACATCTCTTATATGTTATCTGCAACTATCTTTCACATACTATATTTGCTTATTAGACAAATATCAATACTAGAGACAGGCATTGTTGTGGAGTGAAAGAAACCTAGACTGGAAGTCGAAAGATATTGATTCTAAATTCTCCTACCGCAACCCAAGTAACCTTGAAAAATCATTAAAAACTATATAAGCCTATATTTCCTCACTTGTAATATAGAGATAGCACTTTCATTATGTAACCACATTATTTTAAGAGTCAGGTACATTCATTTTAGCCAATATTTATTCTTGTGTGCGCACCATAAGGTCTGGTACTCACTATGACATAGAAGATACATAATACTAATGAAAGATGTATTATAGCATCATATTAGGTCACTGTTTTCCTCTAGGTTTAAATTATATTATCTAAAGATCTGGTAGTCATATTTCTAGCCAATAAAAGATACACAGGTTTGCAAATTTAGGTTCTCCATGTTGTTCCTCAAGGTCAAAGGAAGATTAAAAGTTAAAATATGGGGAAAAAAACACCAGATATATATAAACAAAAGATAAAACTGACCTAACTATAATAAAATAAGGGAAGCTTATTTTAAGGCAAAAAAAGTGACTAGAAATTAAAGATCACCATAAAATATTTAACAGTTTAATTCAGTGGACAATATGATAATGCTAAATTCACACTGTCCAACAGAGCAACACAAATACAAAGGGAAATGGATAAATCTACCATTTGATATTTTCTGGGAAATTTTAAATGTATTTTCTCTTGGCAGTTGATAGATGAGAATGACAAAATAATCAGTAAGTATACCGATTTGAAAAGTCTGCCTGAATGATTTTATAGAACCATGTACCAAATAATTGGAAAATGAAGATTATTTTTCAAGTACATGTGAGAATTTGCAAAAATTGACTATTATGACAGAAGCAGAGCAAAGAACAATTTCAGAGAAGCAGTATCATTGGACACATTGTTTCTGCAACAATAAATTAAGATGGAAATTGATAGCAAATGGTAATTCTCCAAATTTTTGAAAGATAAAGTGTCCAGTAAATCCCATATCAAAGAAAAATAATAAAAGAAATTGAAAGGGGGATTTAAAATATGTGAGATGTCAACATTATGATGTGTTAGACTATGTTCTAGGATAGATGAACAAAATAGACAGGTTTCTGCTTTCAAAAAAAGTTTGTATCCTTGGTGGGGAGGGAAGACAATAAATTAGATGCCAGAGAGTGATAAGAGTTAAGGAGAAAATAAAGCGTGATAGGTGAAAAAGGAATTATATGGGGAGAATGGGACAAGAAAAGGATTCAATGTTAAGTGGAATGGTTAGAGAAAATATCGTTGAGAAGGTGACATTGGAGCAAAGACTTAGAGACCAAGCCGTGCAGAAGTGTGCAAAGGAACAGGCATTGTTGAGTGTGTTTTATTTCTGATTTAAATCAAGGTTTTTCTAAAAGCAAGATGAAACTGCAATGAAGGAAGTTAATTCTTAAAACATGTCATATCCATTTACGTTGAAAATGTCTTAAAGTCATAAATAGTTTATTTTCTCTTTTGCATTCTATGGATGATTTAACTTATTAAAATGGAAATTTTTATGCATTTCCTATGATGCTATTTTATCATTTCACATTTCTAAAATAGAATATGCCATTTACTTTACATTTGAGCTAATATTGGCTAGGAATATAAAACAGCCATTGTCTGGCCAGCTGCCAAGATAAAAACATATTTAGAGAAGTAATTCAGTGATGTACTCTAAGTTAAAGTGTATAACAATTTTTGTATTAGTCCTTTTATCTCCTTCTTAATACACGTTGTAAGGAATAAGTGAACTGCCTCATTTGCATTTCATTAATGCTGAGTCTGTGCAGTTTCTCAAGTTCTGAGTATACTATCCATGGGGGAAAAAAGGTCAGGTAAAAACCTGGTTCACCAAACTCAGCTACTTTGATCCTCAATCTAGCACTCGAGACAGTTTTAATCTTTAATAATACCAATTTAATACAGTGAAATTCAAGGTTAATAAATAAAATGTAAATGAATGCTGGTGGTTTAAGACAAAATTATGTAGGGTTTTCTCTCTGTTAAAAAAAGCAGCTTTCCTAAAATGACAGACCTGTTGATATAGGACTATTGCTATTTGAAAACAAATTAAGACTGTAGATTCTGGCCAGGGTCCTGAATCCTGAAAGTCACCACTAATTAATGTTATTCTAGACAAGTTACTGACTTCTCTTAGACTTGGTTTTTCCCTCTGTAAAATTGTCATAACAGTACCTAGTAACAAAGATAATTGTGAGAATTAAATGTGAAGAAATATATAAAATACTTAGCACAATATATTGTAAGTAAGTAATAGATGTTAGTGGAATGTGTTTTTTAAACGATTGGACTTAATGAAGTGCAAAAAGGAACCTCTTTTACTCACTGCTCCCCAGAGAAACAGAACTGCTAAAAGGTGTATATATGTATGTGTGTGTGTGTGTGTGTGTGTGTGTGTGTATATATACACACACACACACATATATACACATATATATATACGTATACATATATGTAATAGACATACAAGCGCTAACCAAATGGTAGGTATTACTACATAAAAATGTTAAATAAATGTAGGAATATAATTAAGATAAGAATTTTTCACACAGATTTATGGTCATAGAGCCAAATTTTTATAAGCTTTTCAGTCAGCACCTTGTTGACATAGAAGAAAATATACATACCCTTTAAAGATGGAGTAGAAAGAATCAGAAAATCAGAATGCGTAAAAGACATAAAGGGGGAACAACATTTCTTCAGTATACTTTTTTGTATTGGTCTCACTGTTAGTACCATGGCAACTATTAACATGTCAATCAATAAATCCATCAATCAGTCAGTTCAGCCAAGTGTGTAGGTAGCAGTTGGGGAAGAGAATGGGAGGGGATAAAATACAAAGAGTAACAGATAAATCTAGTTCTATAACAAATGAATAATAGACCCACACTGGCTGAGGTGGGGCAAAAAACAGCCAGATGATTTCGGAATGACTAAAACTCTAAGGTTTTGATCAAACTATGTAGTTGATTAAAAGTAATGTATACAGATACTGTATACTATTTAGTAAGTTTCTCACAGATTAACAATTCAGTCTGAGTCAACTTTATGTTTATTCTAAGATTGAGAATGCAAGTAAATATTTTGTGGATAATGAGAGCCAAGTTTTTCACCAACAGAGAAAGAAGTTACAAAGTAGGAAAAGGGGAAGGCTAAAATAAACACTGTGCTATTGTGTTGCAATGGGAGCTAATGCTATAAACTCATCAATTTTAATATATAGGAATGTATAAATATGTACATGTATATATAGATATATACCTATATATACATGTATATATAGATATATACATGTTTATGTGTTTTGTGTATGTGTGATCAATGCATGTTTTTCCTGCCTTTTTCTGCTTATGACAGCCAAGAATCTGTGACATGGTATTAGTAATATGTACCACTAGCAACAGATGTATTTTGTATACCTGTTATAAATACCATTCCCTATTGAAAGGAATCAAGGCTTTTTAGAGTAATGGTTGAATCCAGGGCTTTTAGAGTAATGGTTGAATCCAGGGCTTGATCAGGGAAAATACTCAATGAAACTGTAATGTCTTTTGGGACCAGAAAATAAGGAAACACTTAAACATGATAGGAGTATGTCAAAAGAACATAGAGGCTGAGGTGCCTTCTCACCTGGTCAGTAGAGTGTTTGACCGTATATCTTGGGGTCATAAGTTCAAGCACTATGTTGGATGTAGATTACTTAAAAATAAAATCTTAAAAAAAAAAAAAAAAGGACGTAGAAGCTAATTTGAAGGGGTGTCCACTGGCCAAATCTGGGACATATAAGACAAAATAAATAACAATAATGATGAGTTCTATCCCATGAAATAAAATAAATACCCCTAAATCTACACGAATAGAAATAAATAACACAATATATAAATGATTAGAGAAGAAGGGATAGCTCTTCCTCAATGTATAATTTCAGTAAATGTTGAAATAATGAAGGAAATAGAAAAATTGCTATTTAGCAAATACCACCTCAATCTGATTTTTTACTGTTGATAGTTATATAAGGTTATATACAGTTATATAAAATGCTAACATCTGGGTTAAGTGTATACATGAACTCTGTGTATTATTTTGCAACAATTTTGTGAAGCTAAAATTATTTCAGAGTAAAATGGAAGAAATATATATATATGAAATAAAAGGTCTAAAAAAATGAAAGAAGCCAATTTAAAATAGGGCTGAGTTTTGAAAGATTACTAGGAGTTAGTTTTGGACATACAGAATTTTGATTCAGTGGATCACTAAAATGGGACAGACTAGAAGGCAGTTGCATATGTGCCATCAAGACTAAAGACACATTGAAGAGTTCTTGACTTGGGGATAGTAGGAACCAAAGAGTCAAACAAAATCAGCCAGGAAGAATGCATGCAAGGAAGATATGGAACACAGAGTCATGGAGAATACTGACTGAGAAGAATTAGCAAGAAAAAAGGTTAAGAAAACGGAAAGAGGTGGCATCAAAATGCAGACTTTAAAGAAAGAAGTTATCTGCTTGCCAAAAGTTTCAGTGGAGAAAAGATAAAAAGGAAAAGGAAGAAGAACTGTAATGTTTTGTGTGACCAGAAAATAAGGAAACATTTAAACTATGATAGGAGTATGTAAAAAGAACATAGAGGCTGGGGCCCTTCTCACCCAGTTAGGTAAAAAATGTAGAGAAATGCTCTTAGATATACTGTGGCTAGATTTCTAAATTTCAAGGATAAGAAGAAAATTTTACAAGCATCCCAACAGAAACACTTTTTTAAAAGCCCGTTTAAGCTATAAGATTTGTGTCTGCCACAGGAATGTGAAGATACCAAGTAATTAGCTACAGATTATTGAGACCTAAGGATTGTGCTTAAAGAAAACTATATATATCCAGCTGAGATATAATTTATCTGTCAAATAAAAGAACTTTTGGGGCATGAAAGGATTTAGCAGGTCTACCACCCAAATTATTTTTCTGAGAAAATGTTCCAGAAAACATGCTAGCAGTGAAAAATTAAACACAGATCTCACATTAGGAAGACATACAAGATATGTGAAAGAGTGTTAGAATTTTCTTTGCAATTCATTTCTGAATGGATTATAGAGTTAATAGGATTTTTTAATGCATGTATTAATTATTTATGAAATTGGAAAATAGGTAAAAGGAACAGTATAATAATCGTATAGAACCAAAACTTTCTTCTTGTCCCTGGAAAGCTGAGATTTGAGTAAGGATGAGAAGAATGGGAAACAAGCTTTCGTTGTGAAGGACTGAGGCACATAGGTAGGAACAATAACACTTACCATGTTTTGAGGGCATTGCTAATCCTCATATTTATATCATTACAAGTTATTTGTAAAATACAAAAGTTTTTAAAAATATTTGGATACCAGTTATGGGAAAATAAATGGAAACGTTTTTTTTAGATTTTTTTTTTATTTATTAGAGAGAGAGAGAGTACTAGCAGAGGGGGTGCACAGGAGAGGGAGAAGCAGACTCTTACTGAGCAGGGAGGTCCATGTGGGGCTTATGTAACAGAAACTCTTAATAATACTATCAATTTAACAAGAAAAATAAAGTTAAAATTTCCCCAACTTGGCAAAAGGCAAGAAAAGGGAAAAATAAACATAGAAAGAGAAGCCTGTTCCTTCCTAGAATTCAATAACTTTACTTAGTCCATTTTAGAATAAAATAAAGGGATGCCTGGGTGGCCCAGTCAGTTAAGCTTTTGCCTTCAGCTCCGTCATGATCCCAGGATTCTGGGATAGAGTCCCACATCAGGCTCCTTGCTCAGCGGGGAGCCTGCTTCTCTCTAGGTCTCTGCCTGCCACTCTGCCTGCTTGTGCTCTCTCTCTCTGACAGATAAATAAAATCTTCTTTAAAAATTTAAAATAAGGTAAAATGAAATAAAAGTAGAAATGTAGGTGTAGAAATGAGTACCAAAAGAAAAGAAAACAAAAACATATTGAAGAGAAGAGTGGGGTAATTTTTGGAAACAATTTTGATTGTTCATCTGCTCAGGATTTTTAATTCCTTATGTATAGGCATATTTCTTTTTTTTTTTAAAGATTTTATTTATTTATTTGACTGACAGAGATCACAAGTAGGCAGAGAGGCAGGCAGGGAGAGAGAGAGGAGGAAGCAGGCTTTCCGTGGAGCAGAGAGCCCGACATGGGGCTCGATCCCAGGACCCTGGGATCATGACCTGCGCCGAAGGCAGAGCTTTAACCCACTGAGCCATCCAGGCACCCGTAGGCATATTTCTTATATTCCTCTCCCCCATCTGTTTTCTTTACAAAACCATATTATTTCATATTCTGAGGAGATAAATATTATTTCCTGTGGCACAAAAGTATGA
The DNA here is from genome assembly GCF_010015895.1 of Lontra canadensis. Taxonomy (NCBI): domain Eukaryota; kingdom Metazoa; phylum Chordata; class Mammalia; order Carnivora; family Mustelidae; genus Lontra; species Lontra canadensis. The sequence goes on from NW_022631093.1 coordinate 271,248, forward strand.
AAAATTGTTTTGCAGATCTCCACTAAATGATTCATTAGTATTAATCTTTTCCTGTTTTAAAATATAGACATGCTTCTTTATGCTATTGCATTGATTATTTTCCATTACTGTCTGGGATGAATCCTTGAAGGTTTACCCTAACTCTCCCTGATTCTCTGTCTACAACTTTGGTAAACTTTTGATAGATAGATAACTCTATGGAGAGACTTTTCAGAAGTGGGAACTTGAAAGAAATAAAGACCTTCATGATTCTTATTTTGTAAGAATGCAATTTTTCATTATAATAACAAAATGCACATTTGAATACACAATATATTTGTAAAATATAAACAAATAAATGTAAGATTTAAGGAAATATATGCATTAAACTGGTTATCAGTTCTGTTTCCTCTCTAATTCAACTGCTAACTAAAGTGCTCATGTAAATTCTGCCTAAGAGAAAAATTTGAGCTTATCTTACTTAAATTTGAATATCTAAGATTTTCTCCATAATTCCATAATGTTCTCACTTCCTCTTCAGAGCAGATATCTTACCTTGCAGAGCTAAAAGTAACTTCAATTATTCCAACCACCCTGTTATTCTTTAACTGGTATGAACTGCTTTGCTCCAAACTGAGCTTTAACAAAGACCGGAACTGGACATTTCAGCCTATCATTCCTCATCCCAGACAATCTCTCAGTGAAAGTAAGAGCTCCATGAGAGAAGGTATTGTAATGTATTTTATTTATGCCTCCACTTCTTGCACAGTGCTTGACAAAGACAGAGCCTTCAACAAGTGTTTATTCAATGATTGAACACATGAGTGAATAAAGAAACTGAATAACAGATTTAAAATTCCAGTACCTGCTTTTAGCTCCTCTCTCTTCTTCCAGAGTTCAGCAATGGAAGAGAAATAGGACTCTATTTTAAAAAGTCTTTAGTTAGTTTTCTCCCATTTAAGAAATGAGATAAATTGTTTCCTTACAGTAAGTTATATAACTTAAATAGCTCTTATTAAGCTCTCTTAATAGTGTTCCAGCAGTGTTTTTTTTCATCCTTATGCCAGAACTCTGAAGTGTTGACAACTGTCATAAAAGAAACTTATTTTTTGTGTGTGTGGCCAATTTTTTCCCCTCTGAACAGTGTGAATCATAATTTATAAACAACAGAATGGAGTTAATTCACATGTTTGTTGATAAGAGTTTTTGTTATTTTGCCCTTAGTATTTGTGTAAGTTTTCTTTAGCTCCTGTAACAAAGTACCACAGACTTAGGAGTTTATAACAATACAAATTTACTGTCATATAATCTCTAGGTCAGAAGTCTGACATAGGTCTCCCTGAGCTAATGTGAGGTTAACAGTGCTTTCTGGTGCCTCTAGGAGGAATCCATTTTCTTGCCTTTCCAAGCTCTGGAGATTACATGCCTTCCTTGGCTCACACCCACCCATTCCCCTCCCCACTGCCCACCCCCCTTTCTCAAAGCCAGCAAAACTGCATTGCCCTGATCCTTCTGTTTCATCTCTCCGCACACGGCTGGGAAGAATTCTGAGCATTTAAGGACTCCTATGATTGCAGTAGGACTCCTGGATAGTAAGGCTGATCTCCCCAGCTGAAGGTTCATAACCTTAATCACATCTGCAAGTTTCTTTTGCCATGTAAGGGAACAATATTCATAGGCTCTGGGGATGAGGGCGTGGACATCTTGGAAGAGGGGATATTATTCTGATTATCAAAGTATTTTTTTAGAAATTTTAGTCACCTATTATAGAAGATGGACAGTGATTCCAGGGCTTGTAGCACTGAAAGATTAAAGAGGGTAAAATTGCAGGAAATAATCTTTGTCCCCTTAAAAAAAATTCCCCCCCCCATTATGGTCTCAATGCTTGTGTCCCCCTGAAATTTGTATGTTGAAATTCTAACCCCCAATATCAATGGTAGTGGGAGGTAGGGCTCTTTGTCAGAGCATTCGTTCATAGAGAATCATTGAATTCTCTAAAGAAGAGACTTGGAGAACTCCCTCATCCCTTCCACCATTGGAGGACACAGAGAGAAGACAGCTGTCTTCAACCTAAGAGCTAGTTCTCACCAGACACTGCATCTGCTGAAGCCTTGCTCTTAGACTTCCCATGTTCCAGGACACTGAGAAATACATTTTTGTTGCCTAGAAACTCAGTATATGGTAGTCTTGTTACAGTAGCTTAAATAGACTGAGATACATCCTTTATAATTTTATAAATTATATGGAAATTATATAGGAAAAACTGGCCAGTTTTTCCTACAGGACCTCTCCTATTTGTGACTGACCTATATGCAAGTCATCGTAAAGCCTATGAGTTTTATTCCCCCAGGTACATTTCATTCCCTCCAGTGTTATGTCACTAACACACTCTGGTCCATAAATCCAGGATATAGATAAAATTAATAAATAATAGTGTCAGTTTCATTATTCCCCAGATTTTTTTTTGAACTCTTGGTTGTGTGCAATATAAAGTATACATGGACCCTAGGAGATGATAGATAAGAAAGCATTTCATACAGCATAAATCATGATGCAAATGAATTGTTATTATACCTAAAACCTGATAAAAATTGAATACAGACTCTAGGTGAGTTATAATGGGGCATTGTTGTAGCATGTCCCAAGAGACATTTTCTCATGGATTGTACTGGTCGTAGTTTTTGTAATTGCCACTGGAAAAAGTCACAAGGATATTACAGTGTACCTCATTTGACAATTAATGGTATATTCCTTTTTATACATTAGATATTCTGTGTATTTTTATCACCAAGAGCTTTAAGGCATATACTATTATCCACCTAGCTGATCTGTTTTTATATTTTGAAAGGGTCTGAATTCAGAATCTGCTGTATTTCTTCTTCCATCTTTCCAAATGTATTTTGTCCATTGTTGTGTCTCAGGAATCCCGAGGATCAGGGATTTCAGGCTGGGAGTGACTGTCCAAGGTTTGTGCAATAGCCAAACAAGGTATAAATTGATTTAGCCTGCTTAATGTGCAAAGTCACAAATCCATGTATCATATTTGTCACATTTGATATTTATTACAAATGGGTTTCCTCATGTGCCTTCATTGGATACTTCTTATTTATTGCTTCTAATCAGACAGAGATAGGAGCAACAAGAAAAAGAGGAATCATTTATAAACCTTTTCTCACCATTCTGAAACCAGTAAGTAGTTCTCTTGGCTTACTCTTTCAGTTTAATTTAATTTTTTTTTCTTTTTTTGGCTGAGCTCAGAAGTTCAACTGCAGTCTTGAAAACCAAAGCAGAGCCTTAATGTATAACACCACACTGACAGCAGAAATGCCCCCCCCACCCATTGAGAATGCAATTTATCAATTATTTGCTATTTACCTACTTCCTAAAATAGCCACCTTGTTAATCTGGACAGAAATCTTACCTATTTATTTTGGTTTGGCAAATTATCTGTGCATGTGGCTTTCACTGTGTCTTTAAAGAATGATAGAGTGGTGCCATGTTGAAGAGGAATTCCTCTGTTAGTCCAATTATTTCATTAAATTCCTTCACCAACAGCATTATTCATACTGACTGCTTATGAAGCAAGTCCTGGCTCTTGGTAACTTTTGGACATTGTGCAAGGGTGTCATATCAATCTTTTCATTGTCCTTGAAACAGTCCTTAGGGAACCATATGAATTCCAGTGTATTTTTAAAAGATTCCTTGAGTTGGAGTACCAAAGAGTATGGAATTTAGATGTATTATTTGGCATTGAGACATTTATTTTCAAGTGCAAAGCTAAGGGTGCCCCAGAATGTGTCCCAGGAAGTTAGTTATTGAACAGAAACCCTAAAAGATTTTATTCTCACATAGGCTAAACTGACAAACTGAAATATGCGGAAAGCATATTTGGGAGAGTGGAGATCTGAATTTTCGAGTTGCTTGATTGTGTTCAACAATGGTTGATAGTAAACTGGTATCTTCAAAGCAGCAGCCCAGTGTTACTATTTTCTGCCACATATGCAATTCTTGGGGAGTTTTGTTGTTGGTGTTAATAATCAAAGCAAGAAAATAATGTTTTTTGTTCCATTTAGTAAAAGTCTAAAGTCTATGCTGTAGTTATGCTGTAAGTAAGACATATTTTAACAATGGAATGGACAAAGAGAGATGCCCGACTGGTGAAGATAAGTATTTTGTCATTTCTGAGGACAATGATAATTCCTGGTCACTTACTGGTAATGTACAGCACCGGCACAATCCAGATGACATAACTCATTGCTAACCTCCGTGACCTGCCAGGGAAAGAGAATAAACTCAATGCTATGTTTTAAAAGTCAACAGGTACTTAGTATGTATTTTTAGAACAGTTTTGTTGCTTACCAAGAGGTTTAAGTACTAAATTTGACTCATTTCCAGAAACTAAGCTACAGTTTCAGCAAATTATCTTGCCAAGTGTTTCAGATACAGGTCTAAAATGCCATCAACTGAGAAACTCTGCAACCCACATATTTTGCAGACACACCCAGGCTGTTTTTTAACTTGCAGGAAAGAGCACATCCAAAAAAGCTGGAAACGCTAATAAAAGCATGGTGAATTTAGTAATAGAGAGTGACATAGAGAGTGGGGTTGAGAGTGTAATGAGTGATAGGTAGAGCTTAATTAGATAGAAAATTCAAAGGCAATAAAGTATCCTACCTCTAGCAACAAAGGAGACTGAACTGGAGCAGATGCCACCTGTTGTAGTATAGGCACATGGAAATGCAGATAAAATACATTTTAAAAGAAGTAGAAATTGAGTCCCCAGACCTATAACATAGTTCACAGGAGATTCCCACAAAATAGACATCTCTTATGGTAGATGGATTCACAGTAAGATATTATATATCATTTAAGAAAGTGAAACATATCAAGGACGGATGAACAGATGCAAGTAGGCAAAAAATTAGCACCCCTAGAAGTGGAAATAGTAGGAAAATCTGAAAAAAGCTTTGAAATGAACATATTTCACATGATTAAAAAGAGATAAAAGAACTGAAAACATAATTTTTAAAAGATATGATAAGATAGAATAAATATATTTGTTAAAATAACCAAAGAGAACTTTTTAAATTTAAAATGTATATATTGAATTAAAAACTTGATTAAAAGAGCAACAAACTAGACATAGCTAAACATAATAGAAAAGTAGAAGATAGATACAAGAAAATCATGTGAGGGACACCTGGGTGGCTTAGTCAGTTAAGCATCTGCCTTCGGCTTGGGTTGTGTTCCCAGGGTCCTGGGATCAAGTCCCACATCAGGCTCCCTGCTCGGCAGAGAGCCTGCTTCTCCTTCTGCCTGCTGCTCCCCCTGTTTGTGCTCTCTCTCTCTGGCAAATAAAATGAATAAAATCTTTAAAAAAGAAAAAATCATGTGGCGAGAAAACGGAATGTAATTAAGAGACATCAAAGACAAAATGAGTAATTTAACATATGAAAATGTTCCAATCTTGTTTCTTGGGGAAAAATATTGATGTTTTGGGATAAAACTGAAGATGTGAATATCAGCAATGACCCTTTTAGGTGTATATACTAACAGCTCTTCCACATGAACACAAGGACATACACAAGACATATACAAGGATGTTTATTACATCAATTTTAATAGCAAAAAAACAGGTGTAAACATCTGTCAATTGGGAAGTACATAAATAACTTAGAGTACATAATGGGTGCATTACAGTAATTGAATTTGTTAATATATATGTGTGTATATGTAGCAAAATGGAAAATGTATACATTTTAAAAGTAAACAAAAAATCACAATAAAATAGGTAATAATTTCATAATCATGGTGTAATTGTTAAAAGCACAAAAATGTTTTATCATTACAAACAAAATCCTAGGATGAATATAAACAAGACAGAATGTCATTATTCTTTAGGGAAGAAGGCAGAGAAAAGGGAGAGGAAGGTTTCAAAATATTTTGGTATAAAATTTTACTTATTTTAAAACAAATTTGAAACAAATAAGGAAGAATGTTAAGTTTGTGAAAAGAAATTTGAGAAGTACCTCAGCTCTATTAGGTTTTATTCCATATTCATTAAAAATAATCTTGTGAGGGGCGCCTGGGTGGCTCAGTGGGTTGAGCTGCTGCCTTCGGCTCAGGTCATGATCTCAGGGTCCTGGGATCGAGTTCCGCATCGGGCTCTCTGCTTAGCAGGGAGCCTGCTTCCCTCTCTCTCTCTCTCTCTGCCTGCCTCTCCATCTACTTGTGATCTCTCTGTGTCAAATAAATAAATAAAATCTTTAAAAAAATAAATAAAATTCAAAAAATTAAAAAAAATAATCTTGTGAAAAATAAATTCTAGGTTGCAAATCCAGTGGGTATCTGGCAGTCATTTTGCTTGACCTCTCATCAGTATTTGAAAAACTGAGCACTTGCTACCTCTTGAAGGACTTGACTTTGAAAGTTTTATGTTCCCAGTAAACTTGGAGGTGACTCTCTTTCTGGCCGCTATGTTGGGGAACACCAGGGCATAAGAATGCCTACTCTTATGTGTAATAATCCTTGGGTGACCTGTCTGCTATCATGGCTTTAAATACAGTATTTACTAGTGACTCCCAGGTATATCCTCTAGTCCTGACATCTCTTCAGAACTGATTGACGTGATACAATGAGCAACTGTCTGCATTGCCAATTTAATGTAACTAAAACAAACTGCTTCTCCGTACATCCATTGTTCACACAATATGTAGAATAATAAAAGTAAGTCAATCCCATGCAGTAATCTCTATTAGTGTACCATGCCTCATACAACAATATCTTAATTCCTTGCTATAGTTTATTTCACATGACCTGACCTCTAGCTGCTTCTCCAGACAGCTCCACAGCTTTTTTGCCAAATAAATCACAAGCACTTCTGCTTTAAGGTCTCTCTTCTCAGTTTCTTTTTGCCTAGAAGTCTTCTCCAAAGATATTTTTAGTTCAAGGAATCATTTTGTTCAGCTTCCACTTAAATGTCATCTCCTCAAAGATGCATTCTGTGATCATCATGTATCATTTTTCATATTCTATACACTTACCCATTCTTTATTCTCTTCACTCTCACTTTTAACCTGACATTTTATAAATAATATATATTTTTGTCTTGTATGCTTTCCCCATGAATGTAAGTTTCATGAGGTCAGGGATTTTTGTCCATCTTGCTTACAGACTTGTTCAGTTACATTGAACAGTCTCACACAAAGTAGGTACTCAATAAATACCTGTTTAATTGAGAGATCACTTACTGGTTTGCGACTGTTTTTCAGTGTATTTGAATTCTTCCATTATGAAAAAAAGTTACAGCCATCTTATTAGAAGTAAGATTTGCTAGCACTTTCTTTCTCATCAGAAAATTACTTTGTCATTTATTGAATATGTTCATAGTATGCTAACATTATATTCTCAATTCACCTCAACAGTCTATTGCAGTAAAACGGGGGGGGGGGGGGGGGGCAGGAATATAAAAGACAAATGACATTAATCTTCCTGATTATAGTTAAGCAACATTTACTTTCTAAAGCTCTTGGGTAAAAATTTAATACTTAAATTAATCCTGGCAAATACATCAAATACTACCTTCATGTAAGATTTAGTTTAATTCTAAATGGGAAATAGTAGAGAAAAGGACAGTATTACTTTGCTTTTGGTTATCAATCAGCCATTGTACACAAGTAACAAATATTAAAACAAACTATGTAAAATTATTTTACTGATCAAGAAAAATAATCAAAAAAGAAACAATAGAGTCTAAGCACTCTGCCATTCTATTAACACATTTGTATCTCTAGATGTTGGAAGAATGGTGGCATTCAGAGCAGCCTTGGGAATACTATAAAACTGAATCATGTAAAGCCCAAACTGTTCCTCTACCCTTATTCTAAGGAAACCTCCTCGATGACATCCTTTCTATGCAATTAACCAACAAGAGAAAATGCTCTTATTTGCTACTTAGCTTAAAATTGAGGGACCTCTTGGAAATAGCCTATTAAAAGCCATTTGTTAGGCAAAGGCAAATAAAATCTGACCCTTCAGAGTTTTAATTGATGGAAAGAAGTGTAAGGCTAAAAAAAAGAACAGTAGTGAATACATGCATGAGTAATGCATGGCCAATTCTCAGAGGCTAATCCTTGAGAGTTTCCTTCTCTTACAAAGCTGGAAGGAGCTGGGGACCTGAAAGATGGAAGTAGCATTGCTGACTGGATTGGTTGTATAAAGAATCAGCCAAAAAGTTGCTTTTTCCCTAGATGAAATAAACACAAGTCCTAAAACGGTTCTTGAAATCCTGCATGGCTGAGGATCCTGAGCACCTTGCCTGGAACTATGGCAGTAATGGCAGATGTTTTCAAGAGTTGTCAGTCTAGGTTTGGGCTCTAAAGATGAAAAGTTAGCATTCTGTGTTCAGAATTTTAACAAATCCTCCTTCCTCTGGAGGCTAGTCATTGTTAAATTCTTGTTTCCTCTATTAAAGTAATAATGCCATAATTACAAAGGGAGGGTACTTCATGCCTGCTGGATACAGATCTGCATTTATGGATTTTGAAGTCCAGTCACTGAATTTCTAGCAGAGAAGCTAAAAAAGACTGCAGCTGAGAATTCTCAGAGTTGAAAAGTAATGGTGATTGTTACAAATTACCACCTGAAATTGCCAGTTATATTCCTAAACAATTGCCCTACTTTGGCAATGTATCCAAAATTTTCTTGTTGCTTTCCCTTAGAAAACTTGAGTGTTAACCTTTAATACTATTTTGAAAGTTGCTAGATTGCAACCTGAATATATCTTGTTAATCTTAGTGGTACTTAAAAACAGATGCTCCATCATTTCCCAAAAAGACTTTGTGATGATTGCAAATCTCATTTGTGCATTGCTCAATTCCTGATTTTCTCCATAACCATACACATAATGTTACCATTCTTGAACATTTGCATCATTACTAGTAATCATTTTTCCCAGTCAGTCCTGGATATTGACTTTTCCTTCTGCAAGTCATTTTGACTTAGGAAGATTCTAAATATTTTGCTCAGAAAATGAAAATAATTTTCAGTGAGTTTATACAGAAATAAAAACTTCAGGTGAAGCAATAAATGTTTTTGTTAATTCTGATTAACAAGATGAGAAATGTGTGTTCAGTCAGTGAGAATCAACTAAACTGAAATCCTTGAAGATAGGAATATTTCTGTCATTTCATTGAACATGCATAATTAACTGACCCATTTAATTATGAGAGGATTTGGTTAATCCTCATAAGGGCTGGAGCAGATGCTGTTTCATTGTGGTTCACTCCATTAACCTTCTGTTGACGCACAGAACAATGAGTATCACTTGACTTGCTGGCATTTTTCAAACATCCAGTGCTAAAAATCAAAGAAAACTAATATTTTTATTGGAAAAAAAAAGTTCCATCTTCTAAGTTCTTCAAAATGGATGCCTTAAAATACAAATAGGAGACCCCATATTTCAAGAAAAAGTGAGTTAGAATAATCCAAACAAATCATTTAATTCTCACAGCAAATCACCAAATGGAGTAACGGTTCATCTCCATATTACAAGTGAAGGAACTGATACACTTAAGTGGTTTCCCTGAGGTCACATAAGTAACAAGGGGTAGAGCTATGACTAAAACCTGGATCTCATTTGTTTCTAGTGCTGAAAAATTAGCACCCACATTTGGAAGGCAGTGCAGTACATACAGCTCTAGTCATTCCCTGGAGTCATACTCTTGCTTCACATTCAGCTACCTTTGTAATCTGGGTCCTTTCATTTATTTTCCTAAATCTAGAGATTCTCCAAATCAAAATGAAGAAGATAATAATATCTTATTTCATTTTGTTGTTTTAAAGTTGTATGAGAAAAGGCATGTAGAGTATTCAACATTATATCCAGCACATCCTAAGTGCTGCTCAACGAATGTTACCTACCCCGATGTGCAAAGAAAAGACATTCTCATAGGGAGTAGGATTTCCTGGGTCTATCTGAGGAGATATTAATGGACAGAGTAAGGAAGCTATAAATGAAGAACATCCTGGGCATTTAGTTAATATAAGTTTTAATCAGTAATGCAACACACATTTATGGCATGTCTGATATTTTCCAATTAATGTATGAGGAACTGGAGATAGAAAAAAGAAAGACATTGCATCTATATTCAAGTAAACCACCACTGTTCATTAGAATAGAGCCAAAATATAAATAGAAAACAAAAAATAAAAGCCGCTGAGAAAGGACCTCACACACTTCCTAAATCATGCAAGACAGGGCTTCAAAGTGGAGCTTGGAAAACCACACATGACTTTTCAGAAGTCTACATGTCATTTTATATGTTGGGAAAGGATCTGAGTTGGGGACAGGATAAAGATGAAGCTGAAGACTTAAGAAAGTGTCATATAATAGAGGATAGTAGATGGCTGTCTGGGGAATTTCAGTTTTATCCTCTAAGCAATAAGAATACTTCAATAAAGTATTCTAAGCAGGAGATGGACACAGTTACATGTATGCTAAGAAGTCCCTACAAAGATGAAGAGTGATTGAAGATGCACTATATCAGATTAACTTAACAGATTAAGTTCGCACCTGACAGAAATCATGAAATAGCTGTGTCCATGTGCAAAGGTAGGCACACATGAAATGGGTCTGGCAGCTTTATCTTTGTCATCTTTTTAGTATATAGCTTAAATAATCAAATTCACTTCAAGATGACAGCTGTATATCCATTCCTATTATGTCTACATTCCAGGCATCAAAAAAAAAAAAAATTAAAAAGGGAAAGGGGGGAAAATTGGATGACCCAGCCGAGTCAGCCCCTTTTAAAGAGCTTTACAGGGCTCTTACCCAACAGCTTGTTTTCATTCTTACTGGCTACTTCAAAATGAGACGAAAGTAGTTATACACTGCTACACTAGACAGTTATGGGGGCTCAGTGTCTATAAAAGGGGGGAAAAGAGTTACTAAGTGATTAACTAGCTGCTTGCATGAGTGGCACTGTTAAATGCTATTAAAGTAGTAGAGTTCTTGCTAAATGAAATAAGAGAAAGTCAGTTATCCTATGATCTCACTCTTATGTGGAATTAAAAAAAAATAGGATCATATTGGAAAAGAGAAAAAAATAAAATGAAATCAAAGAGGGAGACAAAGCATAAGAGACTCTTCATTGTAGGAAACAGAGTGAGGGTTGCTGGAGACGAGAGGGGTTGGGTGATAGGGTCACTGAGTTATGGACATTAAGGAGGGCACATGATGTAATGAACACTGAGTATTATACAAGACTGACCTCTACCTCTGAAACTAATAACACACTGTATGTTAATTAGTTGAATTTAAATTTTTAAAAAATCAGACTAACAAAAAAAGGAAAAAAATAAAGTTATAGAGTTCTAATGGGAACTGCCACTAAGGTAGATCTATGAAAGTATAAAGAAGGGATTCTATTCTTAGATCAACTAATTAGACAATTGTGCTAAGAAAAAAGCTACTTTTCTCTATATCCCCTTAGTCTTCCATGTGAACATAAAAATATTTGTTCAAACTTTTAGTTCTTCTTTCCCTGCATTTATACTCTTGTTTTTTTCTTACTGCATTCACTTGAACTGCAGTTCATTGTTGAAATGTAATGGGCATATTTGTCTGTCTTATTTCTGCTTTTAACATTTTGTCATTTAAAGTTTATATTGTTGGGGTGCCTGGGTGGCTCAGTTGGTTAGGCAGCTACCTTCAGCTCGGGTCATGATCCCAGAGTCCTGAGATCCTTGCTTACCAGGGAGCCTGCTTCTCCCTCTCCCTTTCCTGCTCGCCCTGCTTGTGCTCTCTCTCTCTCTTCTATTCCATCAAATGAATAAATCTTTTAAAAAAATAAATAAAGTTTATAGTGTTGTTTTAAAAAAATATTCCTTCACAAATTTTATACTTTTTCTTTTCCTTAGAAATTTTCTTATAAATCACTGCTGAATTATATTAAATGCCTTCAAGCACTTATTGAGTGGATTTTATTAATTTTCTCAGTTAATTTGTTAGTGACTTTATTATGACATATTTCTGATATTTAAACTGTTCTTCCCTTACTAGAGTAAATGCTGATAGGTCATAGATTATTATTTTCATATATTGCTGAATTCTTTTTACTTAAATTTCTCATCTATTTTCATTTGTGACTTTGGGCCTATAAATTTTTTATAACTGTCTTTGCTGCATTTTGCTGTTATTTTATGCTGACTATAAAAATTATTTTCTATCCTTTTCTATGGCCTAGATTAATTTAACAAGGGAATTACCCATTTCTTATGGATTAAATTTGAAAATGGCAGAATAACATGGTCTTTATGCCTTTTCCGATGATAGATTTGAATAACCCTCCCAGCATCTTCTCTGATGATTGTTCACACACAAGCAAAGGATAGAATTTTAGGAGCCACTGCACTCCTAAGAAGTATGTGGGCTTATATAAATAAAGACCAGGGCTAGCAGTGACTTCTCAAACATCCTTCATTGTGAAGATATTTAGGATCTTTGTACACGCTTGTACACCCTATGCAAGGGCATAGGCTGGAGTACTAATAATGGCTAAAATAAAATTTTCTATCAGCCGAAGCAGATTGAGGTGCGATTAAGTAGAACTTAAAGAAAAGATAAAAAAGAAAATTGGCTGTGACCTTTCTTACATACTCAAGCTCATGAAGTAGAGTTGTATACTTGAATTCATTAGTAACACTACCTAAGCGAGCTACGTCAACCAACTCAGAGAGCTCCTAACCTTAGTTCTGTCTGCTAAGCCAGGGTTTGTCCATTTTTTAAAAAAAACACCCTTGCCATGTGCATAGCTTCATGTGTGCAGCTATTCATGGACAAATTTTATCACTGATTCCATATTTTTTTAAATATTTTACTTATTCATGAGAGAGATCAGCAGAGGCAGAGGGAGAAGCAGACTTCCCCACAGAGCAGGGAGCCTTATGAAGGGTTCAATCCCAGGACCCTGGGATCATGACCTGAGCTGAGGGCAGATGCTTAACTGACTGGCCACCCAGGTGCCTCAATACCACATTATTTTTTTTTTAAGATTTTATTTATTTATTTGTGGAGAGAGCACAGACAAGGGGAGTGGCAGGCAGAGGGCGAGGCACTCTCCTTGCTGAGCAAGAAGCCCAGGGCAGGGACTCCATCCCAGGACTCTGGGATCATGACTTGAACCAAAGGCAGTTGCTTGACTGAGCCACCCAGGTATGCCATATTTTTGATGAAGATTTATGTTATTGGACCCGAAAGATTCCCAAATCAACAAATGAATGTCTCATAATCCCTTAAATAGATTACTAGTGTCACATTTGAGAATTACTTTAAAACTTAAGAATAAAATATATCCTTTATCTGTTTTCTTTTGTTTTCATCTCATTATTTTCATGCCAATCTCATTTTTTCCTCAGATGCATTCCAAAATATGCCCTGCCTTTTTACATTGATTATCACAAGATTTGTATGCATATGCCATAAGAAACAAAGGATGAGGTGACATAGGTCTCAACTATAAATATAACTCCACTTTTTCCCAGTTGACAAGTTGTGTGACTGAAACAGCAAATCAGTTCAGTCAAATTGATTATGCAGAGTGTTGAGGCTTTCTATGAAGAATCAGTCCCTACTTTATAGAAAATGGAATTATTGTCACCCTCTACTTCAGAGCCATAAACTCCTTGGAAATGTGACTGTGTTTTGAAGACATGTACTTCTGTGGACTTAAGATTTGTGGAAACATTTGCTATATGATCTCTCATAGACAGCAGAAGCCAAGTTTTTCAAATCTAAATCCTTTGATGTAGACGTTAATATGGAGTCTTCTTTCTGTGGGGCAGGGGAATCGATTCTATTTAGGAAAGGTAATACAAAAAGAAACTCAAAATTAATACTTTTACATGCTCATATTATGCAAAGAAGTGTTTTGAGAGCTTTATATTTATTAATTCACTGAGCCTTCACAAGAACTCTCTATATATACATAGGCGTATATTATAGTCATTGCTGTTCGTATTTTATGAGTGAAAAATTTATAAAAAGATAATTTAGCAAGTAATTTGAATTAGGAGTCAAACCCAACTAGTCTGTGTTGTGTGTGTGCTACCACCCTCTGTTACATTGCTCAGGTAGACTAGTAAGAACTAGTGAAGTAACTAGAAGATTAACCAAAGCTTAAAAACTTCTGAAACCTTCCTTTGGATTAACCCCTAATGTGTGCAATGAAATCAAAGTCTCTAATAAAGCAGTATTAGCAGCAGTAGCAATAACCAAACCCCACAGCAGAAACAGCGACCTCTGCCAAAAAAAAAAAAAAAAAAAAAAAAAAAAAGAAAGAAACACTTAGTGACATCATAGAAAAAGCAGAAAAGAAAAAGAAATGCATGCTGGACAGTCTAGCCTAGTCTGATTTTTCAGATCACAGCAAGCAAGAAGGTATGGGTTAAGAAATTGGCTCCAATTGTACAGAGAATCTGATTTATTTACCTTCACCTTCATATATATCATATTGATAGTCCTATACTTTGTATTGCAGAATCACACCACTTGACACATTACCATTTTGCTGGTGGTGATTTTGAAGTAAGAACTTTGACATTTCATATAGTAAAGAAATGCTGTTTTGCTTGTTTAAAGGTTATTTAAAAACGATAACTACTAGAGGTGCCTGGGTGGCTCAGTGGGTTAAACCTCTGCCTTCCACTCAGGTCATGGTCTCAGGGTCCTGGAATCAAGCCCTGCATTGGGCTCTCTGTTCAGCAGGGGGCCTGCTTCCCCCTCCCTGCTCTGCCTGCCTCTCTGCCTCCTTGTGATCTCTCCCTCTCTTGCTCTCTCTGTCAAATATATAATAAAAAACTTAAAAATAAGTCTTTAAAAAAATAACTACTAGCTTTCATTTATTTATTCATTTTCTAATTCATTGATTTAACATGTATTGAACACCCACTGTGTTTCTGGCCTTACCCTAAGTATTGTCAGTACAACTAGGAACAAGGCCCCTATTATCTTGACGTGTATATTGATGGAACAGAGAGATAGAAAGAAGTAGCTAGACAATAATAGTGTAATGTGGTGATAAGTGCCAGAAACAAAAAGTAGGATAAAGGGATCTAGAATGCTGGAGGGAGGAGTCTGAGGAAGTGACATTTATGTGGAAACTCAAATAATAAGTAAGGTGAATTGAGGTCTGGGGTAAGAACAAGTGTAATGAATTCCCTGAAGTGGGGAATAGTCTAACATGTCTAGAGCAGCTTGGAAGTCCACTCAAGCTGCAGAAAAGTGAGGGAGGGAGCAATGGTAGAGGATGTGGTCAGGAAGATGGATAGAGACCAAATAGGTGGGGACTTGTAAGACATGGTATATAGATATGGGCTTCATTCTAAGTGTACCACTGAAGAGTTCTAATCAGTAGCATGATTTGATTAATTTTAATACGGCTTCTGTGAAAATACAAAACTGTAGGGGACAGTGGGACTGTGGAGAGCAGTCAGGAGGCCATGGCAGGCATCCCAGGCTGGAGATGTTGTTTGCACAAGAACAGTAGCAATGCCAGTGAAGAGAAGTGGAAATTCAGAATGTATTTTAAGGAGGAGGAAATAGGCCTTGTTGATGGATTGAATGTAGTTTGAAGGGAAGCAACAGGTCAAGGATGATCCATCTGCTTCTTTCAGTCTGTGTGAAACAACAAGAACAACATTAATTCGGGGCACCTGGGTGGCTCAATGGGTTAAAGCCTCTGCCTTCAGCTCAGGTCATGATCCCAGAGTCCTGGGATTGAGCCCCACATTGGGCTCGATCCCAGAGTCCTGGGATTGAGCCCCACATTGGGCTCGATCCCAGAGTCCTGGGATTGGGCCCCACATTGGGCTCTCTGCTCCGCGGGAAGCCTTCTTTCTCCTCTCTCTGCCTGCTTGTGACCTCTGTCTGTCAGATAAATAAATTTAAAAAATCTTAAAAAAAAAAAAAGAACAACATTAATTACCTGCAAAATAGCCTAAATTCAGACTACAATTATTAGAGATTTGAAAAGTTAAGTAACTTAGAATCATCATACTGTTTACATTTCAGATCAGGTTTTTATTTTCAAACAGGATTTCAGTAAGATTTCCACTGATCTCTCTTCTTTCAATTCAATATTCTTCTTGCTTAAGAAGGAAACTCTGGGCAATTAAATCTACTAACATTAATTTTTCAGTAGTCCATCTGGTTTCTCTTCTTTTCTGGCTTAAGTAATTTTTAAAACATTTGCTAAAGTGAACAATTTTAGTAATCTTTAATGTATTTCACTTCTTGTTTTTCTATAGCTGGATGCCTGCCTAATCAAAATTTCACAAATTGGCTTGTTAAAAATTAACGATATTTTGAGTTACCATGACTTTCACATCTTGGTCTTCAAAAAACTGCTCAGGTGTAGAAAAAATGCATTATTTCTAATCATTTAGAATGGTGAAATTCCTAAAGGAAGGGAAAAAATAAGGCATGTGATTGTCTTCACTGATCGCAGGACTAAGTTTGTGTTTCACCTGTACTGAAGAGGTTATATAATACTGTGTGATGGCCAAATGAAAGCCTGTGGCACCAGGAATCCTTAGACCTATAATGCCTTACTCTTTGCAGACACTTGGTGCTTGACTTTTTTTTTTTTTTTTAAAGATTTTACTTATTTATTTGACAGAGATCACAAGTAGGCAGAGAGGCAGGCAGAGAGAGAGAAGAGAAAGCAGGCTCCCCGCAGAACAGAGAGCCCAATGTGGGGCTCGATCCCAGGACTCTGGGATCATGACCTGAGCCGAAGGCAGAGGCTTTAACCCACTGAGCCACCCAGGCGCCCCCCCCCAACCTTTTTTAAAGACTTTATTTATTTATTTGACAGACAGAGATCACAAGTAGGCAGAGAGGCAGGCAGAGAGAGAGAGAGAGGAGAAAGCAGGGTTGCTTGACTTTTTTAATCATACAGCTCAGCTGGACTAAGAAGAGAGAACCTGAAAAGCATTTTGGCTTAAGCATGAAGACCTTTAAAACAATCTCAGCAATCATTTCGATGCGTATAGCCAAGCTTTCAGTATTAATGCAATCACATTTTGCAACTATGGCCAACAGTCTATGCATATTGAATAAGTTTTTACTGCTCATCGCAAGTCAGCCAGGGAATTAAGTATCAGGTTCCCGTTATTCAAACATGGAATTCACTTCAGCTATTTCTGAAACCCTTACTCTCTGCAGGTGAGAGTGCTGGATTTGATTTTTTTAGGAAGTAAAATAGATTTTTCTAAGTGGCCCAACCCTATAGCAACAAAAAAGGCTGCTGTAGCTTCACATGGTTCTCAATACCTCTTTCAGCTTGTGAGAACTCCATTTCACAACCAGAAGAAAGTTATTTACCTCAGACCCCAACTGTTTGGTCTGGAGTTTGGCCAGTTCGGCCCTCGTCAGCAGTTTCTTAAGTTTACTGACCTCATTGTAAGCCTCGGGCCTTTTAGGTGTTTGTTTTACCTGCCTTATTTCATAATTTTGGCCAAGATCTGAAAAAAAAATTATATTTATTAGGTAAGAGTAAGGCTTATAAACTGAATGAATTTGTCCTAAAAGGTGCCTCAATAATTCCTTTCTTGATGAAGATAAATATAGTTCTACAGGTCTGCATCACTCAGAGACTGCATAAGAGCAGATGGGAATAAAAGGAATGAGCAAAGGGAAAGATGAAGAAAATGGAGGAGAAAGAATTGTGGCAAACACAAACGGACAGGGATGAGGTGGGGAGAAACTGTCATGTATTGCAAGTGTGTAAACGTGTGACATAGATCAGTGTTGAGGAAAATCAGCACTAAACAGTAAGTTATTATTTCCTCACCAACATATTTCTTGATATTCTGTATACCTGGTGTATACTTGAATACCATTGTTAATTTATTAAAAGCACCTTACAGATAGGTATCCTTATGCATATATTGTCAATTCATTTATGAATTACACTGGGTGACTTATCCCTTTGGGTCCATTTGTGCCATTATTACCTTCAAGAAAGGAAATGAAATATATATGAAGTGTATTTGTACAGCTGTCATTTAATGACTTTAAACTGTGCTAAAATATCATTTTCTTATGTTCTCACCTTATATAAAATTTTAAATAAAAATTTGAACTTCTATATTAGAGGAGAAAAGTTCTCTTGATTTAAAAAATAATTCAGATTTTGAAAATGAGATAGGAAATGATATTCCTCAACACATGAAGTTTGATTTCTCATAATTAAACACATATTCTTCAAAGTCATTTTCTGCCATTTTCTTCTCTCTGGGCTCTTTCTAAGGAGTACTGTTCAGCTTGACACTTTAACTGTCGCTTTGCAAGGGGTGATTTAAATTTCGTCTCCAGGCCCTGAACTCCAGACATAAAGCTAGAACTGCAGTCTCCCTACCTAAAATCAATGTTGTGAATTTCTGCAGTATTGGTCTATAAGACAATCAGACAGCGTCACTTTTCTGTTTAGAAAATTAAACTTTGTACCAAGTCATTATTGTGAAAGATTATTAAATCTAAACTCCCCATTTTATTAGTCAGGGTTTTTCTCAAATTTTGTTCTCAGGCTATATTGTAAAATTTATTTTTACCTTTATTTTTCAAATATGCTGTATTCCATACAGTCTTATCTTGCCATTTGTCATAGACATCTTGGAATTTCTCTTTACTCCCTAGAGCAGCCATTGAGATGTATCATTCAGATCTGTTTGAAGGGAAACTGCCACAGGAGCTGACTTAACTGAAAACCTGCAGGAGCCAACCCTGTAAATGCCCAGGCCACACCTCCCTGGGCTACTCCCAGCCAGTGACTGCGCTTGGTGGTTATGAGTACTGACCATTTCCTGCCCTATGCAGTATTTGTCAATCCGGCAACTTTGGTTCAGGAGCCCCCATCCTGCCTGAGCCTTTCTCAGAACGGTACCGTCATCTGAAGCTGTTATTATTTAATCTTCCTTCTTTCTAACCTTTTAGAAGGGACAGGACTGCAACATGGTCTGAGGCTCTCCCTGTCTCCTCTTGCATCTTCACTCTTTATTCTTCATTAGTATTTCCCGCAATAAATCTCTGGCATGAGTAGGCCCATATTGGAGTCTGCATCTCAAAATACCTTCTCATCCTTTAAGATCCAATTCAAATGCATTCAGCAATACTTTTCTTGTTAACTGAATGTAATTTTCTTCCTCTCCTGTCTCATATTTAATTTCTCTTTTCATGATATTTTGTACCTTTTTAAATTTATAAATAAGACATGTTTAATAGTAAGGTAAAATAAATCATTGTTTGCAATCACCTAAAGGCAGCTGTCCCTATTAGAGGAAGCAGGTAAACACATAGGCCAAGGTTGAACAAGAGGATTGGTGAACATAGATAGCTTGAAATAATTTGGGTAGGTGTTAAACCAACTTGAATATTATAACCATTCATTTACATTTGACATTCTCCTGTATGATATATAATGGTATGATTACTTTAAAAATATTTTAATTTGTCTTCAAGGAAAAATTGACATTGCTGGGATCAACAACAAATCAATCCTGTGGCCTCTGCCTTCGGCTCGGGTCCTGGTCCTGGGGTCCTGGGATCGAGTCCCGCGTCGGGCTCTCTGCTCGGCGGGGAGCCTGCCTCCTCCTCCTGTCTCTCTCTGCCTGCCTCTCTGCCTACTTGTGATCTGTCTGTCAAATAAATTTAAAAAAAAAATTTAAAAAAATCCTGTGGATTCTTATTCTATTCAAACATGGCGTTCTCTACTTTAAGATGGACACTACAGGACTGTAATATTTTTAGACACCCAGATTCACATAAAGGTGTTTTCCCTTTATTTATTTTTTTTTTCTCCCCTTTTCCCTCCTTTCTCTTTCCCACTACATCCTTTCCCTCTATCTTTGTCTCCTTTTCCTTCCCCTATGCTTACCTCTCACTTTTATCCTTTGGAGATAAAATGCAAAGTAGCATGCACAGAGCTCAAAAAGAAGCACGAATATGTACTATAAGAGCACTGTGAACAAGAATATTATCTGAACAAGGGACTTGAGATAAACTGGGAGCTATTTTAAAGAAAAAGTAAAAAGATGTAGGAAATTTTTAGGCAAAAGTAACAACATGTATAGTGATAGAGATGACGAAAAGAACATGTAATTTGTTGGTGCTGGTAAAGACCTTAGTATGTATTTGGATTTTAAGTTGCAGAGAATAAGAGATTTTTTTTTTTAATTTATTAGAGGGGCGCCTGGGTGGCTTAGTCAGTTAATCTTCTGCCTTTGGCTCAGGTCATGATCTCAGGGTCCTGGGATCAAACCCCACATCAGGCTCTCTGCACAGCAGGGAGCCTGCTTCCCATTCTCTCTCTGCCTGCCTCTCTGCCTACTTGTGATCTCTCTATCAAATAAATAAATAAAATCTTAAAAAAAATTTATTTATTTGAGGGGCACCTGGGTGGCTCAGTGGGTTAAAGCCTCTGCCTTTGCCTCAGGTCATGATCCCAGGGTCCTGGGATTGAGCCCCACATCGGGCTCGCTGCTCAGCGGGAACCTGCTTCCTTTCCACTCTCTCTGCCTATCTGCCTGCTTGTGATCTGTCTGTCAAATAAATAAATAAAATCTTTTAAAAATATATTTATTTATTTGAGATAGTGAGAAAGCACACACGTGGGCACAAGCAAAGGGAGGGGCAGAGGGACAGGGTGAGATCTCAGACAGACTCCCTGCTGAGTGCGGAGCAAGACTTAAGACTGGAACCCAGGAACCTGAGATCATGACCTGAGCTGAAATTAGGAGTCAAACACTTTATGAACTGAGCCAGATGCCCCAGAAGATAGGTCTTTTACGTTATGATAATGCATTAGAATATGTTTCCTAAGGTCAGTGGTGAACTGATGAAGAATTTGGTTTTTTTTGTTTTGTTTTGTTGTTGTATTTTTTTTTTTTTTTGCATTTTGTTTTGTTTATGTTGGAATTTATATAATCAGATTTGGATTTAGGTCAGATAACTCAGATGCTGGGTTAAGGGTAGACTGGAGGAAGGGGGCTATATAATGCCTAGTATAAAATACCTAGGGTGCCAGTATATATGTTAATGGGCTAGATACTGAATATGTACATGAATGGTTAGATATATAGTCAATTCATTAAGGAAGTTATTGACACCCACTGAAATGCTTAGCTCCTAAAGAGGAGAACTCTACCATTCAAATATTCCCAAATTATTGCAAAATGTTTCCTTGGGTATTATGTAGGGTTGGTAATTAATTTATAAATTCAAGACAATTACTAAGTCATATGAAAGATTGGCATTCTTCATAGTTTATCAGTGGTTAGATGAATGTGTTAATCATGGTGTGTTAATTAAATGAGAACATTTTCATGGCTCAATGTCAGTAAGGGAGCCTATTAACCCACATGAGAGGATCTGTTCATAATCAGGTCAGCCATGGCCTTCAAGGAACTATTCACAGAGAAATTTGGAGGACTTCTTTATGTTAACCATTGAAATCTGAGGCCAAAGGTAGCAGCATTAGTAAGAAATCCTCAAAGAAGCCTCCAGTCCTACCATCCTAGCACTTTCCTGGGCCACTCATGTGATCAAAACTATTATGCATTTTAGAACACCTAGAGCTCCAGATAAGTATGTGATATATCAGGCCTGGGTGCCAAAGCCTGTCCATGAATATGGGTACTACTTTATGGTGCCACACTGGAAGCCATGCAGTAAGTATATGTCAGCCCTTACTAAGTGGGTGTTTAGCAAACATATTTTTATTTGAGCTGCATGTAACTATGAAATACCTGTTATTACTCCCATTTTATAGGCATTGAAATTATACCCCCAAAATGTTAAATAACCAGCTAGTTATTGCAGAGCTAGGAAAAGGTGGAGTAGGCAATTATTTCACAATGTAACATTTACTGAATAATGATTATGGAAAAATAAAACACTCTGCTTTATTACTCTCTCTATACACACACACACACATGCACACACACACATATGAATGAAACAGTTATCAGCTGCAAGGGCCTTTCTTCTGTGGCATTCTAATACTGTGATAAAAGTGTAAATGTCAAACTCAGGAGTGAAAGATAAGCACCTCTTGGCAGATAGGCTAAATATGTAAGTGTCCACTGTATTTCAAGATCTAAAATACTAATTTAATAAAATCTGTAACAATCCTTCTTACATTCATACTTTGTCTGTCATTCCCCCATTCATACTAAAACACACAGATACATTCTGGTAAGGACATAATTTAGCACTTGTAATTTTTAAAAATGGTAATCTTAAAAGAAAACCCTGTAGCTTATTCTAATACATAGCAATACTTCAAAAAAACATGTGGAAATTTATTGAACTGCTTTAACATACCCTACCTTCTGCAAAGTAAAGAAAAATGTACTTTGGTTTTAAAATGAAGGATGAGAGTCAAGATGGCGGAGAAGTAGCAGCTGAGACGACTTCAGGTAGCGGGAGATCAGCTAGAGCTTATCTAAAGATTGCAAACACCTACAAATCCAACGGGAGATCAAAGAGAAGAAGAACAGCAATTCTAGAAACAGAAAATCAACCACTTTCTGAAGGTAGGACTGGCGGAGAAGTGAATCCAAAGCGGCGGGAAGATAGACTCCGGGGGAGGGACTGGCTCCCGGCAAGCGGCGGAGCAACGGAGCACAAAATCTGGGCTTTTAAAAGTCTGTTCCGCTGAGGGACATCGCTCCAGAGGCTTAACCAGGGTGAAGCCCATGCGGGGTCAGCGTGGCCTCAGGTCCCGCAGGGTCACAGAAGGATCGGGGGTGCCTGAGTGTCGCAGAACTTACAGGTATTAGAACGGGGAAGCCGGCTACAGAGACGGAGCCAAAGAATGAGCTCACAGCTCAGGCTTGCCTTGAACCTGTCGCAGGCTCGGTCGGCTCGGAGTGCGGCCGGAGGCCAGGCAGACGGGAGTAATTGGGCGCTGTTCTCTGAGGGCGCACTGAGGAGTGAGGCCCCGGGCTCTCAGCTCCTCTGGGCCGGAGACTGGGAGGCCGCCATCTTCATTCCCGTCCTCCGGAAATCTATGGAAAGCGCTCAGGGAAC
Source organism: Lontra canadensis (assembly GCF_010015895.1). Classification (NCBI taxonomy): domain Eukaryota; kingdom Metazoa; phylum Chordata; class Mammalia; order Carnivora; family Mustelidae; genus Lontra; species Lontra canadensis. The sequence goes on from NW_022631093.1 coordinate 294,316, forward strand.
AAAAGCTCCTGAAAGCAAACCGGAGTGGATTACTCAGCCCGGCCCCTGGTAAGGGCGGTACAATTCCGCCTGGGACAAAGACACTTAAGAATCACTACAACAGGCCCCTCCCCCAGAAGAACAACAAGAAATCCAGCCAGAACCAAGTTCACTTACAAGGAGTGCAGTTTCAATACCAAGGAGAGCAGCGGAATTCCAGAGGAGGAGAAAGCAAAGCATGGAACTCCTGGCTTTCTCCACATGATTCTTTAGAATTGTAGTTAATTTAATTTTTTTTTCTTTTTTAATTTTTTCTTATTTAATTTTTTTTCTCTTCTTCTGCTATTTTTTTTAACTTTTACCCTTTTCTTTTTTTAATGTTTTTTAACTAGTTTAATATATATATATTTTTTTTTCTTTTTTATATTTTTTCTTTATTCGTTTTCTATTCTTTCTTTCTTTCTTTTTTTTTTTTTTTTTTCATTCTGAACCTCTTTTTATCCCCTTTCTCCCCCCTCACGATTTGGGATCTCTTCTGATTAGGTTAAAGCATATTTTCCTGGGGTTGTTGCCACCCTTTTAGTATTTTACTTGCTCCTTCATATACTCTTATCTGGACAAAATGACAAGGCAGAAAAATTCACCACAAAAAAAAAAAAAGAACAAGAGGCAGTACCAAAGGCTAGGGACCTATCAATACAGACATTGGTAATATGTCAGATCTAGAGTTCAGAATGATAATTCTCAAGGTTCTAGCCGGGCTTGAAAAAGGCATGGAAGATATTAGAGAAACCCTCTCCGGAGAGATAAAAGCCCTTTCGGGAGAAATAAAAGAACTAAAATCTAACCAAGTTGAAATAAAAAAAGCTATTAATGAGGTGCAATCAAAAATGGAGGCTCTCACTGCTAGGATAAATGAGGCAGAGGAGAGAATTAGTGATATAGAAGACCAAATGACAGAGAATAAAGAAGCTGAGCAAAAGAGGGACAAACAGCTACTGGACCACGAGGGGAGAATTAGAGAGTTAAGTGACACCATAAGACGAAACAACATTAGAATAATTGGGATTCCAGAAGAAGAAGAAAGAGAGGGGAGCAGAAGGTATATTGGAGAGAATTTCCCCAATATGGCAAAGGGAACAAGCATCAAAATCCAGGAGGTTCAGAGAACGCCCCTCAAAATCAAGAAGAATAGGTCCACACCCCGTCACCTAATAGTAAAATTTACAAGTCTTAGAGACAAAGAGAAAATCCTGAAAGCAGCCTGGGAGAAGAAGTCTGTAACATACAATGGTAAAAATATTAGATTGGCAGCAGACTTATCCACAGAAACCTGGCAGGCCAGAAAGAACTAGCATGATATATTCAGAGCACTAAATGAGAAAAACATGCAGCCAAGAATACTATATCCAGCTAGGCTATCATTGAAAATAGAAGGAGAGATAAGAGCTTCCAGAACAAACAAAAACTGAAAGAATTTGCAAACACCAAACCCTCTCTACAGGAAATATAGAAAGGGGTCCTCTAAGCAAAGAGAGACCCTAAAAGTAGTAGATCAGAAAGGAACAGAGACAATATACAATAACAGTCACCTTACAGACAATACAATGGCACTAAATTCATATCTCTCAATAGTTACCCTGAATGTTAATGGGCTAAATGCCCCAATCAAAAGACACAGGGTATCAGAATGGATAAAAAACAAAACCCATCTATATGCTGCCTACAAGAAACTCATCTTAAACCCGAAGACACCTCCAGATTTAAAGTGAGGGGTGGAAAAGAATTTATCATGCTAATGGACATCAGAAGAAAGCAGGAGTGGCAATCCTTATATC